>NC_046660.1:77708969-77738998 GCF_010883055.1 Belonocnema kinseyi | reverse complement strand
TGAATCAGCTTGGGCTTAACCTGCAAAGAGGTCAAACCTATCCTAACCTTAAAAAACCTGACCTAACCTAACCTAACTTAACTTCACGTAACACAATTAAACTCATTGTGTTGTCCAGTTTTGTTTGCGGTACCGTTTCATTCAGTTTAGGCTTAACCAACATAGAGGTTTAACCTATCCTAACCTAACAAAACCTGACCTAACCTAACCGGTTACGCTGGCAACATTGTCAGGTTAATTGACATGGGGTCAATTCTACTTGTAGTTTTAAGCTTCTACAAATAAGTAATGTGCGTCTAAATTTTTAACCACCAATAGTACAATGAAATGAATTTTATTGTGTTACAACGGGAACACTTAAGTTAAGTTGTGTTGCGTTAAGCAAAATTTCGATAGGTTCTGTTAAGTTAGATTCATTTGTAGGTTAAGATAGAGTTAACCTATTAAATATAGCACACATTTAAGACTGAGAACCGTACGCTTACATAGCTACACGTGTGGTTGAATTTCATTCAACTAGGTTATGTTAGGTCAGTTTTTGTTAGGTTAGGATAGGTTAAACCTCTATTCAGGTTAAGCCGAAGCTGAATGAAACGGTACCGCAAACACAACGTGACAACACAATGAGTTTAATTGTGTTACATGAAGTTAAGTTAGGTTAGGTTAGGTTAGGTTAGGTCAGGTTTTTTTAGGTTAGGATAGGTTTGACCTCTTTGCAGGTTAAGCACAAGCTGATTTAAACGGTACCGCAAAAACAACGGGACAACACAATCAGTTTAATTGTGTTTCGTGAGGTTAGGTTAGGTTAGGCTAGGTTAGATTTATTTCTAGATTAGGCTCGAGTTGACCCATTCGATGTAGCATACATTTGCTACTGGGAAAATATGCTTCCAGAGCTTTACGTGTAGTTCAGTAAATTTCTGTTAATTCAGGTTAGGTGAGGTCAGGTTCTGTTGTGTAAAGTTATGTTAAATAAGTTGATATCAGGCAAAGGTTGATCCTTCACAGTTGTCGACATGTTTTTGAAGTGAAAATTTGCATCACTGGCATTATTTTGAAATTTATTTGCCTCAGTGCATGATTTTTCGTCATTTTTTGAGGTTATGGCTCAACCATGACGTGATGGGTGGTTTTTGATACCGAATTTGAATTCAGCGATCCAAAATCCCTAGGAATACGTGTGTCTTGTTACCAGATCCGCACACTTTTTTTTGTGTGGCTGTGTAATTAATTCAATTTAACAAAAACAATTGTTTAAACAATGTCTTATTATTATAAATAATATTCTCTTAGCTCAGTGGTAGAATGTTGCGGTTTTTATGAAATTTTCAACTATTTGTCTATTTTTCGTTAGAAGAGACTTAGTATATAATTAGGTTTAGCAAAAATAATCATTGGTTAAGCAAATTATAGTTGTTTATTACTATCTTCATCTATATCAATACCTGACAGTTGCGGTTTTTTCAGAAATTTTCACCGTTGTGTCTTTTTTTCACTTGATGAAGTAATAATTAATCAAATTTAACAAAAAAATAGTTTAAACAATATAATATTGTTTATAACTATGTTTCTTTAAATAAGTTGTAGATAGTTGCGGTTTTTCTGAAATATTTAAATCTGATTTTGCTATTTAGTAATTAACAAATAATAAATAGACATTAGAGAGAAACATATAGTTTTGAAATCTCATTTTTCTTGAATATATTTTGCTGGAAGGGAGGGGGGTTTATATCAAAATATGTTCAATTCCAGAATTTCCTTTTTCAATTTGCAATAAGGTTCGTGTTATAATTCAAAATAAAACTTTTACAAGACATTTAAAGTCCTAGTCCTTCCATCTACTCTTGATTGAAAATTTTGGACTGGAAAATGTATGCAAAATTTTGAAAAATTGAAAAGATAGAGTGAGGCGTCTCTGAGAGTGAAAATCCCTATTTAAAACGCCAGATGGCATACACTAACACACTTTAGCTTGATGCGGGTACCCAAAGTACGGAACGCGAATGTCTCAGAAAAACTTTACGTTCCAATTATTGTTCATTTCAGCAAAAAGTGACAAAATCAAATGGACGCATAGCCGTGCGATCTCCCAGACCACAACATGCTCTTGATATGTGGATCCCTCCCAACACTGGCTTAAAAGATTATTAATAATAAAAGTTGATCAACTTTACTAATTTCTTACTTATTCCAATCACCTTTCATATAATGGTATAAGTTAGATAACTAGAACTTACTTACTTGTTTATTTAGTATACAGTGGTCTATGAAACCTCAGGGCCATGTTAGTGCAAAAATGAAGTCATCTACATACTTAAAGGTTAACTAGGTAAAATATCAAAGAGAGCATAGTGAAAAAAAAAGTTCTATTGGTTCTAATAGAAACCCCAGTTTTTTCTACGAAGAAAGCAAGCAACGTTAAATGGACAAAAATAATAAATGACACGCTCGAAAAAGCACAGGAAGATATGAAATTGACTTTTGCCAAGAGAACCTAGTACGGAGCCGTAATCCCTGCCCACCTCTATTACCTGAACTCGGCACAAATAAATGTTTGTAATTTCATAACACCTAAGTTTTTATTCGACCCAGCTACCTCATTCATTCTCACACTGACATACCTTATAAAGTTTTGCCGTTACTGGTGTCCTTTTCTTCTCCATTGAACAACCGCGGTTTTGATGCTTGATGATCGATCATCAACGTCCACCTTCCACATTCGTATATTCTTACCATGTCCTAAAAATAAGAAATTCTTTTTGTATATATCTTCGGAAATAAGGTGAATTTCTTCAATAATATTTTATAGATTTTAGCTATATTATACATTGTATAGTATATATATTATACTCAACGCAGAATGTTACATCATATATGGAGGATACAAAAATGAATACAAAATTTATTGAAGCGCTTAAAAAAAATGACAATCAGTGATTTTATTTTACAAGTGAAGCATCTAAATACGAACTTTAAACTCTTTCCTTCTTTTCCCCTCTTTTTATTTTGTTTGATTCAAAATAATCTCTTCAACCGGAAATTTAACCATTTCATTTCTAGTTGAAAATTTAACATTTTTAGTTGATAATTTAACCATTTAATTGTTCCTGGAGAATTCACCTCTTTTGGTTAAAAAATCTATTTGATTGGAGACTTAACTACTTTGTTAAAAATTATTTTTATTGGTTAAGAATTAAACTAGTTTATTGAAAATCTTTTTGTTTAGTTGAAAAATTATTTTTTTAACTAAATGAAAACATGTTAATGGTACATTATTCATTTTTTTCCGAAATATGATTCTTTTTATTGTGCATTAAAAATGCACTTTGACTTTTCAACACCAAAATATGAATTTCAAACAAAACGTTAATTTTCTACGAAATAGTTGATTTATGTTATAAAATAGTTTGATTTTCAACCAAAAAGGATAACTTTTTAACAACATTTTTAAATCTTTAACCAAAAAGTTGCTATTTTATCCAAGAAAGATACAATTTTTGGAAAAATAGATGAGTTTTCCAATTAAAACGACAAATTGAAAAAAAAAATAGTTGAATTTTCAACCAGAAAGAATTTGTGTTTACTTTTCAACACCAAATATGAATTTTTATCAGAAAGTACATTTCTAACGAAAATAGTGGAATTTTAAACGTAAAAAACGAATTTTCAACAAAACAGTTGAGTTTTCAAACAAAGCGAACTTTTTAACCAAATTGTTGAATTTTCAAACAAATAATCAAATTTATAACTAAGCAAATAATTAAATTTATAACTAAACAGATAATCGTTAGGAATGAACGAATGCAAAAAAAGGAATGTGATTGTAAAATACAAGGCATTACTGAGAAACTTCACTTTTAAATTATTTTATTTTACCCTGATCAATTTTTTATTTTCCCAGCCCATTAAAATTCAAAGACCAAAATCTGAAACTTGTAACTTGAATATCTTATAAACTGAATAAAACAATTACAAATTAAAATTGAATAATTTTACATTTATTCTGCTTGACAGTTATTTAAAGTTATAGAAATTCTCGGACTTTTAAAAGATTTTTTTCTAAATACCTAAATTTGTGCTGGCCAATTAAATGCCCTCTCTTTTTTAACTACGAGCTATTTGTCTCATTTTCGAATTTCCTACAAGAACGCATATAAATGAAGGACCCCTCCCCCCCTAACGTAAAAAATCGTAATAAGATCAATCAAATCCCCACCCCTCTCAATGCACTGTTACGTAATTTAAGTACGATCCCTTACCAACTATATTGTTTGTCCTTGGTTCGATTAATTTTCTGAATGGAAGACGTCACACATTCTACAATTTGCGGATTAACTATCTGTGCACGTTTATTCTTCACAAGATTCTTCATTACCTTCTTAGGTAACTGGGTAGATACTGGTAGTAATAATTTAGACTAAGGTCGAGATTGTGAATGAAATTATAATTAAATTCATTAGTAAAACTGCACGAAAATCATGACGCCATTGAAGATAGCGAGAGAAGAATCGTCGAGGTCGAAAATACCCCTCGGAGCTTTAGGGCTTAGAGCACAGATAGGGTTAAATTAGCTCTAAATTGCCTTATCTCGTCGACAAAGCGGATACCCTGTAAAGGCTCGTCATCTTCCATTCTACCCTGCAATGAGAAGAGTCTACACCAAAATCTTACACATGTTATAATATACAAGGGTGGCCCCGAATCTTTATTTTCAAAAGTTACTGATTTTTCCTTGATTTATCACTGACTAATTTTGCCATTTCCCAGATCATAAATACTTGAAGCCCAAATGTATAAACATGAAACATTTTTAGCACAGAATATTTTATGAATGGAATAAACAATTTTTTAGAAAAGGCGAAAAAATTAAAACAGAAAAATCAGTAAAAGTGACCAATTTCTAATCCAAATAGTGACAAATATGTGTTAATAATGCGACTAATGTTATTTTGCATTTAAAAGAATGTATGATAGTTAAATTGAATAAAAAAAATTTAATTCGAAAAATTTCATTGATTTCAGTAAAATTGAAATAAGTTTAGAGCCATATAAATACGACGAGGAAAATTGGAACAAATTCATAAAAATTCTACTGATTTAAAAATAATTGCAAACTATAAAAAATTAATTAAATCCAGTAAGTTTCAGAAGAGCATGGAAAAAATTAATTAAATACAGTAAGTTTCAGAAGAGTTCGAAAAAAATTAAGGGAATTCAAAAGAATTTTAATCGCTGAAGGGAAATCACTTACAAAATTTTAATCGAAGCATCCGAATTTCTCTGTTTCTAAGAGATAATACAAAAAAATTGGTTGGACAAAAATTTTTCAGGACATAGGGGGCCATTTATCTGTGTAATTATTTTTGACTTTGAGCTTTATCTTTAAGTTCATTTGAAGTTCGAAGTGTATTTTTCTTTTTGAATGGGAACCCCTATTTTTGACACCATTCATTTTTTTTCTTAATCTTCTGAAGGTCATTTCAAGATTTAATGCTAAAAAAACTGTGATTGAAATATTCGATTACGTTTTCTGATAGAATAATCGTAGTTAATGTACCTTTATAAGGAATATTAAACTCCAACATGATAACGATCTTGAAAATGTTGAGCTCAATCTCATTTTTCAAGGTCATTTAAAGGTTAGAGGTAGTTTTTTGCGGAAAAATTTGTTTTTATATTGAAATCTATTCAAAATTCCGTGGAATCTTTTAAAATACTTTAAAATATATGAAATCCTTTAAAATATCTATGTATGAATGACATCTATTAAAAATTGCTTGACATTTTTTTAAATACCCCGAAATATTTCCAAAGAATTTAGATAAATTTAGGAATATTTATCAGCCTGAATTCAATAGTGATGAATATGCCGCTTCGTTTTCCAACTTTTTCTGATTGAAATTTAATACCAAGAAAAATTTCCCATCCATACCAAATTTTCATCGATAATCCGTTTTTCAGTTAAACCGCATTTTCTGTTCGGTCTTTGGATTTAAAACTTTTAATTTTTGCAAAAAGAATGTTACTTCTAAGTTCACAAATTTTGGAAAATGTTATCATACGTACGGCTATTACTAGTGGGCACTAATATAAAATTGAAAATTCCAAAAAAAAATTTTGCTTTAATACAATGTTTTTAAAATGTGCAAAAAACATGGTTTATTAAATGTGTCGAACATGAAATTTTTCCAGCTTAAACCAAAGAAAGCAATTATCTTTCCGCTCGATCGGATTTTTTTATGATATAGTGAATTTCAATTTTTGTTCACAATTTAGAAATGTTTTAAATATCAAGAAACAAGGTTCTTATACTAATTTTTTTAAATTTTTTACATGCATATTTACATGGCAGTAAAATAATAACACGCTTGTTTGGTTCAAGTTAAAGAAAATTCAGTTTCGATATTCAACATTTTCCGCAAAAGCGTGCGTTTAAATCAATAAATACATGTTTTCTTATAAATTTTAAAAAAATTTTAAATTACCAAAAAAAATGTCTGTCGAATTTCTAATTGAGAACCGTATATACAACAAATTTTTCAGACCTTTTATATCAGCAGGAAACATTTTTTTCAGTTAAAAAAAAATATAATTTTCAAATCCTCGATCCAAAAAGGTTTTACAAGGGAAAAATTGGTATTGGTGGGCAACTTTTTCGGGGTATTAAGAATAATTATAACAAAATTTTTTAAAATAAGCCGTTCTGATGGTGAGCAAATGGGTTAATTTATTTGATAAAATAAAAAATTCACTAGAATCTTTAAACTAGTAGGAAATATTTTTTCTTGATTTTTAAATTAGAATTTTCAAATCAATAGAACGAACCGAACGAATCCGATCCAAAAAAAGGTTTTGCCAGGAAAAATTTAGTATAGGTGTGCAGCTGTTGCGAGTTATTAAAAATTATAAGAGAGAAAATTTGAAAAACGAACCAGTGTAATGTTTAGCCCATGGTATGGAACAGGATAGGAATAGAATAGGAATTCCCTAATTTTTACAAATTTAAAAAAAATTCCCTGATATTGTTCAGCCTGTGTCTTTCAGTTGGTGTTCACTTATTATTTTTTAGTATCTAAAGTTATTAACAAAAATGGTAAAAAGTGGTTGAGATTTGCTTATTTGGCAATATAAAATTTTTTTTAAATCAGTCTCCATTCAAGACACGTCCTCTGAGGGGTCTGTACAGTATCTGCGAAAGTTTTATCGACAAGCATGGAAATTGCCTGCACCGTACGTTAGGTGTAAAACTTTATAGATAATTAACTAAATTAATTACAGCGAACGATCGGAACATCGATGCTGGGACAGGTGGCAGCAGAGGGGCGGATAAGCGACTGCGCCGAATGTTCGGTGATAAGTTTGCTGATAAAGTACAAAGTTTCCGGAACGGAATACGCTTCGTTATCAATCACTTCTCCTTATTACTCTCTCCTCCTTTCAGAAAAATGCTGTACTTTCGGAAACTATCAAACAAGTTCGAAAAATCCCCATAATTTCTTATTGTCTTTCTGAAAATATCTAGATTATCCTTAAAAAGAATATATATGTAAAACCAAGCTGGTTAAGAGCAGAAGTGAGCAATGAAGCAACAAGTGGAACATTTGAAATAAATTAATAAATTTTTTGTTGTTGTCTTAAATTCAAACACTTGCCAGGTTGTTTACTCAAAGGATGATTTTAATTTCTTGATCATACCCGGCTTTTCTGCTGTTCAATTGTTAATTTTTCCCCGTCAATTTAAAAGATTTAAAAGATTTTTATTGGGTACCATGAAATTTTGGAAAAAAATTATTATTCTGAGTTGTAATTAAATAATTTTTGATCATGAGAAATAAAATTCTGATATAAAACAACAAATTTTGTAACAAAATTTTAATTCTTTACGAAAATTCTCGGTATAGATAGAAAATTATCACAGAAATGGACCATTTTTATGCGGGTATTTGCCAAACTTTCAATTTTTACATGTATTTGAATAGAGAAATATTCATCTATTATTGAAATATTATGCTTCGAAAAAATTTTGTATTAGATTTGGCTATATGCCTCAAATTTGTTAGATTTTTGTGACCTAGGGGTGGTTTTAACATCCCTTAAATTTTCAAGCAAGGAAAACAACATTTCGAAAAAACCAAAACAACGGAAGATTTTGTGATTAAATTATTTGAATGAAAAACAACTGTAAAATAAGTTCAAAAAGCATTCCGTAAAATGAAAATGTTGTAATTTATTTTAAGTGTTGTTTTATCATCCCTCAGACGTTCAAGCAAGGAAATCGAAATCTTTAAACAAAAAAACGAGAGTTTTTTAAAATTAAATTATCAGTGTAAAAAATCCATTAGGAATAAGTGCAGTATGCGTCCCTTACCAGAAAAAGAATTTGAATTCATTTTAAGGGTTGCTTTAACATCCTATAAAGATTATTGGGGGAAAAATCAACATTTCCTCATAAAAAAATTACAGATATTTTTATTACTCTGTTTTGGCCCTAAATCAATTCGCCATAAACGTGGGAAATGCATCCTAGCAGGAAAAGTCTTTGAATTTATTTTAAGGGCTATTGTAACATTCCTTAAATATTCAAGCACGGAAGTCGACAATTCCTAAAATTAAAAATTGTGGCATATTTGATTTTGTTTTATTATACTATTAAGGTCGAAAATGATTCACAATAAACGAAGGAAGAATATCCTAACTGGTTCGAAACATTTTTACAACAAGGTACAACGTTTCTACAACTGTAATTTTCCTTTAAACATTTACTTTTTTGTAATAAAATGTGCAAACTTCAAAAACAAAAAATACAGTTAAATACAAATAACTAATTTTATCTTATATTTTCTTTAAGAAAATTAAAAAAATTAACAATGAAGTATGTTTCTACAATTCAAAAATTTGTAAAACTTTTTACTAATATTTTTTTTAACTTTATTGTAAGTCTACAAGGTTTTACAGAAAGCAACGGGATTTTTTTTTTTTAATTTTGGTGTTTGATCTCATAAAAAATTAAAATATGTTGTAAATACTAGTAGATTACTGTAAAAATGTACAACCCTGGTGGCAAAATTTACAAAAAAAGGTAGGAAAATCTAAAAAAAAATTTTGCAGTAATCTACAAATGAGTACAACCAATTATAACCAAAGTTACAGTAGTTGTTCTTTTTCGACAAAGGATGATAAATATTTAAAAGATTTCAATGAGATAATCTTTAATTATTATATGTACATGATCGCTATTAAAGAAGAAGTTTCTAAGTTAAAATTTTAAATAAATAGTAGAATATCAAAAAACAATAATTAACCATCGTTATTTAAGAACAAAGACAACTTTTTACGGCAAATAAAAATTAAGAAAAAATTTATCATGGTCATTAAAATTGAAAAATTCGAACTCTTGAAGACATTAAAATGTTCAAAGTGGAATACTTTTTAATATAAGGCAAAGCAAAAAAATTTTAACTTTAATTCGATCAATTTTTTCTTAATTGTTCAATGTTTATTTGCAGTCAAAAAATTGTTCTTTTACTACCTATGATGACAAATGTTGAGAACATTGGAAAGACGTGATACCAAATCAGAAATATAGTGCACAATCGTTTGCTATTATATTTTAAAAAATCCAACGTAAGTTTATTCGTTGCTTAATAACGATTATTCATTATTGTTTTTGAATATTCTAACATTAATTTGAAAACTCAACATAGAAGCTTTTTTGTAATAGCGAACATGTACTTTTCGGCTGCAAACCCTTTAAATTCCTTTAGCTTCTTGCAATAAATTAAAATGACAATATAATACAGCAATGCACGATAAATTACCAAAAAGTACAAAATTCGTCCCATAATAATATGAAAAGCTTGTACTTCTCTGTAATTTTGGTTGTAATTTGTTGTATTTATTTGCAGATTTCTGTAAAAATGGATCTAGTTTGTTAGACTGTTTTGTAACAAAATTTCCACCAGGGTAGCAGGTCAAACAACCTTTAAAATAAATTCAACGACCTCTCCTTCTAGTAGGTGTTTCCCACATTGATTTCAAAGTGATTTCCGACCCTAATTTTATGATGAAAAATTCTCCCGTAATTTTGCTTCAAGGAAGATGTCTGTTTTCTTTCTTGAATATTTAAGGAATATTAAAACAACCCTTAAAAAGTCGCAACTTAGAATAATGACTGTTTTCAAAAACTGTTTGTTTTAATTTAGGATTATTGTGATTCTTTACGTAATTTTTTCACATTTGCATCTCAATGAGAGGCTATGTGCTTTATTTTATACACTACCGGTCAAAAGTTTTGGTTCACTTAGAAAAATCTTTTTTTTTGTATTTATCGCTTTAATTATACCGAAGCTAAAAAAATGTCTCTTTAAAAGGTTGATTATTTTCGAAATTCTGTTTAAAATAAGCCCATGGTAAAGCCAATTTGTCTATTTTTTAAGTAGATATTGCAAAAATAGTGTAAATTTCAAGTTTCTTAAATTTTCAATAACTTCCGAAATATTCAACGTTTTTCAATGTTTTTGGGCTCATTTTGAAGCTTTTTTTCACCATATTACAACCGCTTACGAGCATGAATCCTAAAAAATATTTCTTCGAATTGCTAGAACGTGAATCTGTAACAAAAAAGTTGGAAAAATTGAAATATTATTTTTAGTAACAAAAATATTTTTGTAAAACATATGAAACTATAATCATGAATTTTCTATGTAATCTCCTTAAAATATATATTTATTTAACGTTTAATCTGATTTTCCTACAGATAAGATGTTTTCAAATATATCCAACGTTTTTATTACAACTTCAAGCTCTTGAAATTCGAAAGGAAATTTTTTTTACGATTCATACTCGTAAGCTATTGTGATACGGTGAAAAAAGCTTAAAAATGAGCCCAAGAACTTTGAAAAACTTTGACTATTTCGGAAGTTATTGAAAATTTAAGAAGACATTGAAATTTACACTATTTTTGGAATATCTACTTAAAAAATAGACAAAATGGCTTTACCCTGGGCTTATTTTCAACAGAATTTCGAAAAAAATCAACCTTTTAAAGAGACATTTTTTAACTCCAGTATAATTAAAGCATTAAATACAAAAAAAACGATTTTTCTAAGTGAGCCCAAACTTTTGACCGGAGTGTATTTTGCTTTATTTATTCCCTAATCAAACTCAGAATTATGATTTCTACAGAAAAATCAATATTTAAAGTTATAATTATTTGGACAATTTTTTATTGCGAGTGAGTTTTTATTTTCTGACAAACTCCCTGTTCCAAATCAGAATTAAACTGATTTAAAGGTTTACAATACTTAAAATAGTTATACAAAATTCTGATTTTTTAATAATAAAATCTATCCAATCACTTTGAATGCCATTTTATACTACTTGATATGATACTTCTAAATAATTTATATAATCTTTAAGTTTTCTGTAATTTCGATTTTAAATTATAGATTTCAATCATATAATTAAATTAAATATTTATGGTAAAGTTTTTAAATTTAGACAGTCAGAAACGTTATTAATTTGGCAATATTTAATTTGCTACTTTAGTTTTGTTAACCAGATAAGACTAATTCAAAATGTACATTTTTTAATGTGATTAAAACATTATAAAATTTTCACAAGAATTAGATTTAATTCGATTGCAAAAATGTAATCCTAAAAAATAAAAAATAAATAAAAATCAAGACCTTTTGAATCTTAAAACTCCTATTCGAATTCTCTAAATGTTATGATATTCTTTTTGATAACCCTTGCGATATTAAAAGTTCAATTTAGCTCTTTATAATCCGTTCAATTGTGATAAGATCCCTTAAAATCCCGTGAAATTCCATGAATTCTCATCATTTTTCCTGAAGTTCTAAAAAATGTACAGAAATATCTTAAGAGCTTTTAAAATCCCTAAAAATCATTGAAATCATCGGAAATCATATTAAATCCGTTAAAATTCTTTTAAAATGCCGTGAAATTTTTAAAAATATCCAAAAACCTTATAGTTCCTATAAATCCTTCCGAATCTTCCGAAATTCTAGGAAATTCTTTAAAACCGCATACAGTTTTATTTATTTCTTTAAAATCATTAAAGTCATATTAAGAATGTGAAAATGTTTTTCAATATTTTAAATTCCTCAACTATTGTCAATACTTTTTTTAAACCCCAATTTCAATATTATAAAATTCGATAAAATCTCGTGAGATTACATAATATCTGATGATATTTCTTCAAATCTCTTGCCATGTTTCAAGTCTTATAAAACTCCTTAAATCCTGGGAAATTTAATAAGATATCTTAATAAGAGCCTTTAAAATTGCTTCGAATTACTGAAATCCTGGAAAAGATTTTTAAATTCCTTATAAATCCTTTGAGATATTTTTTTAAATCTGGGAAATCCTGTAAATCTTTTTCAATATCCTAAAATCTTATGAATCATATGAAATCCTACGAAATCCTTTTATTTTGGTGGAATTCTTTTCAATTTCTAGAAATATTACAAAATATTTAGAATAATTCATATCTATTCAAGTACGTGAAAAACTACATAATATCATACAATGAAAATCCGTTTGAAATCTTTTAAATTCTCTAAAGTACCGAAAAATTATTAAAAATAGCATAAAAACTTTTAGATTTTATGAAATTTTTCAATATCCTCATGAACTTAGAAAAAGCTTTGCAATCGTATACATTTTGCTTTAATCTCTGCAAAACCCTTGAAACCTTTGAAATAATATTAAATCCCTTAATTTTTGTTGGTGCAGTTTCTTGGGCTGCCATAAAATCTTTTAAACCATTGAAAATGGGTTAAGTAGTTTAAAATCTTTGGACTATCCATTTACCGGTAAGTATGGAAGCATGTACAGCTACCGTGGACATGCGGTCTGACAGACTGTCTTGCCCTCAAGGAAGGCCGAATGAAAGGGGCCAATATATCTGAACCATGATGCGGTCTGTGAGACCGCACGTCCACACTTAATATGGCCATTTGTTAGCTAGAATATTTAGGAAAATACATCAGCTTATTTCAGGGAAGATAAAAGAACCCTAAGTTCGAAAAAGTCTGACAAAATTATTTGCTAAATTGATGAATATAAAAGTTATTTATTTTAATCATAAATATAATTTTAATATAGAAAAGATATTATCCTGTGAATGCTTTGCTTTTCTCATTAAGTATTCAATATTCAAATTGATTTTTTTGCAGGGACAAAGATTTTAATTTTTTCACTTTAGAAAATTTTGGATACCTGGGAGCAACTTTTTTTGTTTTCAGAGGTCTGAATATTTTATATTGATAATCTCACTGCTAAAAGGAAATATAGCCCGCATAGCATTTGAATCATGACAAGACAGACGGCCAGACGTACGATCATCCGACCGAAACTATCAGGGTTTCTCTCCAGGTCTACGAAACACTAAAAAGTAATATTAATCTTAGTTAACTTTTAGAATCGATACCTATAAAACTGTCGCTTTATTAATAGATTATTACAGTGATATACAGAATTCGAAAGTGGATCTGAATAATCCGACGGAAGATTTGCATATTTGAAAAATAAATCCTAGAAGCAAGCCGAAATGACATAAATAGAGACAGGAAGTGGATACCAATCGGATTTTAAAAACTCAATTGAGTGCAGACCAGCCGAATGGTTATTCAAAACATTCATTTGAATGTACACGCAGTGGGATTGGGCTTGGCCTACACATACGCTGCACGCAATCCCAGAGTGAGCAGAGATTGAAACAGGGATGGGGTCGAGCAGGTGTTGGCGGTCGAGTTTCAGGCCGGGTCGCGAGTTATGAATTAACTGTCACCGCGTCTTTGATTTGTGCTACTCCTTCCTGTCTTTCCCTATTTTTCCTCCCCTTTATTCCTCCCTTCCATTTTCCCTTTTTTTCCCGTCCGCATACAACACCATTTTTACCTCCATTCCATCGTGATTTGCTTTCGTTTGATTGATTATGTAAGACTTCCGCTATTCAGCTCGCAAAACTCGGGTTCGAAGTGGTGCCTTAATGCATTTCCTCGAAATCAATCCTAATGCTTTCATATATTCTCCACTTTATAAGTTTCGTGTGTATATTTAATTTTTGTATTGAAAATTTTCTTATGTTGTATCCTGTTCCGAATTGTTTCTTTATCTAATTGTTTTAAAAAAACAAATTATGATATCCAGCTATTTTCATATTCTTATCATTCCTGGCGGATGTTCTTTGAAGAACTTGAAGTTATTTCAAGTTGACCAGGAAACTTTACTTTCAAAATTCTCTGACTTGTTCCTAATTTTACCAAGAACAATTTTTCATTTTCCCTAACCATTAATATTTAAAGACCAGAATTTTAATCTTGTAAAATTTTCATCATAAAATCTCTTGTAAGCGGAATAAAACAATTGTAAATCAAACAGAAAAAACGTTGGATTTTCAACCGGAAAAGATTAATCTCTTACAAAATAGTTTAATTTTGGGCAATATAATTAAATTTGTAACAAAAGAGTTCTTTTGTTTACCTAACAGTTTAAGTTTCTACATACAAAGATGAACTTTAAACCAAATGGTCACATTTTTAAATAAAAAGATTAAATAAGTATATTTTCGTGAAATTTTTCTCAAGGATGAAGGTATTAATAGTTAAATGTTTATCTTCTAGAACAACGTTTGATAACCGGGAAATTACTTTTTTTGTTTTTAAAGACTTTTTTAGAAGAGAGTTAAATTTTTACAAAACAACAAGACGGAATTTCAAACAAAAACAAATAATTTGCTATCCAACAAGATTATTTTTTAACCAAATGCATGAATTTTCAAACAAATATTTACATTTTCAACTAAAAAGGATCAATTTTTAACGAAAAAGAGGATTATTCTACAAAAACGTTAAATCTGCAACCCGCAAATCTTAATTTTCTGCAAAAAAAAGAACATATTTTCAACAAAATAGTTTAATTTTTAACCAGACAGATGAATTTTCAACTAAAATTAAGAATATTCAACAACAAAAAATGCATGTTTAACAAATTAGTTCAACTTTCAATCCAACAGTTGAATTTTCCAAATAAAATTACGAATTTGTTAACATAAAATTCATATTTTATGTAAAACCTTTAAATTATTGACCCGAAAATATGAATTTTCCATTTAAAGTTCATTTTGAACCAAAAAATAAGAGATTTCAACACAGAAGTTTAGGTTTCTACTAAAAAATATGAATTTTAAAACAAAGAATTTTCAGTCATTAAAATAGTGCAATTTCTATATAAAAAAGATTAAAGTACAACCTAGAATAGAAAAATACGTTTTTGGTTTAAAAAATAATTACAAACCCAAAAAAAACACGACTTTTTAACAAAATAGATCAATGTTCAACCATAGATGAACCCTCACACACAACGAAAATTTCAAATTGGTTTAGTTTTTATCAAAGTAGTAGAATTTTTAAACAGTAAAAGTACCTTTTCAACCAAAAGTTGAACAGTAACATTACTATATAAGCAAACACAACGGGACAACACAATCAGTTTAATTGTGTTTCGTGAGGTTAGGTTAGGTTAGGCTAGGTTAGATTTATTTCTAGGTTAGGCTCGAGTTGACCCATTCGATGTAGCACACATTTGCTACTGGGAAAATATGCTTCAAGAGCTTAACGTGTAGTTCAATAAATTTCTGTTAATTCAGGTTAGGTGAGGTCAGGTTCTGCTGGGTAAAGTTATGTTAAATAAGTTGATATCAGGCAAGGATTGATCCTTCACAGTTGTCGACATGTTTTTGAAGTGAAAATTTGCATCACTGGCATTATTTTGAAATTTATTTGCCTCAGTGCATGATTTTTCGTCATTGTCGGAGGTTATGGCTCAACCATGACGTGATGGATGATTTTTGATACCGAATTTGAATTCAGCGCCCCAAAATCCATAGGAATACGTCTGTCTTGTTACCAGATCCGCACACTTATTTTTTTTGTGTGGCTGTTTAATTTTAAGAACTACAAATTAAGAATGAATCACTTTTCGATATAATCCAAAAAGAGCTATAATTTTTGATAGGACAGTTAGCTTTTACTTTAGTCGTAAAAAATAACATTCTGAATAAAAATATTAAATTTGTTTGAGAAAACGACACAAGGTATGAACTTAAATTACCAGACAATAGTTGTTCGCCTAAAAAGATCTATAAATTTATTATTAATTATTTTTTGATAGGACGAGTAGATTTTCTTTTAATCGTAAAACATAAGATTAAAAATTAAAAAATTAACTTTTTGGAAAAGCACAGAAAAGACGAAAGAGGACATAGTCTCTTATATAGGACCCTATATAGGTTCCTGTATTAAACCCTATGCAGATGCGCAGTAGTTGTTATTTAATCGTAAAAAACAACATTAAAAATAAAAAAATGATAAAAACAAGGAAATAAGAATTAGTATGATTCAATTTTTATGCATATTATGCATTATAATGATATACATTTATTGAAATGATACATGTTTCAGACTGGCTTAGAATACAATTTAAAGCAAAATAAAAAACAAATACAAAAATAATTATGATAAGTACAATTTGCTTTTTATTTTGCAATTTTTTAATAAGTTATCCTTGCCAGAGTTACATAAAAAATGTATTATAATTGATATAAAAGTGTTGTGTATAATGTAGAAAAGTTGACAGGTTGGACAAAATCGAGTGCGAAGCACGAGATACGTGATGAGAATGTGTTCGTTAAAGACAATAGAGCTTTAACAAAAGAGATTTCAAAATCACAAAATTACAGTTTTCGGTCCGTTCACCTTTGATTTTAAAAGGTCTGGGCCCGAACGCGGAAGAAATGCAAAGACTAAGCGCAGAGTGCGATTGCTCTCAGTCGCGTGCCGTAGGTGCGCTCAAACTCTCGAGCTAAGCTTTTTTTACGAAAGAGAATTAAAAATCTCAAAATTACAGTGGTGGATGTTTTGAGTATAAATTTTAAAATGTTTGCGCAAGAATGTGCGAAAATACAAAGAAAATCAGACTAAAAGGAAAGCTTTCATCTTGGGGGTCCACAAGACAAAATTTCCAAATTTTTACATTTTCCACTGATCTTTCACTGAGCTTTAACCACTGATATCAAAAAAGAAGAACAAAAGATTAAAGAAAAACAAAGATTATATTCTTTGTCGCAATTTGATATGCCACAAACTTCAATTTGGGCCATACTCGAATAAAATCAGACTAAAAGAAAAGCTTTCAGTAAAGGGGTTTAAAAAGCCAAATTTCCAAATTTATTTATTTTTCTTAGTTTTTAACCACTGATAAAAAACATTGACACTGGGTTTAAAAGCACGAACGCCGATAAATTTCAATTAAATTCAAGTAAGAACTGGATAACGCAGTTCATTAATAAAGACTTAGATTACAAGTGAGGATAAAGAAAAGGAAATTAACAGCTTTCACAATAATCGTAAAAACGTGCTCAACAGTTCTTGTAGTTAGTTCAAGAACAGCATTTAGAGTTGTGAGTAATACAGTATGTGGATTTAATGATGGATTTTACAGACTTATATAGAACCGAGATTCGATTTTTTGCTCCCAGACCGCAATAATTTTCACGATTCTCGTAATCTTCCTAATGAAGGTAGCCTACTGGCTGCTGTTCGCTCGCACGATTCCAGGTGCTTTAAGGTCCTAATCAATGTTTGATAGGCCAGTATTATTGCCTTACGGCAGCCTCGCGGACCGTGCCATTATCTCGCCTCCTGCCTATTACATACTAGGCACTGCCACCTTTCGGTCGCGGATTATGCCTTCTGATCACGCCACCCCGCCAGAAAGAGCCTTCTTTGCCTGTGATTTCCCAAGCGCAGCATATTCCAGTTCATTTCACAAATACCAATGCAGTGGTGGCCTATTTAACTATTTTTCGAGCAAAATAAAAAAATATCAGAGGCGAAGTACCAAAAAATTTCTTTAATACTACTATCTTTATTCACCCAGGCACTCTCAAATTGTATAGGAAGATTCGGATAAAATTCTAAATTTCCTCTAGAAATTCGGTTCTCAAATTATATTCTTCTAATTACTTGCACTGCCTGTCAGAAAGCACCGTAGTATCCTTTTAATATACCTGTCGGAAGAGTTTGTTTTATCAATCCACGCATCCTAAAATGTATATGGAAAAATTCGAAAAAATTATCATTTTTCTCTCAACATTCGGTTCTCAATTTTTCTTTCAATAATTACTTGCACTTTATGTTCAAAAACCCAAGGAAAAGCTTCACCCAAACATTTTTATCGGAAGACTGCGTTTTACTCACCCTCATTTTAGCCAAAAGATGTTTTCAAAATATTACTTTTTGGTACAATAATTTTTGTTTTGATTATTAAAAAGAAAGTTTCTACGTGTACAGAAATGTCGGCACAAATATGGGTGTGCCTACTCAAAAATGCGGTTATTTATACCGAAATTTATGTGCACGTAAGCACAGCCTATTAAAAATATTAGGTACAATTAGTTATATTTTTAAGGTAGAATCAACTTTCTTCTACATTTTAGTATTGTCATTACTTGAAATTATAATTTAATCTGAAATGTCTTTCGCGGATTTTTAGCAAAAAGGAATTTTTCTGCAAAATCTTAAACATTTGTTTTTTAATCGCTATCCAAAGCCAAATCTGCCAAAACTATGAAATTTTTATCTAAAAATTTTCATTCGATTTTCTTGGAATTGGCTCACTTTTTTGCACTCAATTTTATTTAACCGTATTTTTAAGCTTGAAATTGGGTTTTTTATCGCAATCAGTAATCATGCATTTGATTAAAATTTCCTGACCCCAATTTAAGAACCCATTGGTTCGGGAAACGACATTTTTCTGATGTTTAAATAGTTATTTAAATATTATAAAAAAAATATTTCAAGTTGACCATTTTTAATAAGAATTTCCTAAAATTGATTCATTGGAAACTAGCATTTTCAGAATTGGAGAATTTAATGAGAAAGTAATGGAAATTATATCATTTCTAATGCAAACCGTTCAAAATGGAAACATTTTATTTTCACTGGAAGAAACTCGAAAATGAATGAATTCAGATTAAAATGGCAAAAATAAAACAATTTCCAAATGTTTTGCAACTTAATATTCTACAATTTTAAAGAATTAAAAAAATACAGTTTTGTACGCTTAATATTGAAATCAACCAATTTAGAATTCTTAAATCTGAATTTCTTAAATTTAAAACTTGATAAAATTTAAAGTAGAACTAACTACTAAGGCTTTCGATATGAAATGATGCAATTTTAATTAATTCCATAGTGAAATTATCTTGACATTTTTAATATTTGAATTTGAAATTATTATAAATTTGGGAGGATTTTTATTTAAATTATTAAATCATTAACGCTATCAATAAAAAAATATTATACAATATTAGCATTTAAATTCTCAAAATAATAACAAAAACAATTTTCTGGTCATTATCTGATTATCAAATATTTTTCCAGGTGTTTAAATGTTTAATTTATAGAGCATGAAGAACGTTATCGTAACCTTAATAAAAAGAACATTTTTTTTAATGATATTAAAGGAGTTATAAATTGTTGAAGGAAAAAACCTTCGCTCGAAACCTGCCGAACTCTAATTATTACGAGAAAATGATAACACGTTAATTTGTTTAACCTCATGGCATTTACAGAAAAAAATCTAAGCTTTTTTCTATTAGTATATTAAAAAATAAGAACGCCCCTTAATTTAAAAAAGTCAAATTTACTTTTGACCTACATTTGTATCCCCTTGCTTTCAGAAAAAACTCTTGATAGTTATCTTTTTTGGTTGAAAGTTAATTCTTTTCTATCTAAAAGTCCAGTATTATATTTTTAGTTGTGAATTATTTGTTTTTGTTGAAAATTCTACAATCTGGTTAAAAAGTCCACTATTTTGACGAAGCCTCATATTTTCTGGTCGAAAATTCAACTGATTTATTGAACATTCGTCTTTTTTAATTAAAAAAATGATCTGTTGGTTGAAAAGTCATCTGTTATGATATATGGAAATATTTATTCAAAGATTGGTCGAAATTTAAGCTACTTGGTTTAAAGTGGAACTACTTTGTAAGCAATTTATTTTTAATATTGAAGATTAATCTCTTAGGTAGAAAATTCAACTACCTCGTTGAAAATTTAACTCGTTTTTTTTGTTAAAAATTATTTGCTTTAACTAAAAATTTAACTGTTCTATTTTTCGCGGAAAAGTGAGATTTTTTAATTGAAACTTCAACTATTCGGGCAGAAATTTATGTTTTTTTTTAACTAAATCATTTTTTAATTAGATGTCTCTAGAACAAATTCAAAATAATTATTTAAAAATTTTGTTATACAGTGAATATTTCAAACATAACTCTAAAAAACAATTTCGAATTGAAATGCTTAAATTGTGCAATTCATGAATGGTTAAAATAGCAGTCTTTTCTATCCTTTTTCTCATTTTTATTTTTATTGTAATATATTGAAATTGTCCGATTAACAATTCTCAATAATGCGTGCCATTTAAAAAAATATATGAAAATCAATTTATTTAAATTGACCCTCAGTAATTGAATAATTTCTTTAATTTTAATGGATACAATTTTAGACTTCTGAATTTCCATGTTGAAGGCCGTTTTTCAAATATTTTCTTTTCATAAGTTTTAATTTTGTAATTAATATGAAAACATTTGAATTTTGAAAAGTAATTTATAAGAAGATTTCAATATTTAATAACTTTCAACTTTTTTTCTAGAAAAATTCCTTTTTATATGTTTATATAATATTGAAAAGATTTAATTTTAACGTTAGAAATGACTGTAAATTTAATTTCTTATCTTAGGAAATTTTGTCTAATCAGTTTAAATGTTAGAATATAATTTTAAACCAGTTTAATTAGAAATAATACAATTTTAATTTCTTTGCATTTTAC
This sequence comes from Belonocnema kinseyi, assembly GCF_010883055.1. Taxonomy (NCBI): domain Eukaryota; kingdom Metazoa; phylum Arthropoda; class Insecta; order Hymenoptera; family Cynipidae; genus Belonocnema; species Belonocnema kinseyi. Next base: position 77,718,079 of record NC_046660.1, on the reverse strand, counting down.
ATGATCCTATCTTTAAAATGTTAATGTGAAAATGTTCAATTTTCGATATACGTACATGGTCCTATTTGCGAAAATTTAATTTTTAATAATTAAATATCGAAATTCTTTAAGTTAAAAAAAAATTCAAATTTTGTACGTTTTGAATTCAAAATCATATGGCTTCAAATCCTTTCTAATGACAATTTTCCATTTTTCACAAATTTAATATTAATTTTTTTTATCGTGAGAGCTTTTGATATTAAATTTTCTAATTAATTAAATTTTTTTTTATATTTTTAATGTTAAAAAATAAAAATCCCGAGACGATTGCTAGTCTAACATAATTTTAATTCCTATAAGTAAGACAGACATCAACATTATTGAAGACCACGAAATGTCTGCTTAATCAAAAACGTAGTAAGCTATGCTAATAAAGAAAAATATTTCTATTCAAAAAATAAGATTATCTACAAAACAAGCCCAATTTCATCCTGATGCGAATTTAAATGATAACGGCTTTACTTTTCCCTTCATATCTTCGTAAAATGGGATCCCTAATTAAATTTGTCCTGAATATTCGATGCACTAGCAACCCCAGCGTAGCAGATTGTCTGCTTTTTTATTATTCATGGTAGAAATTTTCAGAGGGTAATTCTGCCCTAATCCTGCCCAAATTTTCGGCGATGCGACGCCTAAAGGAATTAGCATTTTATCTCGCGAACGGCAGAACGTCTCTCCCACGGGATATGGCAATTCTAGTGGTTAGCTCTCACCAAAAGAGAAAAAGAAAACGATCTATGCGTTCAGAGAATTCTCCAATTTCACTTCTGTCGAATGATTTTCTGATACCGTCCTTTTATTTTTTATATATGGTCCTTTCATATTATTATTAGACCTGAAAATTCGAACAAGCTTCAACATTTTTAGTTGAAAAATTTTTAATATTTCGAACTCTAGATACTTCACGCTCTTGGCGATAAAATGTGTTGTTTTTTAGAGTAGAATGAATCACACGTATTTTACGGGTTTAAAAAAAATTCGATTTCAACTTTTTTGAACATGTGAATAAACTAATTTCATAACAACAACAAAACACCTTTTTATTTATCTGTCTTTTAAATTTTTACTCTTTGTGTTTGTTAAAAAATTGACTTTTCTCACTTTCCTTACAAACAAGGCCAGTTGACGAAATTGTAAGAAAAAAGTATTCTCTTTCAGGGTGACGATTTGGCGAATGATTTGAAATTACCGGTATTTCCCGGTTCGCCCGGTCAAGTTATTTAATCTTCCGAGCAACCAAAAGCAATATATTTATACTTATCGCTAAACGCCAATATTTATTTCAATTCATAACGTTCATTCTAAACATCTTTTAACACGAGAGAGCGCAGAGCAAAAAATTGCAAAATAAATCAGTTCTAGAATAAATATTTGAATTTCGCACTAAAAGATAGCAACTTTTAACAAAAAAATGAAATATTTAAACTTTTATTTGAAAAAATTCATTTTCAACCAAAAATAACCGAATTTCAAGAAAGAGTACAATTTCCAACCTAAGTAGTGAATTTTCAACTAAAATTATGAATCTTCAACTGGAGCTGTTGAGTTTTTTAACCAAAAATATGAGTTTTCAACTAAAACAATGAGTCTTCAACCGAAATAGATGCATTTTCAACAATAAAAAATTAACGTTTACTAAAATATAACTTATAATAACAAAAAAATAATTTAAGAATAAATACTTAAATTTTCAAATAAAGTTATGCATTTTTAAAAAAGAGATACTTTTTTAACAAAGAAGATCAATTTCTATCAAAAAAGATGAATTTTCAACGATAAAATATCATTTTTCAACCATAAATTGAATACTTAAACTTTTATTCAAAAAATGAATGTTTAACGAAAGCCATATATTTCCAATTAAGCTTATGGAATATTTAACTGGAATAACAGTTACATTTTCAGTTCGAATAAATAATGATTTCCAGCCAAACAAGAAACGAAATTAAAAAGTTAATATTAAAATTTTTTATTTAAAAAAAATCATACTCAACATAGCAGCTACATTATCAACTAGAGATGAATTTTCAATTAAAATTATGAATCTCCAATCAAAAAAATCATTTTTAACCAGAGTTTAAGTTTTAACCAAATAGTTTAGTTTTCAACTAAAGAAAGATGAATTTGCAACGAACAATGTAATAAAATTTTCTATTATAATTCATAAAATATTTCTCCATTCAAATACTTCTTCTACTACATATAAAAATGACTTAAAGTACATTCTTTATCTGAAATTTGAAAGAGGGAACTTTCAAAATTGTCAAAACTTCTGAATTGGAACAGGGATTGTCTCGAATTTTCTTTTTCATATTACGAAATCGAATTTTTTTAATCCCGTTCCATGTAAAATTTTCCGTGTTTCAATTGAAATTATATTTCTTTACGAAAGCTCCCTGTCCTACAATAAAAACAATAAATATTTTCTAAAATTCTCTGTTCCAAATCAGGATAAATAAGGTGTGAGCGAATCTAACGTGATAAATCCATTGGTTCAAAAAAATTGAGAAACTTATTTTTTTATGTTCAAAATATCATCAATTCGATTGTTAAACTTAACTAAGAATCAAAAATCTTACAGAACAAAAACTGCAGAAGGTTTTTCTTAGAATGAAAAATAAAAAACATTCAATAATCAGAAGTTAATTTCCGGTTTTTAATAGAATTAACGTTCAATATATTTCCTGGCCATTTCCCGGTATTTCCCGGTCAAGTCACAAACCTGTCATTTAAAAAAATCGTCAAAAATACCTCTTATACTTTTAAAGTAGCTTGCGTCGTCAGCGAAACAAATTCAAAAATTCAATTTTTCGAGAAGAAAAATGTTCGATGTCAAAACAATGATTTGAATCGAATCAAAATTACAGAATTTCTTCTTTATATAAGCAAGAATTCTTTTAAATGGGATGAAATAAAGAGATTGGCATTTTCTATCAAATTAGAATTGATCTATTCGAATGAATTTTGAAAACATGAAAAGTTAATTTACTGAAAACCCCTTTTTTATTTAATCAATTTTTTTTTAATTTTTGCTTAATTATAACTTAATTATTCTTTTGAAGACGCGATTTTTTTATTTTGAGAAACGGAATTTTATCGCTAACAAAGAAAGATATTATAAAATGATTGAAGTAATTTTTGTATAATTTTCTAAAAACAGCAAATTTGTTCTTAGCATTTTGCTGAATCCGTCGTTTGTAAGAAAAATGAGAGCATTTAATTTAACTAAAGAAAAAACATTTCGTGGTTACAAAAATATTTTGGACCGTATAACACTTACATGATGTCTTTCTTATAGAAATGTATATTTTACACAAAAATAATAAATAAGAAAAAGGTAGGGTTTTTGTAAAAATAGGTTGTTTATACTTAAAAAAAAATCAAAGCCATTTCAGTAATTTTTAACCTTTTACACATTTTCCAACAGATCTCAAGTGAGAATGGTAGGCCACATACCAATCTAGAGTGAACATTTAAAAATCTTATAAATGTCGTAAGTTGCAGAGTTTTAAAGAAATAATTGAAGTCATGAGAATTAAAACTAAGAAAGGACCATAAATGAAACTTTACAGGATAAACAAAAAAAATACGATAAGTATTCAAATATAAAGTTTTGATAAAATTATAGAAGTATTTGTTTACCAAGAACTCTGCATAGAAGAAGTGAAAATTTTAGGACACGTTTTTTTAAGTGGAAGGGGAGAAAGGTGGTAAGGACCAAAATAGAATCATTTGTACATATACTATAAGATGGAAAATGTACTCAAAATTATAGAAGGATTTGGCCATTACTTAAATTCTAAGATAAAAGTTCACAAATCAAGATCAATAGAGCAACATTAAAAATACCAAATAAAATTACGAAATTTCCATAAGAATTTGGTTTGGCAAACAAAAAAGCAAACTAAAGAACATAAATTTAAATCAGAATGAAAGAAGGAAGATCGAGCTTTGAATCTTAAGAAGGCACGTGCCACAGATTGAAGGAAGGGGCTTAGTGAGACCAGAGTTTCTTGTTCCTGCAAAAAGCACCCTACTAACACCAATCCGTTCTCTTATATCTATCTTTCCTCCTTACTTTCACCTCTATTTCCATCTTTCTCAATACCATGAATTTCCCTGCCATTCGCTCTTTCCATCTAACTGTACTCGTCCTATACGAAAATCAGGGACGTTTCAAAAACTAGAACGTTAAAAAAAACAGTGTCATCATAATTGTCCACGAGTAAAATTTACTTATCCGTAGTAAACGTCAGTTCTTTCTATTCAAGTATTTTTCCTATCCCGTAATGAAATTCGTCAATCCATTCTCATTTCTCTATAAAATCACTATATCACACGCATATACCAATATTTATTCTTCCAGTAGTCTTACTCCTCTCCGATTTTTTTTCTTTATCTCATCTTCCAAATCTAAAATTAATATATTACACCAAACAGTGTCTCCTATTGGTTCTACCACCATAGCCTTACTTTTAGTCTCTTACTTCTTTTTTCTACAGCACTTTCTTCTTCATCACCTCTTCCAAATTTTAAATACATCCAACTCTCGATTTCATTCCAGTGTCGAGGGTTGCCTGCAAATAGCCTTGGCCACAAATGGGGGGGATCTAAACATAAACAGACGTGGCCGTCTGATACGTTTACGTATCCGTATACTGAGTAACAACCGCAGACCTCGCACACGCCGTATTATTGGCTGTATTGTATTTTATTTTGACTGAAGATTAATCTTGATATATAACAATTAATGGTTTTGTTGGAAAACTTATTTTTCGATTGCAAATTTAATTAATGTTTTAAATAAGCGTTTTTATTTTCTCATAAATAGGCCTTTTTGTTCAAAGCTTAACTATGTGTTCCAAAATTGATCTTTTCTTTTAGAAAAACATTCTTCATGTTTGCAAATTCATTTATTTTGGTTATAAATTCAAATACTTTTAGAGTATTTCATTACTTTGTTAAAAATCTTTATTTGTTTGGTTGAAACCTAATTGTTTAGTTGTAAAGAAATTTGACTTTTTGGTAAGAAATGTATCTTCTTGTTTGAAAATTAATTATTTTTGTTTAAATATTCAAATATTTGGTTCAAACCTCCTTTTTTGGTTCAAAATTATCTTTTCTACTGAAAAATGAACTATTTCATCTTTGGTTAAACATTGACTTTATTTTTTAAAATCCATTTCTTCCTATAAAAATTGTAACGTTTTATTATAATATTAGTTAGATCATTAATCTTTATTCTTAAGTTGAGTATTTTATTATAAATTCACCTTTTTTTAAATTCAACTGTATTTTATTTAATATTAAAATCTTTTTAGCTACGAATATCAACTATTCAATTTCTAGTTGACAATACCTCTTTTTTAGTTTAAGATATAATAATTTGTTGTAAAGTATTTTTTGTTGTTACAGATTCATTACTTTAGTTGAAAATTTATCTTTATGGCTAAAAATTCACAGAAACTTTAACTACTCCATTTTTGGTTTGACGTGTTGTTGTTGAAAATTAAACAATTTAGTTGAAAAATCGTTTTCTTTTAGTAGAAAATTTACCTTTTTTAATTAGAAAAAATTTGGTGAAAACTTAATCTTCTTGTTTGAAAACTTATAATTTTGTTTGAAAATTGCACTATTTCATTTTCTATTGAAAATGGAACTGTTTCATTTTTTGTTCAAAGTTAATCCTTATTAGTTGGAAATTTCACTATTTGGTGAAAAAATAAAGAATTTTATCAAGACACGTACTTTAAATTTTTTCAGTATACGATAATGTTATGTGTGTACAATTCAGAACTCCACAAGAAAAAATGACCAGTAATTAAAACATTAAATTTTTTTCTCTTCAAACTGAATGACTTACTCTTTTAATTTATTTTACAAATTAACTATAAACTTTTATTAATAATTTTGATAAAGAAACCTATTTTTCATTAATTAAATTTAGAGTTTCGCCGAACTTGGGCCCGTTTAGATCGCGCACTCTGATGAGTGGTAAACTCTCCCATTAAAATGCACTATATTGCGCAATGTACTCGAGTGAGTACTCGCACAATACAGCTTTCCGTTGCCGCTATATTTTTTGTTTCCTCTAGCCTTGCTCCTCCCCTCCCTTTTTTCTTCATTTCCTTTTCCGACTCTCACCTTGCTTTTTGTCTCTCTATTGAGGCGGTTCCATAACATTTAGATTTGGGCCCTGAAAAATAAATATTTTTATTTCACAAAGCCCATAAAGAAGCTTTATTGAACCATCTCCTTGCTAACTTCAAAGAAGTCCTCATTTTTTATTTTTTATTTAAAAACTTCTTGATTTGGAATACCGGAACGTGTCTTACGATCCTGGCCGAGGGGTATGGAAAACAGATGCTTCACCTAATGGTCTGGATCACATCCTGCAGTTCGTTCAAGAGTGGGTGTTAGCACTTTGCGCCCTGAGAATAACGAAGATCCCCTTTCGACGATTTGAATAATCATTATATGCAGCGCCATTTCTCGCAAACAAATTCGTTATTACAGGCGCTCGGGAGGCGATTATAACGCACCGCAAAGGTACAACCGCCTGCGAAAAAAAGGGAAGAAAAAATTGTGGAAAAGAGGACTCAAGAAGAATGAAGGTGGGGCACTCGAGACACCGAGATCAAAGATTTAGAGCGAATCTCGCGTGAAAATACCTCGGGTTCGTTGCTTTCACTGTTGCTTTTTCCCACCCTCCTTTTATCAGCCACCCTCCTTCTCTCTATTTTCCGTGACGCTTCAGCGACACGGGTACCAAAGCTCTTCTGTAATTTGACGACTAATTTATTTATAGTCGCCATTTTCGTTTGCTCTGTTACGCAAATGCTCCACAAAATTCGATCGACGAAAGATAAAAAACCAAAAAATAACCATTTTTTTATAGCTGTATCATTTTCCGACTGCGAACAGCAACGGAGATTAAAAATAAACGTCAGGCATAACTTAAACTGAGGAGTATAAAAAAGATGGATTTCATGCTGAACTCATACAAACTAGACCTTTATTTCATCGATTTTTTTAAAACGTTGGCTATTAACTTTTTATGGGGAAAAAATACATTACCAAAGTTTTTACTTTAAAAAGAAATCTTGTGCAAATTGTTGCACTTTTTTAATTTTTGACAAATTTTGAATTTCTACAACATGAATTGCGCTGGTTCGCTAATTAGATCGGTTTCAATCTAATTATCTGAACCCCCTTAATATATTGTAAAAAAAGCTACAGAGAATCAAAATTTTCATCTTGTTGGTTTTTTTAAAACTAGATTCGCAAAATACGCCTGTACTGATTTTTTTTATATATCATTATTTTATACATCGAAATGATAATTATTAAATCTATATTGTTTACAAAAACTATTTTTCAACAACATGTATAATCAAACTCTTTTAATAACAGTAATAATGGATTAGAAATTTAAAAAAAAATTTGTTCTATTAGCTTGAATCAAAGAATCATGCAATTATTTTTCTTTCTTGAAATAAATCTTTTTTCGTATTGTGTAAAGACTGCGTTTGGTCGCCCTAAAAAATTCGAAGAGTTGTCAAAAATTTATATATTTTGTAAACATATCTTTTAATGTAATTTTTTAACTAAAGTTGTAACTATCCCATTTTTCGATAAAAATGTTTTTTTTACATTAAAAATTAATCTTTTTCTGTTAAAAATCCCTAAATTTAATAAAAAATTTAATTATTTGGTTGAAAACATTTTCGAGTTTACAATTAAATTCTTTTATAGATTCTTCGTCTTTTTGGCTTAAAAATTCAACAACTGTGTTGAAAATTTATGTATTCTATTCAAAATTCTTTTCTTTGTTTTTTGTCAAAAATTAATTATTTGGTCTGAAAACTTCACTTGTCCATTTTTATTTAAAAGTTTGTTTTTAAATTTTAAAATTGATTCTTTCAAGTTGAAAATTGATCAATTGTTGTGGAAAATTAACCCTTTTTGCTTAAAAATTCAACAATTTGATATAAAATCGAACTGTTTGGTAAACATATTTTCAGGTTGAAAATTCAACTCTTTGTAGATAATTCGTCTCTTTGGGTTCAAAATTCAACAATTGGTTTGAAAACTTATGTAAGCCGTTGAAACTTTGCTTTTGTTTGATTACAAATTATTTTTAATCGGAAAATTTAACATCCAATTTTAGTTGAAAATTGATCGTTTATAATTTTAAAATTGAACTGTTTTGTAAAAAAATTCATGCATTTTGTTGAATATTCGTCGCTTATGGGTGAATTCAAATTCTTGAATTTTTTTTAAATTTATTGTTTTAACTAAAAATTTAAAGTTTCTATTTTTAGTTTAAAAATTATATTTTTTGGTTGAGAACTTATCTTCTTCAGTTGAAAATTGATTTCTCTTGAGTTCAACTTAACTTTTTCGTTGGGTATTCATCTGTTCGGGTTTAAAAGTCAACTATTTTTTTTAATATTCTGCGTCTCAGCTTTAAACTGTTTTGTTACATATTCACCTTTTCCGTTTAATTAGACTGGCTAAAAATTCAACTTTTTTGTGTAAAATTAATATCTTATGCTGAAAATATAACTATTTTATTTTTGCTTGAAATTTTATTCTTTTAATTGGACACTACACTATTTCGTGAAATAATCTTGCATGTTGTTAAAAATCCATCTTTTGGTAGAAAACGTATCTTTGTAAGTCAAAAATTTGACTGTTTGATCTAAAGTTTAATTATTTTGTTGAAAATTCAACAATTTGGTAAAAAATTCAATTTTCTTTGTTAAAAATTTAATTATTTTATGAAAAATTGATTTATTTTGTTGGAAATTTATCTATGACGATAAATCCATCTTTTTTGTTGAAAAAAACGCTAATAAATGTGAAATCTGTGTTTAGCCAGCGGCTATATTACTTTCAGGTGCGGAGGGGGGCTTAAGCCAAAACTGCGGACTTTAACGAATTGGGGTAGGGGGTTGGGTCAAAAATAGCAAAAAAGTGGTAACGCAGTTCATGGACGACCCCTAAACTGCAATTTACACAAACACACGCACGCACACACACACACGCACACATATATATATATGTGT
>NC_046660.1:77691834-77708869 GCF_010883055.1 Belonocnema kinseyi | reverse complement strand
GTGTGTGTGTGTGTGAAAATTTCCAACTTTTAAAGTTTTCAAGTACGCATTCATTTCATTCCATTTTAACATTTTTAAATGTTTACCGGTTTCCGTAAACTTACAAAACTGATTTAATTTATACTTTTCTCTGATCCTACTTTACTTTTGCAGCTATAAAATCATATATCACTCGTAAATAATGATTGTAAAAAAGTGGCATTTCTTTAGGCGATGTCATACACCAGGTGCGATTAAGAGTAAGGAAAAATGCAAAGGTAGATTCAACGAGTAACTCACGGCAATTACGCATGCGTATCGCTCAAAGCAGTTATTAATATTCCACACGGGGTGAGACGGATGTTGGTACGAGAGGGTAGATTCGTGCTCGAAGAAACGATTCTGAACTTTTTCCATTTAGTAACGACAGATCTTTACTGGAAAAAGTAAATTTTAATTTTTTATGCAATTAAAAGAAGGAATTAGTGCGTAAATTCAATACTCAGGGAACACGGCTCGAATCGACTAGAAGGCTCTTAAAATATCGCATTAATCGTATAAAATTCTACAAAAAGTCGTATGGAATTTTGAAAAAGTCGCACTAAAGTTTCAAAAATAACACATTCCCACGAAAAAGTACTAGTTTTGACGGACCACACCCCGTGTGGAAATAGCTCGGATTAGCCCTGGTACAACAAGATTTCTGGTCGGGAACTGACCGGGCTATGTTTTTTAAGAGCCGTGCGCTGGTCGCAGACTCGCTAGGCAAAATTTATGTCAAAACCCCAGTCGGGGGCTGACTGGGCTCTGATCGAGCAAATCTTTTGATCGAATGCTCAGATGGTAGCTGGCCGGGCGCTGATTGGCAATAATAAAATTGTGGATCTTTGTTTATAACTTAATCACTTTTTTTGATTTCATTAAGAAATGGATGTGTATACCCGCATGGATGTTCCGCGCGTGGAAATATATTGACTGAATATCTTTAACACTACAAATTTTAAGGTTTCATGAGTTCAGACTTATAAACAATTAATGTTGTGACACAAATTCGATAACACTTTTTTGAAATTTGAACTGTTTTTTTTTTTTTTAAGAAACAAATTTTAAGTTCCATATTTATGAAAAATTGCAAATGTTCAGAAAAAATGTACAATTTATATCAATCTTAAACGTTGTAAAATAGTATAAAACACCTAAAAACCAAACCTTACACGAAAGTTGAAAAAATTTTATTATCAAGAATTTGTCAACATTCACGATTAAATTTCTTAGTTCTGTCGTTAAAAATTTTAAATGCTTATAAAAAATTACATTTCCTCTCGTTGTAGAAAGTTGTAAAATAGTCTACAATTGGAAAAAATAAAATATTACGCGAAGAAAAATTGTAATCGATTTAAATTATTTATTTAAAAAGTATTTCATTGATATTTCTATTAAAAGTTCGTGTATTTTATATTTACACAATGTCGCATAATAATGAATAATTAGAAAAAAAACTGAAAATTTGGTACTTTAACTTTTCTGAACTGTACTTTGTGAGGATGGCTTTTTCAACGAGTTTCAACTTTTCGGTTTAGCGCAATGGTTAGCACTCCCGACTGCTAGGTGTTAGATTTAGGTATAGATATGTTGGTTCGATACCCCGTAGCGTTAGAAATTTTATTTGTAATATAATGTTTAAAAATGTAATATATGTATTTGCTCTAAACAGGAATATTAATATTTAAAGTCAAAATACTCGCAATCGATTAATATTTATTTTTTTAATACATTTTTGTCTGTCAACGACTACGTGAAAATAGTTAATGTTGTCTGTGTGCTGGGCGTGTGAAATTTTATATATTAATATGCTCCAATTCTACAGTAGAAGAAAATCAAATTAATCCGCTAATTCAGTGACAGATGCTCTTCATACAAATGAAACCCGAATTATTTAAATCTAGTAAAGCACCAATTGATCTTGTTCGAGCTACGTTCGGGCTCCCCGGCCATGCTCCATGATCGGACGCTGGCGAGCGCAGCGTGACGATGCTGGTCGGATTCCGACCAGAAACCCTAGCCACAGCCCGACTTAAAGTCGGACTCTCCAGCCGTAGAATAGCCAGCCCCCGACTTGAAATTCCACCCGGGACTAGGCAATTTTTATGAATTTTGTATCGCTGAAGCTGAATCCGAAGACAAAATCTCGAAGTAAGCTCTAGTGTTCTTCCTGACCTGAAAACTTCCTAAGTTCAGAATGAAAAATCTAACTTTGGAATTCCGGTTTCAGAATTCGATTCAGCGACTAAAAATATATAAGAATTAGCTAGTCTGGTCCGTCAGTACTCCTTTTTTTGAGGGACTGTGAAATGTACTAAAAAGTGTTTTTTGAAGTTACGAAGAAAAAAGAGCTAGCTTCAACATTTAAAATTCGGATTCGGATTCAGTGGCACAAAATAAGTGAGAATTTACTAATCTGATCCATCGAAGTTATTACTTGTTTTTGGGGTTGTGAAATGACTAAAAAAGTATGTTTCAAGGTCACGAATTTTTGTAGCTAGGAAGAAAACAGGAGTTAACTTCAGAATTCTGACTCTGGATTCGGCTTCAGCGATTTAAAATACATAAGAATTGATATGTATGTTTTTTCCGAACACCTACTTTTTTGGGGCTCTGAAATGTGCAAAAATACTGTTTTTTGAGTTTAAGAGGAAAAAAATTTCACTTTGGCATTCAGATTCCGGATTCGGATTAAGCGACCAAAAATACGTAAAAATTGACTGGTCTGGTTCGTCGGAACAACTACTTTTTGTGCATTTGTGTAATGATAAAACGTAGAATCAGACACTGAATGATTGAAATAATAACTTCATTTATTTAGAAATATAGAGCAGATAAGTATAATTGATTTTCAAATAATATTCGCACAATACAAATAAAATTTAATTTTTAAATCATTTTTCAACAATCTTCATTAATCTTGAAGGATTACACAGCCACACAAAAAAAGTGTGCGGATCTGGTAACAAGACACACGTATTCCTATGGATTTTGGGGCGCTGAATTCAAATTCGGTATCAAAAATCACCCATCACGTCATGGTTGAGCCATAACCTCCAAAAATGACGAAAAATCATGCACTGAGGTAAATAAATTTCAAAATAATGCCAGTGATGCAAATTTTCACTTCAAAAATATATCGACAACTGTGAAGGATCAACCCTTGCCTGATATCAACTTATTTAACATAACTTTAACCAACAGAACCTGACCTCACCTAACCTGAATTAACAGAAATTTATTGAACTACACGTAAAGCTCTGGAAGCATATTTTTCCAGTAGCAAATGTGTGCTACATCGAATGGGTCAACTCGAGCCTAACCTAGAAATATATCTAACCTAGCCTAACCTAACCTAATCTCACGAAACACAACTAAACTGATTGTGTTGTCCCGTTGTGTTTGCGGTATCGTTTCATTCAGCCTTGGCTTAACCTACAAAGAGGTTTAACCTATCCTAACCTAACAAAACCTGACCTAACCAAACCTAGCCGAATTTCAATTAACCTGATAATGTTTATATCAATTAAAATCTAGAACTATAACTTAAACATGCAAATGAATAAGAGTTTTATTCAAAAAATTTTTCTCTCTGCTTTTCTTAAACTTAAGGGATATATTTATACTATCTTTCATGTTTACATTTTATCTTGCTTTTTATCGTAATTAAATTGATTGATAGACCTACTTCAGACTATTTTCTGCCTGCTATAACGTGTCCTTTTTTCTTCATTTGTAGGTTAAAATCGAGTTAACCTATTAAATATAGCACACATTTAAGACTGAGAACCGTACGCTTACATAGCTACACGTGTGGTTGAATTTCATTCGCCTAGGTTAGGTTAGGTCAGGTTTTGTTAGGTTAGGATAGGTTAAACCTCTATATAGGTTAAGTTGAAGCTGAATGAAACGGTACCGCAAACACAACGGGACAAGAAAATGAGTTTAATTGTGTTACGTGAAGTTAAGTTAGGTTAGGTCAGCTTTTTTTAGCTTAGGACAGGTTTGACCTCTTTGCAAGTTAAGTCCAAGCTGATTCAAACGGTACCGCAACCACAACGGGACAACACAATAAGTTTAATTGTGTTTCGTGAGGTTACGTTAGGTTAGGCTAGGTTAGATTTATTTCTAGTTTAGGCTCGAGTTGGCCCATTCGATGTAGCACACATTTGCTACTGGGAAAATATGCTTCCAGAGCTTTACGTGCGGATCAATAAATTTCTGTTAATTCAGGTTATGTGAGGTCAGGTTCTGTTGGTTAAAGTTATGTTAAATAAGTTGATATCAGGCAAGGGTTAATCCTTCACAGTTGTCGACATGTTTTTTAAGTGAAAATTAGCATCACTGGCATTATTTTGAAATTGATTTGCCTCAGTGCATGATTTTTCGTCATTGTCGGAGGTTATGGCTCAACCATGACGTGATGGGTGATTTTTGATACCGAATTTGAATTCAGCGCCCCAAAATCCATATGAATACGTGTGTCTTGTTACCAGATCCGCACACTTTTTTTTGTGTGGCTGTGTTATGAATCCGAGTTTAAAATATTTCTGTCTCAACTGCTAAACCTATCAATTTGTATTATATTTAAATGATAGACGTTTTTAATTTTCATTAACTTTGAACTTGAGAAAAATTTACTTTGAAGATTTGAAATTTGAAATTGTTCAAAAATTAAGTTTTTAAATTTGAGAATATATTATTTCAATATAAAATTGTTAAATTTTAAGTCATTCAAATTTCACGGCCCAAAATACTCTTGTAGCCGGAGAAATAGGATGAGTGTGGATGAAAATAGGGGGAAAAATTCTTTAAAATAACATTAATACAGATACAATATTAAAAACAATAGAAAACGCTTTAAATTCCTAACGCTTTAAATTGAAATTTATGGCATTTTGAACAAAGCAGTCGAATTTTCAATAAAAACAGATGAATTTTGAACAAAAGAGTTTAGTTTTGAAACGGAAAAGATTAATTTTTAATCAAATAGTGGAATTAAAAAACAAATAATTTTCAACCAAAAGTGCCTTCTACGATCAAAATTAAACCAGATGAATTTTTAACAAATTAACCGCATTTCAGCCAAATAGTTGAATTTTCTACCTACAAAGATGAATTTTAAACTGAATAATCGAAGTTAAAACTGAATGGTTTAATTTTCACGCCAAAAAGACGAATTTTAAAAAAGGCCTTTGAATTATCGAGCTGAAAATTTGAATTCTTAACAGAAAATAATATTTGTAACAGAGAAAGATTAATTTTCAATCAAATAGTTTAATTTAAAAATATATATAATTCCCTGCCAAATTCTTGTATACACAAAAAAATAGATGAATCTTCAACCAAAGAAAATGGACTTTTCTAATATAAAAGATCCTCTTTCAGTCCACAAGGACGAACTTTTGAATGAAATAATTGAATGTCAAACCTAATAGTCGATTTTTCAAATCAAAACAGTTTAATTTTTAACTAAGCAGTTAATTTTTCAAGACAAAAAGAAAAGTTCAGTAAAAAATTAGTTTAATAATCAACCGGAAAATTTTAATTTTTCAGAACACACCATTTTCACCAAGAAAGATTAATTTTTTAAAAAATAGTTGGATTTAGTAAAAGATCACTATCTTACTATAAAAGCTAGATTTTCATTCTATAAGAACAAATTTTCTTTTCAAAAAGATCAATATTTAAGAAAACAGCTGATTTTTTGATAAATACCAGATTATATTCTAACAGCATAATCGAATTTTCAACAAAATAGTAGAATTATTTAAAAAATTTAACCTTAAATAAAAACAGTTGCATTTTCACCTAATGGAATCTTTTAGCAAAAAAAAAAAGAATTTTTTAGAATACACTTAAATTTTCACTAAAAATGTACATTTTTCAAATTTCACAAAAAAGACATATTTTCAACGAAAGAGTTAATCTTTAACCAAAAAATTTTACTTTTCTGTTATAAAAGACGAATTTTCTACAAAACAAGTTGAATTTTCAACAAAATAGTTTAGTTTTCAACGAAAATAATGAATCTTAAAAAAATGCATTTTTACAAAAGAGTTCAACTTTCAGCCCAGAAGTTGAATTTTCATACCAAAAAGATGAACTTTGAACAGAAAAAGTTAACTTTTCTACTGTAAAAAACTAATTTTTAACAAAATAATTAAAATTTCAACCAAATAATCTAATCTTTAACCAAAAAAATTAACTTTCTATAAAAAATAGTTGGATTTTCTTACTGGATTCTGATAATGTATTTCACTTTTAAGTGAAAAACAAGAAAACATTGGGAAATTGGTTGAAAACAGGAGAAAAAGACGAATTCTTAAAAAAGCGGATTACGGGTAGAGCGTCAAGATTGTAATTGGTTTTGAAATTAATCGATTTCAAATCTTTTTGACTTAGAAGTATGATATTTTTAAAGCTTGCAATTTGAAAAAAATAAAAACTTTGAATACGGATTATAGTCCAGGTGAATTAACTTATTTTAAGGCAAAAAATAAAAGAAGATTGTTAACAGCACTTGGACAATTGGAAATGGTAAAGTGGCTCATAATAAACGTAAAAAAGAAAAATGCGTGAGCAGAGGTATGGAGGGGTTGATTTGGAGGAGGTTAAAAGGGGTGAAAATGGTATTATATTTAATTTTTGACGAAAGTTGACGTCAGAGAGAAAAGTTTTTTATAGAAAACATATAGATTATAAAAAAATATACAAATTTTATATGAGTGACTTTTTCACATAACCTCGAAATGTCCGAGAAAAATTCGAAAACCCGTGTTTTATTCTTTTTTGTTTTTTTATTTTTAATTTAAGCAAAAATAAGTTTTTTGACGAAACTAAATGAAAGTATATCTATTTATGTCTTTAATATTCGCAAATTTTTAGATGGAAGATTCAATTAGTTTCCGAGATAATCATTTGTTCGGGTCCGAAAAACTTTTTTTTTAATGAAATTTATCCTTCAGAAAGTCATCGTGCAGAGTTCTTTCAGGTGTCACTGTTTTTTTTTTGTTTTTTTTTTTACATAAGCTTTCTGATGAAATTAAAAAAAATATAGTCCCTATTGGAGAAGATGCTCAAAAATTGAAAAAACTCGAAAAATGACTTTTGCAACAATACACTTCTCAAAAAATGTTGGTAATTTCTTTAAATTGTAAAATATCTTAAAAAACTGATTACTCCATTCAATTTTGACGGGAAAAATAAGAAAAAAACTGTATTTTATTATTTGGCCAGAAGCTTCATTTTTAAACACTAACGCTATCAACATTCAAGTGGAATAATGAAGCTTCAGATGAATAAGGAAAAATACGTTTAAACAAAATTTTTTTTACTTAAAATCAATTGGTTTAAAAATTTTTTCTAAATGTATAGATTATTAAGCCATTTTCACAAAATTTCAAATTGATATTGATGGTATGAATTTTCAGTATACTGTGTTTCTTCCTTATTTTCAAAATTTCTTCAATATCGCAAATTCCTCGGATAACTGAATTTCCGTGTTCAAGCGAAGACCTGACTGCTCAATTTCATGTGAAATGTCTTCGCATTCATCGAAATCATCCGAAATTTTGTCAAAGTTTAAACAATCGTCCAAACAAAAAAAAATAATAATTAAAAAATTTAAATTAATATAGAAATTAAAAATTCGTTTTTTTCCTTATTCATCTGAAGCTTCATTATACGACTTGAATGTTGATAGCGTTAGTGTTAAAAAATGAAGCTTCTGGTGAAATAATAAAATACAATTTTTTGTAGTTTTTCTGTCAGATTGAATGACGTAATCAGTTTTTAAAGATATTTTACAATTTAAGCAAATTACTAACGTTTAATGAGGAATTGATTGTTGCAAAAGTCACTTTTCGAGTTTTTTCCATTTTTGAGCATGTGCTCCAGTAGGGACTAGATTTTTTTTACAATTTGTCAGAAAGTCTATGTCAAAAAAAAAAAATTGAGACCTGAAAGAACTCTGTACGATGATTTTCTAAAGGACAAATTTCATTTGAAGAAAAAGGGTTCCGGGCCGCAAAAAATAATTTTCTCGGAAACCAATTGATTTTTTCATGTAAAAAAATTTGTGAATATTTAAGACATAAAAAGGTATACTTTCATTGAGTTTCGTAAAAAAAAAATTTGTTTCAGGAAATGAAAAATAAAAAACGAAAAAAAAAGAAAAACTCGGTTTTTCGTATTTTTCTTGGATATTTCGAGGTTATGTGAAAAGGTCACTGATACAAAAGTTGTAGATTCTTTTTAATCTCTATGTTTTCTATAAAACACTTTTCTCTCTGACGTCAACTTTCGCCGAAAATCACAATAATACAATTTTCACCTCTTCTAACTTCCCTCAAATCAACCCCGCAACACCCCTGCTCAAGCATTTTTCTTTTTTACATTTATTATTGAGCCACTTCAACATTTCCAATTTTTCAAGTGTTGATAACAATTTTCTTTTTTCAAAAGTGTAATTCGCCTGGACTATTCACGAAATTTGAAATTTCACTTTAATGTGAAATGATTCAATTGTTAATCTTCTCAATTAAAATGGTTCATTTTTCCTAGTTTTTAATTTCTATTTTGAAAGTTTCATTATAATTAACATTGACGCTTAGCATAACGAACTTCTGAGTAAAACGGAAAAAAGTCAATCAGTCGCATTTTTCCTATAATTCGAAAAAACAAAAAAATGCCAAATTGCAGCTTTAGTGTTTTCTACTTTAAAATATTCACGTCATGGATTTTGTAAAACGAGAGCAAGTATTACCCATAGAATGAAAAACTAAATTAAACCAACATTTAACTTGAAAAAATATTTGTTCAGTGAAAGGTGATCGATGAAATTTAATACGTAATGAGCAAGTGAAAATAAATGATAAAGTGAATGGAAAATTAAAGGCTGGATCGCAAAAAGTTGAAAGAGTAAACGTGACGAAGAGCTCTGACTCGTACGGTTTTTTTTCCTAGTGGAAAATTCGAATGTAGTCCATCGGCTCGTATTCTGGTTGAAAAATAAAAATACACCTATGTCGATAGTTATTCTCGTTTACAAGCGGTCAGAGAAGCATGTGTATAATAACGATCAGCGAACATAGAATAAACATTCAATCTCCGCCGAGATACACCGAAACGGCAATTTAGTCACCACGAAGCGAAAAAGCCACAGGGGTTGTTGGGTTGGTGACGAAATGTCAGCGACAACCATTTCTACCTCGATCCTGCCAAATCGGTTTGCGAAAATAATCGAGTACGTCACAAGCATACAGATAATTGTCACGCTTGAGCCATTCCCACTACAATAATCGCGTGCACATAAAACGCAAAATATTCGAATGGATATTTTTTTATTAAGAAATTTTTCACACATGTAAATAATTTTTGTTAATTCGCAAAAACTTTCACCTGAAGATTATTTGTTTAGTTATAAATTTTATTGTTTCGTTGAAAAAACAATTTTCTTAAACAGACATCCTTTTCAGTGTTAAATTCAACTGTTTTACTAAGAATTCGTCTTTATGGGTTAATAATTCAACTCTTCTCGTAGAACATTACTTTTTTTTTATTCATATTTTGTTAATGATGAATCAACTGAGATCTTTTTTGGATGCAAACTATTCTTAAATTTAGTCTTTTTGATTTAAAAGTTCATATTTTGTAGTATAAATATTTCACCTTTCTTGGATAAAAATGCAACTGTTTTGTTGAAAATTCAACTATTTCCTAGAAAATGTAATTTTTCTTTAAAATTTGTATTTTTGTATTGAAAAGTGAATTCAAATCTTGTTGGATGAAAATTCATCTCTTTTTTTGAAAATTTGTCTTTTTGATTTAAAAATTCACTTGTTTTAGTGAAATTTTCATTTTTTTTGTACAAAAATGCAAACTTTTTGTTAAACATTTAACAATCTTGTTAAAAAGTTAGAAAAATTCAACTATTTAGCAGAAAATTAACTTTTCGTTTACAAATCTTATTCTGTAGCTGGAAAGTAAACTGGAATCTTCTCTGTATGCCAATTTAACTATCGTTTTAAAGTTTTTTTCAAATTCATATGTTAAAAATTCATAAAATTAATTGAAAAGTTATGTTTTTTAAGAGACGTTCCCTCTTTTTTTATAAAAATACAACTATTTGGTAGGAATAAACTATTTTGTTCAAAAATTCATACCTTTTGGTAGAAGAAGTTCGTAATTTTCAATTTAAAATACAATTATTTGTTTAAAAATGTAACTGTTTAGTGGAAAGCGTTTTTTTTCATAAATCATTTTTAATTGAAAATGTATCTAATTTCCCAATGTTTTAATGATTAATCTTTATTAAATTGAAAACTTTCCTTTTCTTAGTAAAAAAAATTATTTTCTTGGTATGAAATTTTATTTTTGTTAGGTAAAAATGCATCAGTTTCGTGTGAAATTATTTTTTTTCTGAAGTCATATTATTTTTTTTATATAATTTTTAAGAGAATATTCGTCTTTTAGATTGAAGATTCAACAATTTATATAATTTTTTATTTATTTCTTGAGTTAAAAATTTGTATTTGTTAAAAATAAGTTTGAAAATTAAAAAATTATGTTAAAAATATAATTATTTTGTTAAAAAGCAATCTTTAATGGTAGAAAAGACATTTTTTGTTTAAAATAAATTTGAAAATTCTTTATTTGTATTTGAAATATTGATTTATTCCAGTTATAAAAGATTCTTTGTTAAAAGTATTACAAGATTAAAATGCTGGTATATTAATATTAACGATCAAGTGAAATGAAAAACTAGTCAAGAAAAAATCAGGGAATTGGGAAAATGAAGTTCTCGAACACTACTAACATTCTACTAACAATAACTAGAAAAACATTTCAGGAAACTAAAAATTACGTACAGTGAGAGGGGTGTAAAAATATCTTATTACGATTTGTTACAGGGTGGAGGGGGTCTTAGATAGGGTCTATAATGCATTAAGTAATTTAAGTACGACCATGAACCAGGTTAAGAAAAAGTTTTTAATCAATTTTTAATCCTATTTTTAACCTTCAAGCGTGGCCGTGCGATCTCACGGACTGTACCATGGTTCTAATATGTGGATATACGCTGGTCATCCTCGCGATTGTTTTTATTCGTAGGTTTAATTTTAGTTGTGCTTTCGCCGAAGTAGGTGGACAACATGTGATCCTGTCTGTAATTGATGATTAATATCAATTGAAAGCTCATAGGCCGTCTGTAAGACCGCACGCCCACGATTAGCGTCACAATTTTATATTTCTGTTTCAATTTGTTTTACAGAATTTAAAACACAATTTGTCACGCAAACCAATTTTAGCTGGATGCGGGTACAAGTACGGTTATTTGAGAAAAAAGTGACAAATTAATATGGACGGTCTCCCATATCGCACCATGCTTCGGATATGTGGGTCTTTCCTTCCTCTGGCGTAAAATATTATTAGTAATAAAAGTTGATAAAGTTGATCCATTTCTTACTTATTCTAATTTCCTTTCATATAGCACCCGTAACGGTTAGATAACAAAAACTTGTTTACTTATTTAATTATGTATGAAACCTCAGGTTCATATTCTTGCAAAAATGAAATCACATTTATACTTAAAATTTGAGGATATTTACAAAACCCTGCAATATAATCTTTGTGAAATTTCCAGCTAGAAACAACGAAAAAGCTTAGATCAATCGGTAATGAAGATTCCACTAAAAAATTCAAAAAGTACACAATAAATGCCTTTTCATCAATTTGATCCCGAAAATGGATCGAAATCGTGTCCAACATTTTTATACAGCTTTCAAATGATCCGATTTTTAAGAGCAATTGTTTATCATGAATTTTCATGAGTAGCATCTGTCGAGTGTCAGTTTTTGTGCCACGAGCAAGTCATGGGCATCTACATGCGCATTGTAAACTAAACGCTTACAGAAATTTTCTATTTGTCTTGAAACAAAAAGTCATTGAGTTTGGAAAAAAACTTCAAATACGCATATCTAAAGAATCTTTTTTTGATGCTTATAAAAATTCCATAGCCGTAGTCTTTTATATAGGCCAATGGAGAAATACCGCTGCGAAGTATTATAGGTGTTTTCACTAGGGCTGTATTTATGTGTGCTCATTTTATGAGCACTTTGCTTCCCCACACACTGTGAGAATGTTGAGAATTCTACAACACTTCTACAAGACTTCTATAATACAAGCAACGTAAAATTCCAAACATTGTATTGGAATGACGAAATTGCAATACATGCATTGTAAGTGTTGTAAATAGTGAAGTCACCATCCAACATTCCAATACATGTATTAGAGAGTTTGTAAGACGAAAATAGTGCACGAGGAAATCACGGAATTGACCGAATTCAACGAATTCAGGAAATTCACGAAATTCATCCGATCTCGGAATTCACGGAATTCGTGGAAATTATGGAATACACGAAATCCATGGGATTCACGGAATTCATTAAATTCACAGAAGTCAAAAAATTCGCTGCATTCATGGATTTTAAGGAACTTACGAAATTGATTGAATTCACGGAATTTATGGAATTCAAGGAATTCACAGAATTCATTGAATTAAAGGAATTCGTCAAATTTATGGTATTTATGAAATTCGCGGAATTAATGGAATTAAAGGAATTCGTGGAATTCAAGGAATTATCGAAATTAGCCGAATATATAAAAAATTTTAAAAATTCTCGGAACTGGTGGATTTCACGACATTGATCGAATACAAGGAATTAACTGAAATCACAGAATTCACGGAATTTATCTGCACTTGTATTATATAATTCCAATACATGTGAGGTACCATACCAATTTTAGAGAATTAGAGAGACCATCAAAAAGTCACTTAAAGAGTTCCTCGTTATAACGAACAACTTTTTAAGGAACGTTTCTTAAGAAGAAAAAAATTTTCTTTTTTTACGTCTGAGAAAATTTTAATTTATAAATAAGTATAGGGAGAACCTAATACAGTGAATCTCTAAAATTTGGCCGATTTTGGGGCTGACCTTGGTAAAGAATTACCCAGATAGAGGGCCGTTTTGTAGAAAACGCTTTTGTTTGTTCACGCCTGAGCGACCGCCGCTCATCCCGCGCAGCTCCTTTTACTCCTACTTGCGACGCGGCGTCCATTCTCGGAAGAACTATATCAGGGTGCCCGATATCTAGGGTCCACGGTAATCACGTCTTATTTCTTTTGTACGAATTAGTTCTGAAATCTTGGGCCTCACACCAAAGCGTGTAAAGTCAAGTAGCAGTGTCGTGAATTAATCTTCCGAAATTTCTCTCCGTGCACAAATAAGCAACTTCTAATTGAACCATCCTGCTTAAAATCTTATCAGACAGGGGGAAGATGGGGAAGTATTGAAGTGAGGGGAGGGGTAATAGGGTAGTGAGGAAAAGTAGGGAAGGGGCGCAAAGTAGAATAGTAGAGAATTATGGGGAAATGAGGGGAAGTAGAAGAGAAATAAGTAGAAAACGAAGAAGAGAGAATTGAGGGATGGTAGGGTGGCGAAGTCGGGAGAGGGCTATTATGACAGGAAAAGAGAAATAATAGAAATTATTTGGTGTGGGTGGGGGCCATAGGGAAGATTTTAACTGCTTAATTAACGTCCTAATACATAGGCTAAGAAGGCCTTTTTTGTAGGAGAGGTATCTGTTTTTTCTTGAACATGATCCCTTAACTCCGACATAAAATGGCTCATAATTAGTAATCACTGGACTAAATTGAAATTAAATATTTTAAATATACGGATAAATCGACTCGATTTCCAAATAGAGTATTATTCTCGCAGGGAAACGACCAGTTCGACGATAAGTCAACGAGCAAAGTGTTTGCTTGATGAGGAGGATGGGTGGTAGAGGAAGAGAATTTAATAATAATAGGGGGTGGTTGACAGAGCGTACTGCTCGTAAGACATGGATGTAATCTTGGGGTAACTCATACGTTAAGACGGGGGACACATTCCAACGAGTAACAAATGCCACCCACCCACCTCCACCACAATTTAGTCACCCAACTCATTCTGTTCGATATCATGAACGATGGAAGGGTTGGGGATGAGGGAAGGCGCGGCGACATAATTCTAATTTTATTGCCAGCCCCGGCCGCGCACGCAAGCCGGCTCTCTTCGGAAACGCGAATTTATGGGCGATTTTTCTTATTAATTTTCATAAGTTCGACATGTGAGCTCGGCTTGCGACAAAGCCAAACTTGGCCCCCTACTACAACCCCACTGTTGGAAAGCCGCCGTCGCTTCCTCCCACTGGATGCGGCTTATTGAAAGATGCCGGTGAGATTCGGCGGGTTTAATCCCCAACTTTTTACGAGAATACTTCAACCCCATCGGTAAGTCCTTCGTACGTGAGAGCGATATGAGTAGCTCAGAATTCCGAACGCTAGATTAAAAAGTTCTTGGAGACAAAAACCGCGATGAGGTTGAACTGCACCAAGCTAGAACCGAAGTGTGTCTCATGACTGATAAGTCAAGTTTTAGCTAAATTATTTCAGAAAAGTTTCATTGTCATTTAAGAGTTTTAAAAAATTTGTAAGGATGCGAAAGTTTGTGAAGTTACGCAGGGTCGTGCGTAGGTAGGTAGCTGCATTTGATAAACTGAATTAAAAAATTAGACAAATTAGTCACCGCGCGCCTACAAAAAAAGGTTTCGTATACGCTTATTTTCATTTAGTTCCACTCCCCTTACTAACCTTTCTACTCCTTTCCTCATTTCCCCTAATTCTTCTCCAGCTATTTACCATCATTTCCCCTCCCCTCATTTCCCATCACTTCCACTCGATTCATTTACCCTAATTTCCCTACTACGCCACCACTTCCTTCCCCTTCAGGGAAAAAGTATGGAGGACAGACGCCCAACCGAAACTATAAGGGTGTCTGCTCGGGGCTATTGAACCCTAAAAATATACGGGCGGCGGACTCTTTTGCAACAAATATTATTTTTTTAATGTGATGGACAATATACACCTCCTATAAAATAAGGTGAAATCCCCTTGAATATTTTAAAATATCCAAAGAGCTTCGAAATCCATCAAAATTTTTTAGATCCTCTGTAAACTTTTCAGATCCTCTTAAAATTCCTGAAAAACTAGTTAATCCTTCTAAATTACTTGAAATATTTACAATCTCTTCAATATGGCGAAATCTCTTGAAATCTCTGAAATTCTTTAAATCCGTATTAATCCTTAGAAATGCCTAAAAGTCCCTTGAAATTTCATTTTATAGAATTCTCAAACAATCCACTGGAGTCCTTGCAATAATTTAAATATAATTGATATCTTCGATACCTTTTAAAAGTACTTTGAAATTTTCCAAAAACCTACGAAATATTTAAAAACGCTTAAAAATTGTTTATATTGTTAAATTACTTGAAATGCTTTAATATACCCTTAACTTCTCCAAAGATTTTTGATTTTTTCAATTTACTTTCGAACTTTATGTTTTGACAATTTCAGTTTGAACGTTTTTAATTGGATAGCTTTGACTTTAGAATGTGATTAAATAAAATCTTGAAACTTAGAAAGCTATCAATTGAAAACAAAATTTTGAATGATAATCGCTTTTGTTCATTTTTTGATAATCAATTTTTTAAACTATTTAATTTCAAAAGTTATCAACTTAAAAAATGTATATTTTAAACCATAACAGTCATCATAGTACCTATTGTTGTTAAAAAAGGCTAATTTTTTTAAAAATATACCCTAAAACCCTTAAAATCCTTTAAAATACCTTGAAATGATTCAAATCTCTTAAATCTTGTGAAATTCGAAATAATCGCACAAAAATGGAGTGAAACCATGTAAAAATCTTGATATTTGTAGAATCTTGCAAGATTGCCTTAAAAATAATAAATCTGTTAAATTCTTTGAAATATCACAAAACCTAATAAAGCTATTTGGAATTGCTTAAAATCTTAGATATTTTCTCAAATTCCTTTAAATCTTTCAAAATACACAAGAAGCTTTTAAATTCCTTGAAATCTTTAAAATTATTGAAATTTCTGAAATCTTCTGAAATTTTACCCAAATCATTTGAAATTTCCACATCTATTTAAATTTTCTACAATCCTAACAAATTCTTTTAAAGCTCATGAAATTCCTGGAAATTTTTGAAAATAAACTATTTTCTTTCAAATCGTTTGGCATTTTTAAGAATCCTTCAATTTTGCAAAATCTTAAACAATATCTTAAAATATGGAATGCCTTTTAAAAGTTCTTTAAAAATGTTTAAATCTTTGAATAACTCTGAGACTTCATTAAATTCCATGCAATTTTTGGAATCCTAGCATTTCATGAAATCTCATAAAAACCATCCTAGTTATACATATATTAAAATGTCCAACACTTTAATGAAAAAAATTATATTTTTAAATGCCATCAAATTCAATCAGTACAAGAAATGTAGAAACTCACAGAGATTTGAAAGTGAATTAATTTCATCATCTGGCGAACGCAAATGATGCTTTATGGCCTTAAACAATTTTCTTTGCTCGACATTCAACACCATATAAAAATATTCTTGAAAAATTACGAAATTTCTTATGAAAGTAGCTGACATTAGAAAAATTCGATAAACGATAATTAGCTTTTCATTAAACTAACTCGAACTATTTCAAAATATTTGCTAAACTGATAATATACACGGTGACTTATTTTAAAATATAATCCCAAATATCTTCTAAAATATTTTATCTCCAAAGAAATGGTTTGGACAAAGGTTGAGCAAGACTGAGGGGAACATTTGACTGTACCATCAATTTTGACCTTGAGGTAAATTTTCACGGTCAAATGGAGTTAGGGCCCTTTTATTAAATGAGAACCTATAATTTTGACTGCGGATTTGAAAAGCTATACAAAAGTCGATGGAATTTTAAGGGGTACATCACGTTGACCATCATGATCTTCGGGTCAATTTTCAAGGTCACTCGAAGGTCAAGGCGATTTTTCTTAGATTAAACTCTGTACCCGGATGAATTTTTTGTAAACTTCATGCTGTGCATTTTTATCACAGCA
>NC_046660.1:77689567-77691824 GCF_010883055.1 Belonocnema kinseyi | reverse complement strand
CCCCCCCCCCCACCCCCAACACACCCAGACAGTAACAATGATTTCAGATAAGATGTAAAGACTGTGACTATGAAGTTACAAAAGTAACAATCTGGACAATGTCAATTCTCCCCTTGCCCCTCAATTTGACCTTTAAAATTGACCTCAAAGTGAAAATTGATGGTACAGTAAAATGCCCCCCTCGGTCCTGGCCAACCTTTGTCCGAACCATTTCATAAAGTATTTTAGAAGATATTTGGAATTATAGATTAAAATGGGTCACCGTGTGTACGAGGATGCGGTCAGGTAAAAGTTAAAACCAGAATTAAATTATTTCGGGAATTAACAAATTAATTAATTTTTTACCTTCACATTCATTGTTAAATTCCATATTTTAAACCTTTTAGAGTCTATAATCGATATAATCGTTCTTAAAGTTCATCACTGGAAATATTATTAATAATTAACTATAATATATATAATTGAAAATTTGTCATAAGGACAAACGGAGGATTTCGCCGGGAGCGGGTGCTCATCTGAAAAGTTGCACCCGCTCCCAGCGAAATCGCGGTAAAATTTCAGCCACAACCACGTCTCACGACTGTGAGATTGGTGGTTACAGTCTATAACTGAATCAATACGACGATCCGGCAAAAGCCTCGTGCACCGTAAAAACACGGAGCGACCCAAAGACTAGCGCCTTCTGCATTTTTCCCGCAAGAGTTTTAGCATATTGTTGACACGCAGGGATGCTTTTTAGGCCATTAGCTAGTTAAACCTTGGCACCTCCAAAAGCGCCGATGATAAGGACGATTAGTTTCACAAAATATTCCGCGTACAGTAGTTGCAACTCCCTTGTAAGGTCTCGATACCTCTCTTTCTTTTCATTCTCCTCGGTGCCGAAAATTCGATAACGAACATGTTTCGCTTCTCGAAGACAAGAAGAACCATGTCAGGCCTCGAATGAGTAACAGAAACAATTGTCGAGAATATAAAATTCCAGTATATGCGGCACTTCCCATTCTCGACAATTGACTCGATTTTCCTAGAAGCATTTAGAGGAGCAATATTAAGGTTAATGCCGTAAGAGTGGCAGAGATGATAATTAAGCACTCTTAGTGCCGCATTGTGCATTGAATGTAGGTCGTACCCGCGTGAGTTGGACAACTAGTCTGTGAGCTAAACGCTCGGGGTGGCGACGGTATGTTAAGGTGGAAATGACACCGTCTTAGCATGCCAAAATGAAACCCTCCGTACCAGACTTCAATCCGGGCGATTTAAGGAAAGCAAACGTTAGCTCACAAGACATTGACTAATCCTTCACATTTCTGTGGAAGATACCGAGTATCCTCTTAACGAGGAACTGTTCACGAAAATTTTTCTCTTGTGCTTTCTTAATCCGGGCTTTCAGGAGTGAGTACTCGAGACAGACATAAGATTTTATGCATTTTGCTCACCCCTAATACTGAAGTTAAGTCCGAATGTTTCAGCAGCCTCCTCCGCTGCTTTGTACAAAAACGCTCCTTTGCCCACTTCTTCGTGATTCCTGAACATTTTAAAAAGAAGATCTCTTCCATTTTCAACTCTATGTGCTGTACCCAGAATAATCCTGTTGTGAAGACATTCAAGACTCAATATTTCGCGACCACCTTGACGGCGTGAGATGTATAATCGCGGAACGGAAGACTTGATATCCCGATATCAAGGGATCCGAGCGCGTTCTTCGCATTTGTCTAACGAAGATTTCATTCCAATTTCCTTAGTATATCGTTCAACAATCCCCAGAGCAAGATGTAGTTGCTCTTTGTTTTTAGCATAGATCTTAAGATCGTCCATGTAAAATACATGAGTGACCTTGCGTATTTGATCTGCAGGTTTGCCGCACAAGTACCCGTCGGAATGGCGAAGTGCTAGAGATAGTGGCAACAATGTAAGGCAAAAGAGAAGTGGGTTCATGATGTCGCCCTGAAAGACACCTCTCTGAAAGGTGACCTTGTTAGTTGTCACACGATTTTTTCCAGATGAGATAGTAAATCTGGTTTTCCAAAGCGGCATCAATCTCTCTATGCACCTAACTATTTGCGGATGAACCTTTAATATTTCCAAAAGACAGATGATAAGTCTATGGGAGGTCGAATCGAAAGCTTTCCGATAATCAATCCAGGCCATCGATAGATCACGCTGGTAGAATTCTGCATCTTTGCAGACACATCTATCGATGAGCAGGTTCTCCCGACATCCGGCTACGCCTTTCTTTGAGCCTCGTTGTTCATACATT
>NC_046660.1:77675035-77689467 GCF_010883055.1 Belonocnema kinseyi | reverse complement strand
TCTTCCACCAGAAGGTTTTGATACAATCTGGTCCCGGTGCGGAATAGTTCTTCATCCATTTCAGCCAGATCTTTAGGCTTGAGAGAAACCTTGGTGTTGATGTTTCTCCGGGTCATCAAGCATCGCTCTTCCTCTATTGGATGCCTGCCCGCGGTTGGTCTTAGTTTCGCCTCTCGTTCTCTGTTGCCGGCTTGTTTTAGCTGTGGTAGAGTGGGCATTCCGCTTACATAGCCCCTTTTTCGGAGTAGTTCAGCATGTTTTCGCAGACGTTGCTGCGAAAACTGCGATAGCTCCAGGTGTTTCTCGCACCACAGAGCATGCAGCCGTGCCATGTAACCCCGTACAGGGGCCACACTCGCATCGTAGCACTCTAGCAAGTCGTGATTCAGTCGCTCCGTCCACCTAAAGGTCGCGAGATCCCGCAGATCCATCGCATTGAATCCATTTTCATCGGCTGCCCCAGCTGTAGAGTGGTCGGCATTGTTGGCCGACCCATTGTTGGGATCTCTGCGCGTTCTGTTGTTTTGAACCGCACTTACTACAATTATGCCTGGTGTTGTCATTGTTGTTCCCATGAGAAGCTAGGGAAAGGGGTTCATCCATCCTTGTAGAGCCCCGCATGCAAGGATAAGGTTGCGTAATCTGAGAGGTCGCCCGGTATCCCAGAGTCACCGTTCTAGACACCTCACCCAGGTGCCATTCAGCTTTCGGCATGGTTTTCACACCTCCGCTTGGGGGTTAATTCTTTCGTGACCACCCCTGGACAATTGTCCGCGACTGCCTATTTATTTTTGTAACTATATTCAGCAGAAACCCTTGGTACAGGGGTCGGAATTATTATGAATTGGTTTAAAACTAAATATTTTATTTTTTATTTTGCATTGACGATTTCGAACTTACAAGTTGTCATTTTTCAAAGCATTATAATATATAGAATGGCCGTTTAAATTAAAGATAAAAATGTCCGATTATTTCATGATTTTTCTCGGTTAACAAACATTTTTACCGGACATTGAAATTAAGGAATTTGAACTTTTCAACATGAAAATTTTTTCGTATGAAGTAATAAAAACTAAGCTGCAAATTAAAATACTCACAGTGGAACCTTTCTAAATTTTAAACTTTTAAAATTGAAGCTCCACAAACTTTTAATTCGATTTTTCGTTATCTAATGGGTAAATAATATACAACTATTTTCGAAATAAAATCACTTTAAGCAATTTTAAGTTAAAAACATTACAAATTAAATTACTAAGATTTTTTTTGCAGAATACTTTTTAAATTAGAAGTTATATTATTTTTATTTTTAGTCGTTTTAGTCTAACTATTCAGCTTATAAATTATTCATTTTTAATTTCTTATTCTAAAAAAAAGTCAAATGTTGGGAAATATAAAAAAAATATTGTTTTTTTTTAAGTTAAAGTTGTTTTAATTCAGCGGGTGAAAATCGGGGTTTTAGACTGAAACAATATTTGATTACAATGTGAAATTGAATGCATGTGTTTAATTCTGCATCCATTAATTTTTTATTTTCAAATCGCTAAATTTTTCAATTACAGTTGATCAGCCTAAAATGTTTTTTATCCCAATTTACCAATTTTGAATGATTTCCAATTTTTATTGATTCAGTCTTTAATTCTAAAATCTGTATAGAAATTTTCCACTCTAGATCTTCATGTTGTAATGGACATTCTCAATTTAATTTACGTTAAAAATTCAGTATTAACTAAACTGTAAGCTGAATGATTACCTTTTTTCCTTTTTATTTATTTTTCACATTTCACTTTTATCCTAAATAGATGAAACGCACAGAATCTTATTACCAGAATTTACTTCGTACAGACGATGAAATTTCTATTCTCATAATAGTCATAATTCAGTTTAACAGAGTGCAAAATCATCTTGCTGCATTCCTGGAGACCCGTGTATGATTCCTGCTAGGTTCTTCTATAATGCCATTTTTGCATTCTCATCAAGAGAAGGTATTAGATTTGTGTAAAATTTAACCCCCCCTCCCCCCGTTTTTGTCAAATATCCACGTTTTGAGACTCCATGATTCCGAAAAACAGGTTTTTACGAATCTGTCTGTCTGACTGTGTGTGTGTCTGTTGATTTTTAGTTTATTAGCACGATAACTTTCGAAAGAATTGACAGATTGGATTGGCCTTTTGTATACCCTTTTAGTGTCCTAAAATAAAGGTCAAGTTCGTTAGCCAGCCATTTTGGGTGAAAATTCAAAAAGTGAGCGTTTTTTTAAAAAATTTTGAGATTTTTTTTTCAAAATTCAAAAGTTGTCTGTATGGATATTCATAGAATTTAATCAGACAACAATTTATTTTAATGACTTTTTTTATAAAAACAAAATTTACCACAGTTATTGCATTTACAACATTAAAAAAAACACACGAAAATCAACATTTGAAGCCAAATAACGCATAATATGAAAAAAGTCAATATAAGAAAAATGTTTCTCTTACAATGCCCTACAAGATTGTTCAAACACCTTTTTGATTTTTCTTAAAAAATTGAAAATTCAAATTTTGACAGAATAAAAAAAGAATGAAAAATAAAAAATTACATTTTGCGATTAAAATGTGTAAAATGGGTAAAAAGATGACTTATGGTTTTTAATTTCTTTTTCGTCTCATGTGTGGGTTTTCAAAAAATTTACTTTTTTTAAATGTTCTTAATGCTATTTTTCACCAAAAAAAAAACAAAAACAGAAGTATCAAAACATTATTCATGGCAAATTAATGAATTTTTAGATTCTCATCAAGAGAAGGTATTAGATTTGTGTGAAATTTGACCCCCCCCCCTCCCGTTTTTGTTAAATGTTCACGTTTTGAAACCCCCTGATTTCAAACTAATTTTTTTATTTTAACTCTATGCAACTATAATTAAGATAAAAATATACATTAAATCATTTTCACCAATTTCGATCGGGAGGTTTGACACCGCAAGTTGATTATGTGTATTCAATGGTCTCGGACGAATGTCTACCTTCAAACTCAACTGTCGAAAAACCAGCTGAACCCTCGGGAGGTGGTTTTCTGCAGTTTTCCCCTCCACGGGCCAAACGTCTAAGCAGGTGTTGTGATTGAATTCATACAGTGATTCTAAGCCCACCTTAGTATTAGAAAAATTTGCACCGGCCCATACCCTGTAAAGTGGACGCATCTGGCGGTATATATACTCATGCTAAAGGATTTAAATAATACTTTAGCAACGAGGGTGACCCGTACATAGACCTCTGTTTCGCCGAACTAAAAAGGACCTTAAATGTAATGCTTTTCTTGTATATTCGACCGGTGGCGGTCAATGTCACCATTTATTCTTGTCACTAGAATAACCTGTACAAGTGCAAATATAATATGCAAAACAGAACTGGAACCTAGAGACGGAATATTCGAATAGTCGGGCGGAAAGGAGCCTTTCGACGCTTCGGGGTAGTAAATAATGGAGGGTGACGAACGTAGCTCCTGGTGAACGTGTACAGGCGACACGAAAACATCACTTGCTTCGGGGATAACGGAGGGATGTTGCGAATTGAAAATTACATGACAAACTTGGCCCAGGATTTACTGCGCCTTGCTTCAAATTGAGAATAAACAAGCACTACGCTTCAAGACTAGGCGACCAATAAGCAATTTCGCACGAAGAAAAGTTCAGAATCGTTGTATACATGGAAAATTGTAAGAAAAATTTAATTCATGTGACGAGCGTACGAAATATCGATTAGAAAATTTTTCCACCAAAAGAAGTTAAGTTCATTTGCAAACAAAATTTGGAGTATAAAAAATGTATGTTTCATTATTTAAAAGGTTCCTGGAGCATAAGGTCGTTAGTACCAAATTTCTATTTTGCAACGGAGGGCTGAAAATCACTTCATGAATCAGGGTGGTGATTCAGTGGACGATTGCAAATTCCCAGTCAATTTCTGTTTTTCCCCAGTCAAGTTTTTCAATTTTAAATTTGCATTGGTTGAATTTTTAACCAAAAAAAGAACAAAAAAAATAATTTTCAACAGAAAATGGAATAATTATATTTGAAGTCAAAGAATTATTTTTCAACAAAACTGGTAAATTTTCAAATAAAATATTGAACCTTCAACTGGAATAGTTACATTTTAAACCAAAAAGATGAATTTTCAACTAAAACAATTAATATTCAACTGAAATAGATTAATTTTCTACCGAAAAAAATTATTTTTTAACCAGAAATTAGAATCGGCAACTGAAATAATTAT
Source organism: Belonocnema kinseyi (assembly GCF_010883055.1). Taxonomy (NCBI): domain Eukaryota; kingdom Metazoa; phylum Arthropoda; class Insecta; order Hymenoptera; family Cynipidae; genus Belonocnema; species Belonocnema kinseyi. The sequence goes on along the minus strand of NC_046660.1, from coordinate 77,685,221 downwards.
TACAATTTCAGTTAATAAAAAAATTTCAACCAAGAAAGAAACAAGTTTTCAACAAGATAATTAAATTTTCGGCAAAACCCTCCTTTTTATCTAAAGAAAAAACAATTTTTCAAACATATGTCTCATTTTTAACCAAAGAAATCAACTTTTAATTAAAATAATGAATCTTTGACAACAACAAAATAATTTTTAACAAAAGAATTTAACTTTAAAGGACGTAATTTTATTTTCAACCTAGAAGATGAATTTTCAACCTAAGTTATGAATTTTGAACTAAAATAAGAAATCTTCAACTGAAATAGTTGAATTTTAACTTAAAAAACATGAGTTTTCAACTAAAACAATTGATCTTAAACTGAAATAGTTGAATTTTCAACCAAAAAAAGTTAATTTTTTAACCAAAAATTGGATAATTAAATTTTTCGTCAAATAAATGATCAGCCAAAGAGATTAATTTTTGAGTAAAATTATGGAATATTCAACTGGACTAATAGTTCTATTTTCAGTTAACCAAAGAAGAAACAAAGTTTTTTTCAATAGTTAAATTTTCAGCAAATAAATTTTAACCTTGTAGTTTTATTTCCAATCTCAAGGATAAATTTTGAACTAAAATGATAAATATATAACTGGAATATTTGAATTTTTAACCGAAAAGAAGAATTTTTAAACAAAAAAATTAACTTGAAAGATAAGAAAGATCATTTACCAGAAAAAAATCGATTATTCAACAAAATACGTGAGTTTTCTAAAGAATAGTTGAAATTTTAATTATAAAGATAAATTTTCCACCAAATTGTTGAATCTTAAACTACAAAAGATCAATTTTCAACCAAAAAATGAACATTCTTAATTTTCAGTTGGTGACATAAATTTTCAACTAAACCGATGAATTTGCAACTAAAATGGTTATCTTTAACTGGAATAGGTGAATTTTGTACATATCAAAAGGATGAATTTTAATTATGAAGATTAGTTTTGTAAAAAAAAGCAATTTTTTCACAAACTACATAACTTTTCAAGCAAATAGTTTAATTTTTAAATCAAGTATATCAATTTTGAATCAAGTAGTTGAATTTTCGCCAAAGAAGATAAATCTTCTACCATAAATGGAATAGATGCATTTTTTGTTACAAATCTAATTCTAAATCAAAAACGATTTTTGAGAAAAATAGTTAAAGTTTTTTCTGGAATAGTTAATTTGTGAGTTAAAAAATGGTTTTCAATTAAGTAGTTAAATTTTCGAAAAAAGATGAATTTTCAATTGAATGGATGAATCTTCAAACAAACAAAATTCATTTTTAACAAAAGACTTAAACTTTTAACCGCAAATAGTTGAATTTTTAACAACAACAAAAGAAAAATTCGCAAAGAACATGTAATAACATTTTATATTACACATAATTTTAAAAAATTGTGAAAACTACTTTAAGAAGTATCTTTTTTTAGTTTTGAAAAGGGAACTTTTAAATTGTGACTGATTCTGACTTGGAACAGTGATTTTTCAAACTCTTTTCTTCTAAATCCGAATTATAATTCTTTTTAAAAATTTTCGTTTTATATCAAAAATTCCCTGTTCAGAATATATGAAGTGTAAGCGAATAAAACATAATAAATCCGTTTTTTTAAATTGAGAAAATGATTGTTTCTGTTTGTTTGGAATATCAGTAATTCCATCATAAAACTTAAGTGCGCAACAAAATCCCATAATGCAAAAAATTGCAGCAGGTTTTTCTTATGATGAAAAAAAATCTTTCTCTCGTGAAGTAAAGATTAAAATATGCAAAATCAGACTAAAGGAACGTTATATTCTTTATATCATATGATAAGCTCTGTTTTTAATTAATAAAATGCCAGAAATTTTTCGGGTTTTTACGATAAAATTGTTAAGTTTTCTAGGTAAACTCAAGTGCATTAAATGATAGTCGCACGTGAACAAATAGGTTAATTAATATTAAGTATCTTAAATTATATTCTTAATTTCTTATTGTAATAAAAACTCTAGATGAATGGAAACAACTATTACCCTGAACCAAAATAAGTACTATAGAACAATAATAAATTATAATTGAATTAGACTAAACTGAAATAATCTGAAAAATCTAAGATCCATAAACAATAAATAAATCGGTAACTTAATAAACACACTTATATGCCCCGCAACTGTAAATAAAGTAAAAATCTAAATTACTGCGATCAAAAATATATTGCCGGTTTGTTAATCAAATTCCCGGTCATTTCCTGTTCTTCTCCAGTTTCCTAGTCAAGTCAACACACGGATGAATTAATTTACAACCAGTGATAACTCGCGGCTGCAGCATACTTTATTAGAAGTACTCGCATTTGATTGGAAGTTTGACCAGTGAAGAGAAAAACTGCCGTAAACCGCCTCTTGAGTTTAGTCAGTTTTTCGACAGTCTTATTTGAAGATATTAGGCAGTCTGATAAGTCCCTGAAAAATGAAACACGGAGACGTTTTTTTGACCAAAGTCAGTTTTATTTTTCAACATACTCTCCCTTTAGGTCGATACAGCGAGTCCAACGATTTTCTAACTTTTTGATACTGTCCGAAAAGTACTCGATCGGAAGGTCTCCAAAATACGCCTCAGTTTCAGCTATGAGCTCCTCATTTGAGTAAAAACGCTTACCGGTGAGCCATCTCTTCAGGTTAGGGAACAAGTAATAGTCGCTGGGGGCCAGGTCTGGTGAATACGGTGGCTGAGGAACCAATTCGAAGCCGATTTCATGCAATTTTGCTTGTGCAACTAAGCATGAATGAACAGTTGCATTGTCGTGATGATAAAGTGTAGTAGTGGATCCAGGTTTCATCCATGGTTATGAATCGGCGCAAAAACTCGGTCGGCTTACGCGAAAATAATACAAAATTCTGCTAGGAAGATGTCACACGAATTCATTTTTGGTCCACTGTGAGCAAACGCGGCACCCATCGCGCGCAGAGCTTCTTCATGCCCAAAACTGAATGCACGATATTGCCCACACGTTCCAATGATATGCCTACAGCATTAGCTACCTTTCTCAATTTCACTTTGGGATCATTCAACATCATATCATGAATTTTTTTAGACATTTTCTGGTGTAGTGACTTCTTTTGGGCGCCCAGATCGTTCAGCATCAACTGTGCTCGTACGGCCACAACGAAACTCGGTAAACCACTTATGAATCGTTCCAATCGAAGATGCAGAGTCCGGGTGATACTTATCCAGCCTGCCTTGGTCTCGGATATCCTTTTCTTGCGAAGATAGTAGTGTTTGATCGAAACTCGAAACTCAGATTTTTCCATATTAAAAAAACTCGGAGGTTAGTCGCTTCTCAGTGCTCTAACTTGTAAATGCGTAAACATAAATGGCTGAAGTTTTAACAGGCGTCATTTGAAGGATCAAGCTCGACGAAAATGGTTTACATTAGTGAATACTAATGCCATCTCTTAGAATTTTCAGGTATTATCAGACTGCCTAGTAAACAGTCGACCAGGATCACAGAATCCACATATTATTAACTTAAACTAATGGTTTTGACCTCAATCAAATCTCTGTAGAAAATTTTGGTCCAGTTGGATTTAGAAGAGGCTCAAAATCCATGTTTGATATTTTTTTTAATTAACTACGTATTTTTGTCTGTCATTTTTACAATTCAAGACAACTTCCCGACCGTCAGAAATTATCTACATGGCTAGTGCAAGCGACAGTAAAATCACTACTGATTTGAAACATGTTTACTTGAAAAAAGCGAAAAACTGTTTTCAAAAACCATTGAAAAGGTTATGGAATTGAGCACTGAATGACCCCTTATAGAGATATTTTTGATTTTGTAAAGAGAATATACGACTATGGACAAGGGGTTTTCTCCGAGGTGGTTGATTCTTTCAAGTTATTTCTTTCATAGTTTCATTAGATGAGAAATAGCTCTAAAGTACTTTTCTGTTTTTAAAAATGAAATTCATTGGTAGTTGAATATTTTTTTGTATCTACTCTTCAATTCGAGTTTTGACACGTCCGTATGACCCGGGACCCTTCGTTTATAGAAATAGAACACATCTTTTTTTAATATAACCCAACCAAAATATTACGTATAAAAAACTTTGCCATGTGCCTGCATGAATCTTAATATTTTATTTATTAAACACAAAGACAAATGCAAAGTTTACGTGTAACTGTCAAATAATTTTGAGACTGAATCGGGACAATTTTTATCAAATGAGTATGTCTTGTCTGAAAAACACTTATATCCAACTTGAAGATCAAAGAAGTATACCAGGATTTTCTGTAATTTTAAAAATAAACAAAAAGTTAAATCGAAAAATAAAGCCAAGTACGAATTGAAGAAAATATATAGACTTTTTTTAATGAAAAAAATTAGATCAGTGAATTAGTTTATTCGATTTAATTCATAAAAATCAATTTATTTTTCTTAGTTTTTTATTTTTTAATTTCACAACTTTGATTACCTTAAAAGTAAATTGAATAAATTTATAAGCAACAGTTTTGGATTTTGCATTAATAAACAATTTGAGCAATCATTGCTCGAAGTTCAATTTTAATTACAATCGCAGTGTGCACTACATGTTTTTACTCATTCTCTGTTACAAAATTACATGCATTTTGTTTACAGCTTGTTTTTATAATGCACGATACAAATATAATTATATATTCAACTCATTTTAACATTAAATAATTAACCAATTGATTACTTTTCTTAATTAAGAAAGCGTACATTTCTCCAAAATTTCATTAGCTTAAAACAGGATTTAATTTCCTGTTTGGCAATTTTCTAAATAATGAGTATACTTACCAATAACAAGCCTTAAAAGGTTACAATTATATTTCAGAATGAAAATATTTTTTAAAATTATTTTTATTTTGTTTCCTAAAATGACCAAAATACACATGAAAAAATACTAAGAATTTAATATTTTTTCATAGAATCATTTATAAAAATTCAGATTTTATAAGCCTTACTGTGATCAAAACCAGGAATTTACTGTTAATAATCATCTAAAGGACATAAAGAAATTTCATTGAAAGATACATTTTAATGAAAAGAATTTAATTTTTTAATTTTTTAAAGAATTTCAGTTTGAAAGACTTGTTTAAAAATTTCAGTTACGAAAAAAATAATAGCATCATTCGATTCTACGGAAAAAATTACTCACAGACCAGATATAAGGGAATTCTTTTCTCAACCCTATTTGATATGTAGTATAAATAAACAACTACATCGTACAACAACCGCTCACGCATTTAATTACACTACTTGAAAAGAAGATAGAGAAAAAACTGTCTAACACCTGAAATCTATGTAATTTTCCCTTAGAATTCAATGGTTCTATCAGTTTTTTTGTAACTCACATTTTCAACATGTTTAAAATCGAATTTTGCAATTTTTCTTTACTCATACTATTCTAATAATAGAATACAACGATTTTGAGACGAAATCATTTTTACAACAAACCGATATACTGAATTATTAGTTTAAATTCATTTTTTATAACAATTAACTTATACGTTGCATAAATAATTCAATTCCTTAAGTATATCTGCAATAATTATAATCAATATCGAGATAATTTAGGCAATTTTCTTTTAAATAAAAAATCATATTCTTAACTTTGCTAATTTTGTCTTTATGTTTGTTAGATACATAGAAAAATGTAAATTCCTTATTGGTCACTATTCATCTGTCCAGGCATTCCTTGTGGGCGTTCTTAGTTAGCGTGTTTTATGAATGTGGGCGTAATCACAAGTTGGCGGGATCACCGGTGGGCGTGATCACCAGTGGGCGTGATCACCAGTGAACGTGATTACTGGTGAGAGTAACTTGTTGAGTGGAAGCTTCTAATGTGTCCCCCTAAGGGTTTACATTTTTCTTACACCTTCTCTATTACTTTACACACCCTCCCACACACTTACTTGGTGGTGGAAGGGGGACCTACAGTTTAAGGTGGGTTCCGAACCACCAAGAGCAACAGCCTTAAGTACTCAGAGAAAACCTTTTTCTCTAGAGGTACCGGTCCCACGACTCTCCGAAGATGAACAACTCCCTTGCTAGGCTAGTGTTCACCGCATGGGCCACCGAGACTCTTCCAGAGTGCGAGGCGGGAATCGAACCCGCAAGCCGAAGGAGTGGGTCCAAAGCCTACGCTTTAGCCCCCACGACCATCGTCCCACTTGTGAGAGTAACTTTTGACTTATATTTAAATTGGGCTTGTCGCAAATGGTAAAATTGGAGAGGCCAGTGAATGTTATACAGTAGAATAATAAGTGGAAAAATATAAGAGTGCAGTTAACTTTGATAGGGCCTACGTAATAAGGATGAATTAGTTAACAATTTGTGAAAGTTAGGCGTTTTTATTAAGCGTGATCAATTAATGTTACTGATGACAGTGGTAATGTGAGGGTTGCTCAGAAATTTCTAGAGGACCTCATAAATGGTCATTTATAATTTTAAGGGGCGTGGTATGTGGGCGTGTTCAATGTTTACTATACACTGCATTGTTTAGTTTTTATGTGGTAAAATAATTAATTATATAAAAAAATTATTTAATTGCGATAAAACTTGTTTGCATGTTAAGATTGCTTGAAATTAAAGACTCAATTAAGAAATCTGAAGAAAAAATGCCACAAACTCGAAATGGTTGTACATTTTGAATCGCAAGTTTTGCTTCTACATTTTGAACCATTATTATGCTAACGTTATTTTGTAACGTAATGTAACGTTATTTTAACAATGTCGTGCTGCTTAAATCGTACTTTCGTGACTTTGCTTGACTCTAGTTTTGGAATTCGTTAGTTCTTGATTTCGATGAATTCAAACGACGACTGTCGACTTCGTTCTGACTTCGTCCTGCCTTCACGACACGGTTTGACTCGACGCGTACTGTAAATTGCAGCGTGACCACCCTTTCGATTGTTTTTATACCACTCCATCTCGAACTCGATGACTTCATTCTGACATCGTACTGACTCGGAACCTGACTTCGTACTGATTCGGCACTGACTTGGTACGACGCTACGCACTTCTTGACTGACTCATTACCTTGTATGATAACTTTTTTTTAGTCTTACAACTTCAAGTATAGTTTTACTGACGTATTTATTGCTGCAATGACTTCCACGTTACGAGTTCATGCTTTTAATTATTTTACGTGATTTCGTTAAGACTTTACGAAAATTCTAACGTTCGAAACGTTCGACTTCAGAGTGAATTGCCCCTCGGTGCTAACTTTTGGATATCGTTAGTGGGCATTGCTAGCAGGGATGTTTAGTGAATATGTGGACGTAATTCCTAGTAGGCGTGACTTACAACTGGTGCTTGATTAATGGTTGTGGATAAAGGTCAAGTTAGGGAAGACAATGACTGTTATTACAGTAGCGTAATAAGTGGATACGATATGCTGAAAGTGAGTTGCAAGTCGACGCATATTTAACGAGATTTTTTCAAGGACGTTGACTTGTGCATTGTGTTAGTGAGCACGATAAATGGGCGTTAACAGTTTTAAGAGGCGTTGTATATGGGCGTGCGCAATGTTTAACATGCATATTATTATTTAATCTTCAATGTCCTAAGTAAATTATTTAAATAATAAAATTATTCAACCGCGATAAAATTGGCTTGCATCTTATGAGTACTTGAAACTGAAGATTCAATTAAACAATCTGGAAAGAAAATTTCAAAACCTCGAAGTAGCTGTACATTCCGAATTGCACGTGTTGCTTCTATAGCTTTGTCCAGCGAACGCTGACTGCGACCCCTCATCAATCACGAATCCGAGTTCACCATGCAACTTTCAGAAACTCAGTGCGACGTTGCTGTTTGTCCATAAAGCATGTAACGTCATTTCAAATAAAACTCAACTTTAGTTTCTACTTTTATACGGAACCGGAAAAAGTCACAAGCTAAGCTTACTGTTTTCTTATATTTTGTTTAGATGAGTAAAAAGTTTCTTCGAGATGTAACTGCAAATTGAACGTACTTCGTACTCCGTTAATAATGCACCGAGGCAAACGTTAGCTCCCCTTTTACTGCAAAAAATTAAAATAAGTTTTCAAAGTGTGTTAAAGTTTATCGAGTTTGAAGTTCAATTTAGGCTGGGATCACCTTACTGAGCATTTACAAATTTTTTAATTCCATTAGTAGAACTAAAATTATCCATTATTTCAAATAGTTGAATCCTCAACTAACACAGCTTAAGTTTAATCCAAAGAAGATGAATTTTCAATCAAATAGTTGAATTTTAAACTGAAACTTCTAAATTTTCAATTGAAAATGGATTAGTTAAAACTTAATTTTTTTAAGATCTCCGTTGCACCGCTGGGAATCAAACCACAAGCCTACCGATACCTGGTCGGGTGATTTTACCACAACTTACTATAGAGATTGAAAGAAGAATCTTTTTTCAGAAACACACGTTGTCTTTAGCAAGGTCGTACTTTTAAATAAAAGTCAATTTTACTGGGAATCTTTGTTATCATCAAAGATGGTAACAATATCTTTTCAGACTAGATGAAGCTTTGAATTTCAAAAAAAAAATGTTAATCAAATTTTGTCTGAAAAACTTTTCCGTGTAAAATTGGCTTGCATTAAAATATAAGACCTTGCTCAAGACAGCATGTGTTTCTCAAAAACGATTCTTATTTCGATCTCTCTAGTAACAGAGTTAAAAGCAACCGACCCGCAATCGGTAGACCTATGGTTCGATTCTCAGCAGAGGAAAGGAGAAGACATTTTGTCAACAAAAATTGTTTTTAAAAACATTTTTAATTTATAACTTTATCTATTCTAACAAGACTTTAAACAATTTATGTAATTTGAGGAGTTAACTTAGATCGATAGTGTTGATTTCCACTTTCACCTTTGATGAAAGATATACCCACTGATCGGTTTTTACCATCTCCGATGATAACACAGTTTCCTTATAAAATGGAATAGCTTAATTTTTCGATCAAAAAATTAACTTTTAACCAAAAATAAAATGCATTTTCAACAAAATAGTTCCATTTTCAAACCAAAAAAATAATGGTGGACTTTTTAATTTGTATCAATCACTTCAAATTTAAGCGAAAAACGAGAAAAAAGGAAAGATTCTTAAAAACAAGGAAAAATGCCGCTGTAAAGTACTATGGATTTATTCACTATGGATTTATTTATTTGTGCTCATTTTGTGAAAATTTTGGTTCCTTATAGAGGTATCAAATAAATTGTCTTCTTCATAAATGTTTTTTCCCCTAACAATATAAAAAAATGGATACTTTCAATGAAAAATGTAAATTTTTTAAACATTTTGAATCGCTATTGATTAATCGAGAATGTCCATCGAAACTTCATGAATACATCAATCTATGCGTCTCGAAGACGCGGAAAATTAAATACAATTCAGTACTGTTAGATTCCCAATAAAAAAACTGTTTTAAAAAAGGTCCATAATTTTGTTTAAAAAAATTTGAAACGATATTGCTAGATTACGGTAAGTCATGAAAGGTTCTTTAATTGGGTCATTAATAGGGCCGGAGGACGCGCACAAATATTTCACATACATTAATGTTGTCTTCCTAATATTAAAACAGTTGTACGCATATCAATAAGATAAAAATATATTTCTTTAATTTATAAATCAGTCTTGCTAGAGCATAAGACGTAATGGAAGGTACTTCAATATATGATTTGACATGTCTCAAAGGCGCGAAAAAACATGTCAGGTACAGTAATGTAGTAATTTGATTATGAGTTAAAGTTTTTCTTATATATATATACAAAATGCACCATTTATTTTAACTGAATAAATTGTTACTACTGAGTCATAAGAGGTTCAAGGATACATCAACCGATGCGTCTCCAAGACTCAAATAAATACCCTATATATAGTATTATTGTATTTTGAATATCAAAAAAGGTCTTCTCTTATAATTAGAATGAACCTTTTTTTTTTACTTCACAAACGGGTACTGGTAGATCATAAACGTTTCAACGATAGGTGGATCGATGCATCTCTAAGACGCAAAAAAATAAAATAGATCTCGTATTGTTGTATTTTAAGTGTCAAAGAAGTTACACACACATGAACCTTTTTTGTGTATTTGAGCTCCTGAGGTCGAATAATAAGCGAGGAAGTGGGGAGAACTTCTAAATCATAACTTACAATGTTTGTGGAAGTAGGCAGAAGGAGGGGAGGGGG
>NC_046660.1:77654674-77674935 GCF_010883055.1 Belonocnema kinseyi | reverse complement strand
AGGGGGAATTAGGGGAAATGAGGAGGAGGATCAGGAGGGGGGGTGTGAGGAAACAACTTTGGCGAAGGCGAAGCGAAGGTTGAAACGTGGGGAAGGAATGTCGTGGGATGGGGTAGAAGGGAGGGGAAAGTATGGTAGGACGTTTGAACGACTTAATTACATATTAACAGGCTGCGAAACCCTTCACTTATATACGAAGGCGCCCAGTTAGACTAATTTTTTTATTTTATTGACCTGAAAAAATATTTTTTAACCAGGAAAAGGTCAAAAATTTGTTTTCATTTTTAGAGGTCACAGTGAAACATTTATATTTAGAATTTGACTGACAATAAAAAATGAATCCATGGAGATTAACGCACTTCGGGTGCATTCATTTATTGCTAGTTACAAAAATAATATATTGCTAAGCAGTAAAAAATAAAGGAAAAAAGTGAAGAACATCTGTAAGCCGCATTTGGCAACAAAAGCCTTACTATTTCTTACTAAAAGAAGATATCAAAACAAATGTAGAATTACGAGCATCTTCCCTCGAACAATAACAGCAAAAGTTTGTCTCTCTGAACTTTATGGAGGACGAATGGGGTCCATAAAGACCATCTAGATTCTAGGAGTTGAAGGCGACAGCAGAGAAAAGAGAAAGGATTCAACGAGAGAGGCAAGGACTTCGGATCATTTAACGAATTAACAATTATAATTCCCGATTAGAATTCCCGTCATTAGCATAAGCGCTCGTCACGTGGAACTGAAAACTTTGCGGTGCCCGGCGACCGAGGACCGAAAGGAATAATTTCACGTGATTCCATTGGGTAAAGGGGGGAGGATGAATTGGGAGAGCCCTACCCGTACAGGAAGCGACTAGTCTAAAAGAAAAAGAAAAAGAAAAAAATAGATTGAGGAATACGAATAGGGTTCGATAAAAATATGCAAATTTTGGAAACGTGTTCAGTTCTGAAACGTTGGGATTTTACGGATTTTTTATTAAACGAGTTTGCGCAAAGCGCAGTGAAAGAATCAGTAAATGAGTGGCTTTCAAATAATATTATTAATATTATAATTCTTTGACATTTTTAAAGATTTTTTGTCGGAATATGCAGAATTTCTCTAATTAATTTGATCATTTTTTTAATTTCGTAATTCTGGAACCTTCTACTTTCGATCGAGTGTCCGTCGGTCTATCCGTCCTAATTTTTTCCAAGAAGGGAAAATGAGAAGACGTAAGGAGAAATGACAGAGGGTAAGTAGAGGAAATAACAGGAGAGGATTAGTGAAGTTGGGGGAAGTGGGTAAGGGGACATAATAAGTAGGTCAGGTGAGGGGAGAGGAAGTAGAAAAGCTGAGTTTAAGTGAGGGGTAGTAGGGGGAATGTTGAGAAATGAGGGTGAGTACAGAGAGAGGTTAGTGAGGGATGGGGAAGGAAAGTAGGGAAAGCAAAATTTTTACTGATGGATGGAGGAGAGGAGAAAGAAGTTGGGAGGGAGCGAATGGTGAATTTAGGGTAGGAAGAGTAGGGTTATGTAGGAGTTAAGGGCGGTTAAGGATAGAATATAGAGGTATTGGCGACTTACTACGTTTCCACTTTAGGCGGAGAGAGGAGGATATTTTTATGGTAAAGTTTTCTTTCTGTTTCCGGATTATGAATGTTTCTGGTAGAAAATTGGTCTTTCTTTTTTAATTCTGTTTTCAGTAGAAAATTAAACTTATTGGTTGAGAAATCTTGCATTTTATTAAAAGTTCTTCTCTTTTTATATTAAATACATCATTCTGTTTAAAGATTCTTTTTTTTAGTTGAAAATTAAACTTTTTGGTTGAGAATTTTCGAATTTGATTAAAATTTCGTCTTTTTTGTAGTAAATTATTCTTTTTGTTTAGAATAAATGAAAAGCCTATTTTTTCTATTTCATACATATTTAATGAATGTTACAAAATATTAATATAAAATAATAGAAGACATCAATGGTTTGTTCTGTATCTGAAACTGTAATTGATTTTTTATAATAGGGTTTCAACTAATTTTATATTTTTTGGTAGGAAATTAAATTGAAGTATTTTATTCCAAATGACCCTTTTTTTATTAAAAATTAATTTACACCTAATATTGATGAATAGCATTTATTACAATTTTGTAACTCACGTTGAAGATAATCATATTCTTTAAATAATGAACTTTGCATTTTTACACCACAATTTTCATGAATCAATTTAGCAAAATTTTTGAACGCACATTATAATAATCAATGACCTTATATGTAGAAAAACACATGTAATAAGCTTGTTGCCACTCTGTAAACTCTCCCCTGAAAATCTTAGTCAAGTCTCCCCAATATTAGTTCATGTGTTCAATGTCATACAAATTTTAGTATTAACTGTTTCATTATTCCGACTAATACAAAATCATTACACAACTTTGTAAGGAATAACGCGATATATGATTAATGTACGAATTTTTATTACAAGAGTATATAAATCCTTACAAAGTTGGAAAAAAATTAAATTATTGAACTCAAGTTTCTGCCAATTGTCTAATCTCGGGCTTAGTTAAGTTTCCCACTTTCCCCTAGACTTTTCACATTAAAGTTTATGAAAAACATAAATATTTTCTTTAAAATGAAACTAATAATTATTATATTTCAAATTACATAGAAGTTAATGAAATTTTGTATTAGAAATAACACTTTCAACAAATAGAGACTTGAAAACTTATCATGTGGGGTGAAGGTGTTGTGAAAAATGGGGTTTCTGGTGGTAGATGGTGGGTAAAGGTGTCATAACCTTTTTACAGAAAAATAGTCAAAAGTTTAAGAATTGGGACAAATTTTTTTAGTTCCTAACTGACAATTCTTTATTTGTTGAAAATTCGTCTTTCTAGTTGAAAAATTCATTTCTTTGGTTAAAAAATGTACAATTTTTGTTTAAAATTTATTGATATTTTTAATTACTATCTATTTTAGTAGAGAAATCAACTTTTTTTTAATTACACATCTATAAGTTGAAAATTATTTTTTGAAATAAAAACTGAACTATCCCATTTTTCGCTGAATATTAAGTTAATAATCGAAGCTTCATCTGTTTCGGTTTAAAACGAACCTTTTTGATTAAAAATTCAAGTATTTTCTTCAAATTTCTCTTTTTTTAAATTAATTTCTATAATGGTCAAATCTACTTATATTACTTTTAGTTAAAAAAAGATGTTCTTTATATAAAAATCATATATTTTTTTGAAACTTTCTAGATTTTGTAGAAAATTCGAAATTTTGTTTAGAAAAGTAATATTCTTGATTGAAAATTTAATATTTTTCGTTAAAGATTCAAATATTTTTAAAAAATTCCTTTTCAGTTTGTCAAAAACCAATTTCTTTAGAAGAAATTTCGATTCTACTATTTTTGATTGAAAATTGATATTTTAAATTGAAATTGACCTTTTTTACTTAATAGTTTAATTTTTTTAATTTTTCTGTTTGGTAGAAAATTAATCCTTTTGGTTTAAAATCGATCTTTTTTCGTTAAAGATTGAACTATTTGGAAACAAATTTATCTGTTTTGATACATTATTTAGAAATACAGAATTTTGTTGAAAATTCGCCATTTTTGGTAGAAAAATAAACTTCTTAATTGAAATTTCATCTTTTTTTCGAGAATTCTATTATTTTGTTAAAGATTCCTTTTTTGGTGAAAAATTTATTCATTTCAAAAAAGTCGATTATACCATTTTTGACAGAAAAATGATATTTAAAAAAAAATTGTTTCTTGTTAAAAATGTAATTTTTTTAAAACCGTCTTTTTAAGGTAGAAAATTAATTTTCGCGATTGAAAATTCATCTTCTTCATTGAGGGTTCATTGATTTTTTTTTAAATTCCTTCATAGCTAGTCAAAAATTAATTTATGTAAAATAAAGTTGGATTATATCATTTTTGGTAGAGAATTGATATTTGAAATTAAAAATTGATCTTTTTTAGTTGAAAATTCAACCATTTGTTTGAAAATGCACATATTTCGATGAAAATTTGTGTTTTTGGTAGAAAATTATTCTTCTTGGTTGAAAATTGATCTTTTTGATAAAGAACAAAACTATTAAGTTGCACATTCCGTTTTTTTGTTTTGTTAAAAATTAAATTATCGAACTGAAAATTTAACTATCCTACTTTTGATGGAACACTGAAATTTGGAATTAAAAATTGATATTTTTGGGTTGAAGATTCAATTATTTGTTTTAAATATCGTCTTTTTATATAAAATTAATCTTCGTGGTTTAAAATACATCTGTTTACTTGAAACTTCAAATGTGTATCATCAAATGCATCTATTTTAGTTTTATATATTTAAATTTTTAATTAAACATTTATCTTTTTTAGTTGAAAACTCCACTATTTGTTTGAAAACTGATCTTTTTAATTAGGGTTCAACTATTTTGTTAAAAATTGATTAAAAATTCAACTCTACAATTTCATGTATGATGTAATGATTTGGAAACACCAAATGAAACCATTCTTCGATCAACAATATAGTAATGAATTGTACAAAAATTATTTCTTCTGTCTTACGGTCATGGCGAAATAAAAAGAAATTAGAGCTATAAATTCGACTCCATTTATTTTTAGAACAAAAATTAAAACTTCGACGACGTTTCGACATCACTGCATGCCTTTTTCAGAGTATCTAAATAATAATTATAATAAGCTAATACATAATAAAAATAAATATAAATAGTTAAAAAAGTTATTATTTGTGAGTAAAAAATATTTTTAAAATAATACCTTAGTTTAAAACGATTTGTAAGCGAAACAACAATCATTCCAATTTTGGAGTCAATACACATCAATTTTTTTGGTGTCATATTTAAAATAGTTTATACGTTATTAAAGTTTAAAAAAAGTAAGACTCCAAACAATTATTGAGGATGAGTAAAAAAAGAAAGCCTCATAAAACTGAAGAGGCTTTTTTCAGCGTAAAAACTACATTATTAACGATTATGAAACCGTTCTAAGTGTTTTGGAAACAACGACGAACATATGATTAGGAGATAAATAAGGCGGTAAATCGTTGATGAAGATAAAGGCAGTAAATAAAGTGAAATACAATGATTGGCCAAGTTTCCATAGAATAACTGATGAGGAAGCGCGTGCTTTAATTAAATTTAAATTTAAAGATTTAAAGAAACATTTTTTTGTGACTAAAATAAGATGAGATTAATTAATTATGCTTTGATAAATTTTTATAAAATATTTAAAATTTCATTTTGTAAATTAACAGAAATATTTCGAAATTTGTTTATGAATATAGATTCAATAATACGTCTTTGATTTGTCTTTCTATTTGTCTTTGAGTATTGTGACAAGCCTGTATTTAAATTCCCAATTGTACAATCTCTTTTATGTTCGGCAATTCTA
Organism: Belonocnema kinseyi; assembly: GCF_010883055.1. Taxonomy (NCBI): domain Eukaryota; kingdom Metazoa; phylum Arthropoda; class Insecta; order Hymenoptera; family Cynipidae; genus Belonocnema; species Belonocnema kinseyi. Next base: position 77,669,550 of record NC_046660.1, on the reverse strand, counting down.
GTTTTTAATCTCCTCCCAGTTTCACCTATATAAACTTTATTACAACATTTGCATTTTATCATATAAATAACACCAGACAAATTTGCAATGCTATCCCTACCTTTTTTCTTTAATAAATAGTTATCTAAACTGTTAATGCTTTCCAAATAAACATTTACGTTAAATTTTTTTAATGAACTTTGTAAACGTTCAGAGAGACCTTGTATATACGGTAACGTTACTCTTAAATCAAATTTTTTGTAATTATTAATCCATTTATTTTTATTTTTAGTATTGTTATAAATTTCAAACACACGCTCAGCGATAATGTCATTAATTAAAGGAAGAGGATAGTTGTTAGATACTAATGTTGTTTTTAGTTGATTTAAATTTTCTTTTCTAAATTGCACGTCACTCAATTTGACACACCTATCAACTAAACCTTTGATTAAACCGATGGAGTTGAATTGATAGCTCTAATTTGTTTTTATTTTGCCGTAACCGTAAGACAGAAGAAATAATTTTTCTACAATTCATTGGACAATTTCAGTATGAAAAATTATATCCTTTATTAAAAATTAATTTTTTCATTTGAAAATTCGTCTTTTTGGTATAAAATTATTTTTCTTTGTTAAAATCTTATCTTGTTTATTGAGGATTCAACTATTTTCTTTATTTTTGTTTGTTTATTAAAAATTAATATCTTCAAGGGAAATTTTCGTAATATCATTGTTGCACACTGAAAAAACTAGTTGGTTGGAACAACTAACAAAGTAGTAGGCCCAACTATTTTAGTTTGTAATATATGCCGCTGCTATTAAAGTGGTTGAGCCTACTACTTTTATTCGCTGCCGGTGACTTGCGTCCTATGGTATGAATCGACGGGGGCCGTTCATTTTTCGGAACGGTAAAAATTAAGAAAGGTAAAATTTGAGAATGAGTTATAATACATAATGGTAAAACTTAGGAATACCAAAAATTCGGAAAAAGGAATAAATCAGAAATCCAAAACTCTGAAAGGTATTTCTTCGGAAACCAAAGAAGCGGAATGGGTGAAAATTCAGAAGCGTTAAAATTAGGAGGGTGAAAAATTAGGAATATGTACATATACGGAGAGGAAAAATTCGGAATTGTTAATAAATATACCTATTAGCAGGTGTATAATTGCTTATTTATGGTATTATTTTTTCGGGAAAAATTTAAAATGACGGATATCATAAATTTATTATGATATGCTATTTGAATTTACTGTGATAAATATTTGTATGCTACCATAAATAAAAAAACTATAGACCTGCTAATAGCAACATTTATTAACTATTCCGAATTTTTCTACTTTTCGAACTTTTCCTTTCCGTATTTTTACTTATTCCTAATTGTTCACCCTCCTAATTTTAACATTTCCGAATTTTTACCCATTCCGCTTCTTTGGTTTCCGAATAAATACTATTCAGAGTTTTGGATTTCTGATTTATTCCTTTTTCCGAATTTTTGGTATTCCTAAGTTTTATCATTATGTATTATAACCCATTCTGAAATTTTACCTTTCTTAAATTTTATCCGTTCCGAAAAATGAACGGGTCCCGAATCGACGGGGTGCCTCGCTGATTTGCGTCCTCGCACAACAATATATCTTATTCTTAAACCTATACGGGTACAAATTTGCAGGAAACTTCACAAACGAATTCCAGCCTAGTTATGAAGCCTACTTGCAAAGATAACATTGCATCAATAAGAAATTGTTCTTTTTCTTAAATGTCTTGCCTCGTTTGACCAGTGCTTCTTATTTCTAAATAAGTTGAGGCTTTAACTTCTTTTAAAATTTCTGTGAAATTGAAAATATTTGGATGGGAACAGTTAAACATTGCGCTCAATTTTAAGTGATATGCTTCACAACCATTCGTTGTACGCGTTGTTGTAGGAGAAAATTTAGCCCAAATTTTGGGTGGAAAACTGGTATTACTTGAAATATAATTTTTGAAAACATAATTACAAAACTTGTCAACTCTTTCGCCTGATGATTGAACTGGCTTTATTTTTTCATTAAAAAATGTTTCAAGTTCGGATGGGTCTAGAAAAGCAAGACCAAAAAGGATTCTCAAAAAAGAACCGATTTCTGATTTTGCGCTTTTATATTCATTACTCAATCCGAGTTCTTGAATTTCCCACCACCAAAATTGACCTAAATGAAATCTACAACCCTTAATAGGGATGGAATCGTTAAATACTATGCGGATAGCTGTATGGATATCGATTTTAAAATCTACGTAAATTACTTTAGGACTGAAAGTTTTACCAGTAAATTTTTTGCATTCTAAAGCTAAATAAGAAAGGACTGTTGCATAAGAAGTCACTTTTTTGTCAAGAAGCAGAAAAGAGTCGACAGTAATATATAAATTTTCATTTAATCCAATATTCGAAAAAACTTGTATAAATTGGCCAGGACAGCTGTAAAGCGGGAAGCGGGAACACGCACGGAAGACAAGCACTTTTATAGTACTAGTGAGAAGTTACTGTAATCATAGTTATTGATGGTTTCAAATTTTAAGGCAATTGCCTCCTTTTTGAACTGCCCCTACTCCTCTCATGTTAGGTCAGCCACTCAAGTGGTGGGGGAAGAGAGAGAGAGGACTACCTTTTGGCTAGGCACCCCGTTGATTCTGACCATAGGACGCAAGTCAACTGCAGCCCTTTTATTCGCAAGATTGGTAGTAGTTGTCCTTACTACTTTATTTGTTCTCGCTACAACTTTCGATGGTAGGTGCTACTTTCAGGTAGTTATGTTTACTACTTTAAACAGTAAGCGTTACTACTTCAGTTATTTTACAAATTAATTAGTTAATCTTACTACTTAAAGTAGTAATCCGTACTATTATATCTTATATTTTCTTACTATTCATATAACTATATTCATCCCACTGTAAAGCTGAATTGTCACGATGGTGTATTTATAAAAATTAGGGTACCTTTTCACCGAGGCCTGTTTTAAAGTATTCGTTGAATTTATTCAAAACATCGAGTTCCCATCTAGTTTATCAATCAATCAAATTTGCCATAATCCAACAAAGTAACTAGAAATAAATCATATGAAAAATATTCATTCCACGATTATTTCAAAACAGGACTCCGTGAAAAGGTGCCCTAAGCGTAGGCCGTATAGGACGCCCTAAGGATCTATACGATGCTCTTCAATATTTTTCATGTGTTTACACTTTATACTTAAAGGTTCAGATTAAAATGGCGATAATCGAAAACATGACGCGACATCAAAGATATTATCTTTGGCGACATTTCGATGCGAATGTTGGCAGCACTGCTCAGATTTCAGTTCTAACCAAATCGCCAAGGGGCGAAACTTGTAACCTTTACTACTTTTATTACTTGGAAAATAAATGTCTGGTAAATGTATGCAATTTATTTGTTGCGACTACAAATACTATCCTTACTAATATACCCTTCATAGGAGGACTAACGGCGACTTATTGCCGTACAAAACTGGTTAGTTACAGTTACCATCGAACTAGATATCGTAGCTTATACCAACTCTATACTAATAAGGAGCTTCTTGCCGCAACAAACAATTTTTTCCAGTGTGGTTGAAAACTAATAGTTTTTTGTAGAGAATTAATGTTATAGGTAAAGAATTAATCTGTTTTTTATTATTCTTAACATAGATGTCCAAATTCGATTTTTTCGTCTTAGATCAGAAAGAAAACGTCTTGCATAATTTACTATAAAACAATTTTAATCGCTAAGAGATTCTGCTAAATAATGTGTAGAACCTGTCTGATTTCAAGTGAATTCTATTTTATTTTAAATACTCTTTATAATATTGTTCTTGCATCGAAAATTAATTTAGTTGAAAATTCTATTATTTGTTTTAAAAAAGTTTTTAATGGAAAATTAATCTTTGTAATTGAGAATTCATCTTTTTTGTAACAACTGTTACTATTCGGTGTCAAGTTCATATATTTTAATTAAAATTTGAAATAATCTGTAAAAAATTTCATTTTTTTTATCAAATGTTAACTTTTATAAACTAAAAACTGAATTATTCTATTTTTGTTTAAAATTTGATACATATATATTTTCTTTTTGAAACTTCATCTTTTTGGTTAAAAATTATGTTATGGGTGAAAAATTAATATGTTTTTTATTATTCTTAACATAGACGCCCAAATTAGATTTTTTTTGTTTCAGATCGGAAAAAAAGTCTTGCATCATTTACTATAAAAAAATGTTAATCGCTGAAAGAATCCGCTAAATAATGTGTAGAACCTGCCTGATTTTAAGTGAATTTTAAATTATTTTAAATACTTTTTATATTATTGTTCTTGGATGGAAAACTAATTCAGTTCAAAATTCTATTATTTGTTAAAAAAGATTTTTAAAATAGAAAATTAATCTTTGTGATTGAAAATTCATCTTTTTGTTAAAACTTTTACTGTTTGGTGTCAAATTCGCCTGTTTTGGTTAAAAATTTAAATAATCTGCAGAAATTTTGTTTTAATTGAATATTAACTCTTATAAACTAAAAACTAAATTATTCTTTTTTTTTTAAATTTTGATTGAGAATTCAACTATTTTGTTGTAAGTTTCTTTTTAGTTTGTCGAAAACTAATTTCTTGCCGACCATTGGGTGATGATGAAAGTGAAATGCCAGGAGTTTAATGGTACTTTTCTGATATTGGGTAAATTTAGTTTTCAAATTTGAATGACATTTTTGTGAAAGTTGTATCAAAAATTACACTAATTTTCAATGTATTTCGAACACGGAGTATTTTTTTCGTATTGAGAAAAATGAGTGAAAGCTTAACTTTCGCAAAGTTTTTGTAGTACATTTTCGCAACTTTTCATGGTAAAAAATAATATTTCATAAATGTTTGTATATATAACGATTATTTACATCAAAGTGGCAAAAATTATCTAATTATGCGACCAGCAGGTCGCTCTTGTATTCTAAAATTAATTCCTAACCTCAAAATCTCTAAAAGTTGTTATGGCATTTTACACTAGCAATGGATTTTGATAATAAAAATTATTACAAATTCCATGCTTCAAAGGAATATTACTTAATGCTAATGTTTATATTAATAAAAAATAACTTAAACATTAACTTGTAATTTAAAATATACTAACCCTTCCGATAGAAATCTCAGAGTATATACTAAAGAATCTCAAGGCTCTGCGAAGCTCTGAGAAATTCTCCGCAGGCACTCAGGTAGATACATTTAATGATCTTGAAAGCTCGTTTAAGGGCATGTGACACAGCTAAATACCTACATTACCGACCTCACTATTTCAGTTCACTGAATGTTTTTTTAACCTAAGAACTTTTTTTGTAAATAAAATATCCACCTGAAACTTTGGAAAATTTATTAGAGTATAATAAAGTACGTTTAGGTACTGCATTTTGGTAGGAACTTCACTGAAAGTTATTTAATCTTTTTCTGAACCTCGACATTTTTTAAACGTTGGAACTTTTTTTATGCATAAAATATCGGTCTCAAACTTTGAGAAATGCAAAAACCGAAAGAAAACTACGTTTGAGTACAAATCTTAATAATAAAAGATGTAAAAAAAAAATATTTCGACTATCAATTCCATCGGCATCAGCCGGTAACGTTGTACACGAAAATACGAACCCTGGCGGCCACTAGACCAGGCTCTAGAGGATTCGTATTTTCGTGTACAATATTACCGGCTGATGCCGATGGAATTGATAGTTGAAATTTTTTTACATCTTTTATTATTAAGCTTTGTACTTAAACGTAGTTTTCTTTTGGCTCTTGCATTTCTCAAAGTTTGAGACCGATATTTTATGTATAAAAAAAGTTCCAACGTTCAAGAAATGTCGAAGTTCAGAAAAAAGATGAAATAATTTTCAGTGAAGTTCCTACCAAAATGCAGTACCTATACGTACTTTATTGTACTCTAATAATACATTTTCCAAAGTTTCAGCTGGATATTTCATTCACAAAAAAAGTTCTTAGGTTCAAAAAAACATTCAGTGAACTGATAAAGTGAGGTCGGTAATATAGGTATTTAGCTTTGTCACATGCCCTTAAATGCTTTGAAGGCTTTAAAGTGTCCTTTCCGAAATTGAAATAAAAATACAATCATAAATAACAAGCAGAGAGGCTCAAATTGAAATAAGAATTCGATCATAAGTAACAAGCAGAGGTCCTGTATTGCGGTGGTACGGGTGGCAAGGTGGTGGTAAAGGAGAAGCGTTGATTCGTATTATCGACTTCGAATTTTGATTCGATTATTATTCCCAGCAGTGTAACAGCATGCGCTGTTTTAGAACAAGTATGTCAGGGCGCTAGCAGAACTTTAGAACTTTAAACAGATCGTTATTGTCAGAAAGAATAATTATTAATTATGATTGACAATAGGAAATTACATTACAACTCCTCTCTGTACCTCGAATAATAACTTCTAATAGCTAGTTGTAAAGGATCAGAAGTTAGCATTTAAATAGCTATGTACACTCAGATAGATCTATATATGCATATGTATATATGGATCTATCGATCCAAATAGGTTTAATTAGCGCGATCTCCGATTACCGCGGGTGTGATCTCAACCGCGAGCATACATAAATTATGTACCATGTAAAGGGTTGAAGCGACAAGGTGCCCCTCAGACGCCGTAAATTATGTTCTATAACGCGATTTGACAGAAGAATTTTAATCGACGAGAATCGTAAAAAATTTTTTCTGAGAATTAGGATCTCATTATTTTAGCTTGAAATATAAGAGCGGCGCTTAACGCACCTCATAATTATAGGTTAATTTAACATTAAATTATGTGACGTCAGCAATTCTATTGACTAGAAAGACAATTCCCACCCTTTTTTTGGTAAAAACCGAGGTTATAAATATATGCAAGAACATAGAAAAAGCTCAGATATTTGCGTCTCTCCGTTTGTATTTCAAATAAAAAATCTGCGACACTCGCTCCCTGAATTATGAAAATTGGACTTAGAATATTTTTCTCTTCAATTGTTAATCGAAATTCAAGTCCAAAAAACCTTATTTACTCCGGTAATTCGATACGGTTCGATGTGGTCGACTTGAGTCGAACTAAATTTTAAGTGAAATGAGAATAGAAACCATTTAATTAAAATTGTTTTAATTAAATAAAACTTTAAAAATGTCAAACCAGAACGAAATCTTATTTGTGTAAACAAACTGTTCTCGGCGACGGAATAGGACATTTAATCTTCATTAAAAGATCTTCAATATTTAAATTGAAGTTAAATAAAAACTATTGATTTGTTTTCCAAATTATTGTGTTGTGTCTGTTATTTGAACCTCGACCAGTTCGCGCGGTTAGTGATTTTTATCACTCAGCTTCGGCAACGAAACCAGGATAAAACAGATCGAAATCTGAAAGTCTTCAAATCGACAACAGCGCTGGACACGTAACAAATTGGTGACAGCTTGTGTGGGATTACACCGCCGGACCTTTGGAACTGGGTCACTGGTTCAGTGTACCAAGTTCAAGGACGTTCGCCTGACCAAGTATGAAACTTTTCTACTTGTTTTGATCCAACTAAGCTTCTCCATCACTATGGACGGCCTTCAGGCGTGGAAAAAGTTCATGGACCCTAAAGGATGTAAACGTGTTTACCTGGAATCACCAACAAGTCGCAAGAATATACCTCAAGGAATGCAAGAATTAAATGATTTCCTTCAAAAATTCTTCGCAGAATAAAAATTAATATAAAAAAATTAACTCTCGAAAGTTCAGAGAATTTTTTTTTGTTGGGTTTTCGTGAAAAGTTCTGTATTTTGCTTTTTGTTGACAATACTTATGTAATTAAAATTTTGGAAGAGAGAAATTTTGAATTTTGAAAAAGAAAATTTTCTTTTAAAATAAAGGGAAGTTTTTGCATTTTGTAAAGAAGGGATTTTTAATTTTGAAAATAAAAATCAAAGAGAATAATTTGTAAATTATTCTGGTCTTCTAATATGTTATTTTTTTTTAAGTAAAGTGACAAATATAAAAATCTCTGATCCAAGTTCATTTCTGATGAGACTAATTGAAGTTCTTTCTGATCCGGATTTCCCACCATTACAAATTTGCTGTATCTACGACGACGGAGAAGGATGAATCTGCATTGAAGTATATCTCTGTGAAGGATACTATAAATTGTGTATCTCACCTAGCCACATACCTACTGGTTTCCTAGAGTTGGAATATTTCCAAATTATTTAAGAAACAGGGAAATTTAAAGTTTTTTAAAAAATGGAAAAATCAGAGTAATTTTTCTACTGAAAAAAGGGCTTTTCTATTTTAATTGAACTTGTCCAGTGAATCCAGGGGCGGAACGAGTAGCTCTTGGCCCACTGGTACGTGTGAATGTTGGAGTGAAAAGTTTCTTTACTAAAGCCGCGATTCTCTTTCAGGGTTTTGGGGTGGTTTTTCTACCGATAGCAGAGGGTGTTGTAAAATTGCTCCAGAATTGTTTATGATTGAAAGAGACCACCAGGCATTCCTCTAACAATCATTGGCTTAAGGATTTTCATTTATTTGGAAAATCCTAACATTTGATGATCGTTCCTGATTACGGACCCGTGAAGGGTTACCGCAGCGTTGGTCGGCCTGTGAAAGTTTACGCATCAGCGGACTTCTAGAGTTACAGAACTTCGAAGATTTTTTCAGAGGTCTACTACATCTTCAAATGGAACTTCAGCTCGAACTTCCAGATCATCTCAAAGGAGTGGAAATTTAATTTTTAAAAAACTGTGAAGTCATTTTTCTTGCTTTTATCGTGTATAGTCATAATTTTAATATTGTGCAAATTTATCAATTTTTTTATTAAGACGAGAAAAGGTGTTAATATAAAGTGCGAAATTGGATTATAACCTCAAGTAAGTCCTAACCTAATAGAATTGAAAATTCCTAAATTGCGAGCGAAAAAAAGGGTTCGGAATAGCGATCCCCCGCTCTCGTCCAGTGATGAAACTGAACCTTCAGTTTCAAGAAATAAAATAAAAACAATTAATAAGGGTCCTGTTGATCCCGCTGCAGTGGCTGAAACCTCCTTGATAATACATGCTTCACAGTCTTCTCAAAATTCTTTGCCAAGCGATATTAGTCAACCTACAAATTCAGATCTCGGAAATTCTTCTCCCTTGAGAAGATATGAAGCACCTGTCTATCTTCCTACTTCCTTATCAGATAATTCAATTGCTTTGACCGGAACACGTGATTTTAAAAAATCTCAAAAATAATCCAAGGGATGATTCCCTCTTTTGATGGAAAAAATATGTCCAACACGATGTTTGATGATTATTGTAGAGCTGCACTTTCATTAATTAATCCATTTGACATTTCATGCTTGACCATGCTAATCAGAACAAAAATAATTGGAGAAGCGAGACAGCATTTACAGGATAGAAGGGGGATCACTCTAGATGAAATTTTAAGAACTTTAAATTAAATTTAATCTCAAAACGAAGACATAAGTCAACTTATGCAAGATTTAGCTAATGTCAAAATTAAACCTGGTGAAACTGTTCCCGAATATGGAGCAAGAGTAAACCTGACTCTGAATAGATTAGTTTCACAAGTTTTGGAAAATACTCCAGGGGAAGAGGGTATTGGAATGTGTAAAGCTTACAGAACTACAGCAATCTGAAATTTTTTACGTGGTTTAGATTACAATATTTATTCCCAAATAAGAGATAAAGAGATAAACACATTAGACAAAGCCATTGTTCTCGCGAATCAGGCGGATCTTAAGTTTAAGAGTTGGAAGGGAGTGCATATAGGAACGACAGCATCCGAAGCTGTTTCGAGTTCTAATATAGAACAAAACCCAAAACCAATATTTAATTCAAATAAGAGAATAGCCCATTTGGGAACCGAAAATAAATTTGAGGATAAAAACAATTGGATCACTAAGGTGGAATGTTTTTACTATAAAAAGTTAGGACATTTTAAAAGAGATTTCCCTGAATTGGCAAAGAAAGGTTTTATAAAGGGCAGAGAGGAATCTAGTTGTCACTACTGTCAAATAATGATTTATTTCAGAAAAGACCGGAATCTGTTAAAACAGACTCAAATAAAAGAGTCATTCTCAGACTCAGGGAATCAGGGGAGGATGGACCAGCCCCTTCAGTAGAATTGAAAAATGTAGCTTTTCTTTTCGAGAAATGTATTTTTATGATCGACACTGTAGCCAGTGTCAGTTTGATTAAAGAAAACAGATTAAAGCCTTTTGTAGAGATAAATCGGAAACGAATTTTCAATTTAATAGGAATTGGCTCAGACATGATACCTACTCTTTGAGAAGTTAGATTAATGATAAAAGGACTTGAAACCGCTTTTCAGATAATTCCACAGAACTTCCCTATACTTCAGGATGGAATTATAGGAATAACATTTTTAAAACAACATAGAGCAGTTATAAATGTTTCAAATGATGAACTTTTTATAGGCAAGGATCGTTTCCCTTTGCTCTCTTATGTCACTGTACAAATACCTGCCAGAACAAAAAAGTTATTTCATTTGCCTTTGATTGAAACTCAACTTAATAAAGGATATGTTAGGAAAATTCCATGTGCACCTGGCATTTTTGCTGGAGAGGCTTTAGTTCTTAATAAGAATGGAGAAGCGAACATTTTTATTATAAATTCTACCCCGAAAAAGGTCAGTTTAAATATTCCCCATGTGATACTTGAGGAATATGACGTAATAGCACCTTTAAATCGTTCGAATGGAAATTCATTTTCCACTGATAAACAGACAAATTTATCCTCCCGTTTCTCGAAAATTTTGAAAGTTATGAATTTGTCAGACTTGAATAATGAAGAACAGGGAAGTATTCTTCCAATTCTTTCAGAGTACTCCCCTCATTTTTTCCTAGAAGGTGACCAATTAGGCGCTACGAATATTTTATCTCATAAAATAATTACTACAGACGAAACTCCAGTCAATACTAAACAATATCGTTATCCTCCTATTCACAAGGACGAAATACGAGAACAAACTAATCAATTATTAAATTCAGGAATAATAAAATACTCAGTTTCCCCTACAATTCTCCTTTGTGGATTGTACCTAAGATATCAGATTCTGAAGGAAATAAAAGGTGGAGGATGGTTATAGATTATCGTTCCTTAAACGAGAAAACAGTTGGTGATGCTTACCCGCTTCCCAACATAACTGATATTTTGGATCAACTTGGTGGAGCAAAGTATTTCTCTGTCCTAGATTTAGCATCACGGTTCCATCAAATTCGATTAGATCCTGAATCTCAGCAAAAAAACGGCCTTTTCAACGCCACATGGGCATTTAGAGTTCACTCGAATGCCATTTGGTTTAAAGAACGCACCAGCGACTTTCCAAAGGGTAATGGACTGTGTACTCACGGGTCTCCAGGGTGTTGAATTATTCGTCTATATGGATGATATTATGATTTATGCTTCTTCATTGGAAGAACATTCTAGGAAATTGAGAGCTCTGCTTACTCGATTAAAATCTGCTGGATGGCTCTCCAGCCTGAGAAGTGTCATTTTCTTAAGCGTGAAATTACTTATTTGGGACATGTAATTTCTCAGGATGGAGTCAAGCCAGACCCAAAGAAAATATCAGCTATGAAACTTTTTCCGGTTCCAAAAGGGAAATAGAATATAAAATAATTTCTCGGTTGACTGGGATATTACAGGTGATTTATTTCTGATTTCGCAAGAATAACTAAACCTCTGACTTTACTTCTAAAGGACAATGTTCAATTTATTTGGACAACAAACCAACAGGAGGCTTTTGAAATTCTTAGAGATAAGATATGTACTGAACCCATATTGCAGTACCCAGATTTTAAGAAACCATTTGTTTTGACCACAAATGGGTCGAATTACGCACTCGGTGGAGTTTTAAGTTAGGGTCCTATAGGACAAGACTTACCTATCGCTTTCGCATCGCGCACCCTTCAAAGTGCAGAATTAAATTATTTTACTATAGAAAAAGAATTGCTCTCCATTGTCTTCAATGTAAAGCACTTTAGGCCTTATCTTTTTGGGCAGAATTTTACTTTTGTAACAGACCATAGACCTTTAGTTTGGTTGCATGGGCTTAAAGATCCTGTTTCAAGATTGGCTCGATGGAGAATAAAGCTTAGTGAGTATGATTACACTATTGTGTATAAACCAGGAAAAATCGACTCAAATACTGACGCTCTGTCGAGAAACCCCTCGGAAGGAAGTGAATCCATGGAGCCAACCACCAACTTAACTGATGTGATTACTGCAGATCGCACGTATGTAGGTATGGTTGACGCTCGCAGAGATGACCATGGCAATGAAGATCTGAGGATAGTATTGGAACGGTTGTTTTGTATGACTCTCATAAGTAAAGAAAAAGAAATTGGGGGTAAAACTCAATCGAATAAACAGGGACCTCGTTATCAGTGCGATACGCTTCACAATGAAAACGGACCCAAGCTGGGAGGGGGTAGGCAGTGTGAGTCTGATGGTTCCGAGTTTTTGGGCCTTTTAAATGAAAATTTGCCTTAAAATCCGAAACAAGTATCTAGGGTAAATCTGGATTTGGTGACGCTTTCGCCCCAAACTTTGGCTGGATCTCAGACAAGCTATGCCTGGAGTGAAAATCCTATTTCGAGTATACGTACAGTAGGTGAAATTGAAGAGAGTACTGCAAATTCCTGTATGGTTATCCCAATTAGCCAGATCTTAACCCTGGAAAAGGATTGTATATCCTACAGTAAAGATAAGATATATTTTGGAAAAGGGCATATTGCGCACCTAATGGATGCGCAGATGGATATTCAGTATCAGAAGTAAATGATAGTCTAGAGGCTAAAGGTCTTTTGCGGATTGAAGATATCCGAAAAGAAAATCCGAAGCCCGGTGAAACTATCGTTTTTGATCGTAATGGACGATTTGTTTTTAGTCTTTTTATGAATAACAAGAGGGAAGAAGTAATAGTAATAAAAGAACTTTAAGAACCGGTAATTGCTTTAAAGAAATCTATGGAAGCTTTACAGATAACCTCAGTAAGAATTTCAAGTAAAGGAAATGATTTAGGTGAACTTTCTTGACTCTCGGTAGAACAAATAATCAGGAAACATTTTGGTAACTCAGGACTTTTGGTAATTATTTGTTCGGAAGAAATAATCATTCCCCCTAGTAATATGATGGATGATATAGTGAGAGGATTTCATGAATCGGTAGTAGTAGGACATAAGGGAATCTCAAAGACCTATTGGAGAGTAAGAGATATCTATTACTGGGAAAACATGAAGGCTGACGTTCAAAGAATAGTAGGTTCTTGTACTAACTGTCAGAGAAATAAATTGAAACGAATTGGGACTAGACAACCCATGATTATCACTGATACTCCAAGGGGACCTTTTGACAAAATTCAAATTGATTTAGTTGGACCCCTTCTAGTATCTTTGAATGAAAATATTTATATTTTGACTAATCAGTGTAATTTTACAAAATATTCGGATGCGATTTCTTTGAAGAATATTGATTCAGCGACTATAGCTTTAGCTTCAGCTGAGGAATTTATTTCAAGATACGGTTGCCCTCGTATAATTCACACTGATCAAGGATCAAATTTGATCAGCCAGTGAATTAAAACATTTTCCAAAATTTTTCGCATAAAGAAAATCCAATCAACTGCGTATCACCCACAAAGTTTAGGATCATTAGAACGTAGTCATCAGACATTGATTGAATACTTAAGACAATTCGATACTATCACCAATTGGGACGATTGGCTTAGATTTGCTGTGTTTTCTTATAACACTAGCATACATGAAGCTACAGGTTTTGCTCCTTATACGTTAGTATTCGAAAGAGAGGCTAATATTCCAAATAGCTTCACTCTTTCAGAATCAGAAAAGACTTATCTCGGATATTTAAAGGGACTCTTTCAGAAATTGGATAATGTTCAGTCACTAGCTTGGGACCGAATTCAATTAGCTAAGGAAAAATCTAAACGATATTACGATCAGAGATCTAATCCTAAATACTTCAAGGACGGAGAACAAGTGTCCTTGAGAGTAAACAAGAGGAAAGATAAATTCGACCCCTACTTCCATGGACACTATGTCCTAGAAAAATTGTTAGACGAAAGAAACTTCTGCAGAAATCCCTAATATCTCAAACTCAGAATTTTTGAAACTAATCTAAAACTCAAACTAACGAAAATTGATTAAAATCAAAACAAACGACGAACTTCATTTTCAAAAAGGAAACCTATTTCCATTATATCCACCTTTTTCTACTAATTGATGGAGATATTTCAGCTTGGTTGAAAATCTGGAACAAAAGCAAAATATATTTTAAACAAAGCAATAATTCTCAGAATTTATATATGCTTCATTGAATAAATTAATTATTAATGGAAATTACTTAGTTTTAGTAATTTTAAAGTGAAACTTACATAAGATATTCAATATCTTAATTTATACTTAAGCTTAGACTAACCCCAGGGAATTTCGGGAATACTCTCATATCTCTAGAATCAAATTTCCAACAAATTTAGTTTTTTTATTGAATTATAAAACTTTATCGCCTTTACATAAAGAATGCTATATCTCATGAATATTTAAGAAAAACAATTTTACCTTTATTTTTAACAAGTATAATTTGAAGTGTACTATATCAAATATTATTAAATTTTAACATACTGATATATGTATATTATTTTAATATAAAATATATTAAATAATTTAAGCTGAACATATACTAAAATTAGAGAACTTATCAATTTAAATGTTAGTATTTAAGAGATTTTGAGTGAATTTACTTTTTTTATATAAATTTAAATTTTCGCGTCAAATAAGGGAAGAAAATAAATCTCTAACCTTAATTTCCAAAATTTGTAAGTTAAGATTTAAAGTGTTTACT
>NC_046660.1:77650268-77654574 GCF_010883055.1 Belonocnema kinseyi | reverse complement strand
CATTTTTATTACTTATTTGTTTGATTTAAGATTTATGAGATAAGTTTTTTTTCTTGCATTCCTTTTACGGAAATTCAAATATTCGCGCTTAAAAATAGATATAACCCCATGAAAATTGATTATTGGAGATCTGTGAAAAATATCGATTGCTACCACGTGTGTCAGATTGGTTTTGTTTTGATCTTGATATTGAATTAATTATTAGGGTAGAATTATTGGACAACCAAAAGAGTATTTTGTCTGAAATTTTGAATATAGAATTAATCCAATAATTTTGTTCGCTCTCAAGGGACTTTAGAAAATAAAAAGAAGGAAAAGAGATATTATTTTGAGTCATAAAGTTTGCCAGAGCATTCGCTTACGAAAAAAAGATAAGCGAAGGGCTTTTTGTAAGGGCTAGTCGATTCAAAACTCTTACATAGGTGACATGAGGAGTGAAATTCGGGAAAGTGAATTTAAAAGTGAAAGAATTTGAAGGCGCTATAGAGGAATATTGTCATTCTTCTTCTTTTTTTTTAAAGTGAAATTCAATTTAGTGACAATTAAAAACATAGCACATATTAGAAGGAAATTATTTCAAATTTTCTTTTTCTTTACGAAAAAATTGAAATTGAAATGGACTACAAGGACGAAACCGACTCTGAGGGAGAATACTTTTTAAAGGATAGCGACAATACGGCTAAGATTCATCGTTTACCAGTTGGGGTTACCTTCGCAGTTGTCAGTAATATATATTTTCCTTTTTGCACCTTCTTGTTAAAATCTCCTTCTTACCCTTTATCCTTGTAAATTAATAATTTTGTTTTTAAAAGAACAAGTAATAGAATGGTTAACCATATTTTTCTCAAATAATTATTTTCCTAATATCTTTCCTTTCGATATAATTTTTTTTTCTCATTTGAAAAGAACAATATAAATTTGTCAAAATGGAAAAAAATGTATTTAAATTTAAACTTTGTCACTAAACATAAAATTATAAGTTTAAACGAAATGTTTTTTTTACTCTTTAAATCTTTTTTTTTTTTTGTATTTTTACCTTTTCTTTTTCGATTTCCATTCTTCAAATCCTTTTTTTTCCGCTTCCTTTCAGCCCGATTGGGAAACACTCCAGGAAAAACATTCTCCAATTAAGCACCTTTCAACTATGCTATGGACTGCAAAAGTAAATGGCCTCTGGCTATGGAGGTGCCAGTGTTGCCATTTGAAAGGTAGACTTCCCGTAGGGCCCTTTGAGGAAGAGTCCGTTCAGCAGTTTCACTTTGCTACCTTACAAAACCTGGCTCAACCTAGGCTCTGCGAGGGCTGCTCCTCCGCTCCTTTCGAAATGCGAAATGTGAGTACATGTTGGGCATGCATGTCGGCTGTGGCCAGTGCTGATTGGAATGTAACAAACATGAATCACAATCAAGTAATTCAAATTCGAATAAATAAAATTGAGGATTCAGGTGCTTTAGGACCGTCCTCTATGCAAGAAATTAATCGGAACACAGAGCCATCTTACTCGCTCTTCTTCTTCGTGAATATCTTTTTTGGATCATTTTCGGAATCAATAGTTATTCCTATTGAAATTCATGAAGAGGAAGACGAGGAGGAATTGTGGCAGGACGTTGGTGGACTGTTTAATTATGAAGAGTCTGGAGATGAGAGTGTCTGACGCAGAATAATATTTTGTTTTAAATATAAATAAAATACCCGAAATTCTCGCAAAGAACAATTATAGTTAGAGATTTAGCATCGCAGGGTAAATTAAAATATTTTTTTTACTTAACACAGAAATTGACTAAAGCAAAAATGTGGATATATATATATATATATTTTTTTTTTCAAAAAGTGAAATTTGAGTGACAAGTGGAAGAGGAATAATATTGTAAGCATATTTTGGATGGAAACCAAATGACTGCTAGAAGCCACAACAAAAAAAAAAGAATGGAAAAGATATTTGCCCAAAACATAAATTGAAGGATTAAAATTTCTTTGGATTTCAAACAGGAAAATGCTTAAAAAGGTAAGAAATTTAATTTGTAATAAATATATTTTTTTAATAATTCATATTAATAATAGGTTTTTTTCGAATAAAGATAATATAATATCAATTATTGAAAATATTTATTTATTAAAAATTAAATTTCTTACCCTTTTAAGCATTTTCCTGTTTGAAATCCAAACAAATTTTAATCCTTCAATTTATGTGTTGGGCAAATATCTTTTCCATTCTTTTTTTTTGTTGTGGTTTCTAGCAGTCATTTGGTTTCCAACCAAAATATGCTTGCAATATTATTCCTTTTCCACTTGTCACGTGAACACTTAAAATTTTTTTCTCTTTGGATGAAAATGCACCATTATGCAAGGACCACTTTTCACTCAAATTTCACTTTTTGAATATAAATTAATTATATACTCGAAAGTTTCACGAAGAAGAAGAGCGAGTAAGATGGCTCTGTGTCCCGATTAATTTCTTGCAATTTGTAACAGAAAGTCGTAAAAAAACAATAAAAGCTATCTCGCCATGAAGGCCATACATCTTTTAAAATAAGAGGGGAGGTGTAACAGCATGCGCTGTTTTAGAACAAGTATGTCAGGGCGCTAGCACCCTATTACTGCGTACTTACCAGTTAATACTTTTAAGAGCGGTAAACATTTGAAATAATTCAAATGATACAAGACATTCAGTATATTTAGAAATTTAAATAAATCGTTATTATCAGAAAGAATAATTATTAATTATGATTGACAATAGAAAATTACATGACAACTCCTCTCTGTACCTCAAATTAATAACTTCTAATAGCTAGTTGTAAAGGATCAGAAGTTAGCATTTAAATAGCTATGTACACTCAGATCTATATATGCATATGTATATACGGATCTATCAATCCAAATAGGTTTAACATGCGTGATCTCCGACTACCGCGCGTGTGATCTCAACCGCGAGCATAAATAAGTTATGTACCATACAAAGGGTTGAAGCGATAAGGCGCCCCTCAGACGCAGTAAATTATGTTCTATAACGCGATTTGACAGGGAAATGTCAATCGATGAGAATCGTAAAAATATTTTTCTGAGAATTAGAATCTCATTATTTTAGCTTGAAATATAAGGGCGGCGCTTAACGCACCTTATCGTGATAGGTTAATTTAGCATTAAATTATGTGACGTCAGCAATTCTATTGGCTAGAAGGACCATTCCCACCCTTTTTTGGTAAAAACCGAGGTTATAAATATATGCAAGAACATAGAAAAAGCTTTGCGTCTCTCCGTTTGTATTTCAAATAAACAATCTGCGACACTCGCTCTCTGAATTATGAAAATTGGACTTAGAATATTTTTCTCTTAAATTGTTAATCGAAATTCAAGTCCAAAAATCTTTATTTACTCCGGTAGTTCGGTACGGTTCGCCGTGGTCGACTTGAGTTGAATTAAATTTTAAGTGAAGTGAGAATAGAAACCATTTAATTAAAATTGTTTTAATTAAATAAAACTTTAAAAATGTCAAACCTGAACGAAATCTTGTTTGTGTAAACAAACTGTTCTCGGCGACGGAATAGGACATTTAATCTTCATTAAAGGATCTTCAATATTTAAATTGAAGTTAGATAAAAACTATTGATTTGTTCTCAAACTCAACGTCGGCAACGAATCCCGGATAAAACAGATCGAAATCTACAAGTCTTCAAATCGACAACAGCTCTGGGGACGTAACTAAAATCGAAGCAAGCGCAGATCAAGGCAGCTCCGTTGGCATCATTAACTTTAAAAAAAACACGTGTAACATTCCATTACTGTCTAACTCACGGATGCCTCTGTCCAAAGATATTTTTTCTCTGTCGCACTTGTGTAACCCGCTGACGCCTCGTGTCGCACGCATATAACAATGAAATCGAGTATTGTAACAATCGAAATCGACAATATCGTTTAGAGATTTTATATTAAGGACTCAGAAAATCACTGTTTCATTTTAATTGTTGATTTATTACCTCAGTTTATAATTGACTAGGCGATAATGTAGACAACATAGGTATATTGGAAACTAAAATTGGGGGGGGGGGTATATAAACAAATCAGCCGTTGTCAACGGGGGGGGGGGTAAACATTTCCCAAAATTGGTAATGTAGTTTATGGATGATCCCCAAAATCAAACATACCCAAATTCAATGCAAGTTGATTCCGTTAATAGATCAAACTTATAAAACAATTAAACACTTTGTTATTATTATTATTATTATTATTACACCATTAAGCCATTTCCCTTTCGAGGTAGGCGTGACTCACTCGGCAGGGGAAAGGAGTAGTGTGTGGAAGGGATAGA
>NC_046660.1:77637436-77650168 GCF_010883055.1 Belonocnema kinseyi | reverse complement strand
ATCTAATTCCTCATCTATCTTCCCGTCCCTAGTAAATAAGCTGCCAAGGTATACGAACTTATCAACTTGTTCAATTCTCTCATCATTTAATAAAATATTGCAAAACATTTAAACACTTTGTAAAATGCATAAATACTCTTTCATATTACTCTTATAATATATGATTTCAATAATAGTTATTATTATGCATAAGATTATTTTCTTATTTCATATATAAAGAGGTAATTGTAAATGTATATCATCGGGACATGAATAATCAGTGAAATATGGTTTACTCAATGAAAAGTGAATTAAACCATTTTCCTTTTGTTAATATAATAGTAAATGAAACAGTTTTTTTCATTTAATTTATTTAACAGCACCAATGAATATAATAGCCGATTATTAGTCATTTTATTTTGATCATTGGATTTCGAGATACAATATAATATCCTTAAATATTGTTCTGCTATTGGATAATATTTTTGGGGGCAAAATTTCGTAATTTAAATAAATATTTACCGAGGAGGAGCGGAGCGGATGAGTGGGTGACAATTTTTGGATTTTTGTGGATATCACCTATATCGGAAATTTTTAACTCTTTTAATAAGCATAAAAATCATTTTTTCTCGTACACTTTCGATATGGGTTTCCTCATCATTTCCATTGTCGCAAGAATCTTTTTGAAAAAGTAGAATTACTTTTTTTAATTTGAAAAATTAAAATTACTTTCATTAAATTGAAAACGTAGAATTACTTTTTTACATTTGAAAAAGTAGATTTACTTTTTTAATTTTTTAGTTTTTTGTAGAAAAAGACGCTTTTTTATTTTATTTATGTATTTATTTATTATTTTTATTTTGAAGAACGCTCAGGTTTTTCTGTATTAGATCTTCACGGTTAAAATGTAGGATTTCTTATTATTATTCATGCAAATAAGTGATGACTGAAAGCATCTTTGAACAAATAAATATTTTACTTTCTAAAATGAAAGTAAAACGAAGAAACGTATTATCGCTATCAGAAGAGTTAAAATCGCCGAAATAGTTATATATGGAATTAAAAGTTTTTGAAAAATTTAATATTTTTAATTTAAACTTTTTCTCATGAGGCTCTTATAAATATTTAAAAATTACTACAGCAAAAGAACAATTAAAAAATAATAAAACATTCAATAAGAAAAAATTTGAGTTTTTAATGTATTTGAAGAGTATCACGATGAAGCATGTTGGTTCCAAGGAAAGCATTTTTCAGGAGAGCCAAAAAGCGTTCAAAACGTACGAATGATTTAAAAAATAAAAAATGAGAAAGTTCTTCTGAGAGTTTATAGAGCTCTACAGATCTATAAAAGGAAAGTTGGAAAAATGTAATACTTTTCGAGAAACATGTCGTCAAAAATCGTCCTTTGTCTTAACAAATAACCAATAACCATAAAAGATCCAATAAAATATTAAATAATTAAAATTGATTTTTGACACTCCTATTAACATAAAATATATCATTGAAATACCAGAATTATGTTGTGAGACTTTCTAAACGTGTTTAAATAATTTGCGTTTAAAAATGCGAGATACGGAAAAACTAATATCACAATTCGATACCTTTAAAAAATGGTATCAATTCTATGGTAACGCAGTATAAATAAACAATTACGTAGTATAAAATTTCTACATGTACTAATAAAAAATTACATCAGACAAAAAATGTTCCAATATATAAACTTTATATAATTTTTTCCGCAGAGACGAATAGCGCTAATAATTTTTCCGTAGCTTGCATATGTATACAAATTGTTTAAATAAAAGTTGTTTTAAAATTAAAAAGTTAACTTTTTCCACCACAATGTGCGGTGAAGTTTTTGAGAAACTTCTATTTATTTAAATTTATTTTAAAAATATCTGGAAATCGTTTTC
This sequence comes from Belonocnema kinseyi, assembly GCF_010883055.1. Classification (NCBI taxonomy): domain Eukaryota; kingdom Metazoa; phylum Arthropoda; class Insecta; order Hymenoptera; family Cynipidae; genus Belonocnema; species Belonocnema kinseyi. Next base: position 77,648,276 of record NC_046660.1, on the reverse strand, counting down.
GAGTATTTTCTCAACTACTAGAGTATGTTTTCTCCATAGGTAAAATAATTTTCAAATTCCTGTCTTTTGATAAAATCTCAATAGATAAGAGAGATGAGATATAATTCAACGGATAACAGGGTTTAACAATTTTTATAAACTTCTTCTTTACCGACATGTTCCAACTCAAAGGCTAACAGAATCTTACAAGATATATCACTTTTTTCCTTACCGACAGGCTGCAACTTAACGGATAACAGGATTTTACCCAATTTATCAATTTTTGCCTTACCGATAGGCAGCATCCGTCCTCTAGCGGACTCTGGCGCCAAATTCAAAAACTACTGCCCTTTCCAGAGAGTTATATCGACATCCAGACACTGTACACCGCATTTATACGGGTAGACTGCCCGTAGGCGCTTCAGTCTCTGGTTGGGACGTGAAGACGTAAGCATGGGGTTCGAAAATAACCCGCGAGGCGCATACAATTTTAAATTACTCTAATCGCATTATCATCCCGTTTAAGGAAAGTCGCTGAAAAATCGGCGGGCGGGAAAATCAAAACGGAAAACCGGCAACATCGTGTCCATGACTTAAATCCCAAAAATCTCCCTCTCCAAGAATTGATCAAATTCTTATTTTTAACCCAAAATCGAACGAACGAAACGAGTAATTATTTCGCGTAATCTATATACGCAATGAGCCTGTTAAAGGGACCCAATTTATTAATCTAAGGACCTTATATTTTCATCCTAATAGTACGTTCACAAAAATATGATGAACTAAAAATTAGAGTTTAATTGAAGAATAGTTAAGACAAAAAACTAAAAGCTCAATGATCAGTGAGCGCGAACGTGATACGCACACACACGAAGGTTGTTCGTGCAACGAATAATTATGACAATCTGATTCGTCGCTAAAGTGAACGGGATTTATTCGCGAGTGATCGCAATACTTAGTGGTGTTGGAGAAAAAGGAGAAAAAGACTATTGCTAATTCTGCGGGATACGATTAACTGGTAAGTGAGCCGTCGATCACTCTTCATGACACTACTCGTTTTGTTATGCTCTCGCAGCATCCTCAGCATCAGACCTATGTAGCTGCAACATGCAATTACGATTCGTAATACCTTTTGTAATTTCAACTAAGAGCAGTTAATCCACTTTAGATGGACTGAAGTTCAAAACAGCTGTTATTCGCCTAGCACGTGCCATTCATAATTAAAAAGCATGAAAAGTTATTGCGAAATTGCCTTAATTGTGCTTGTAAAAAGTATGCAATGCTAATTTAGTCAGTTTTTATGTTCATATTTGAGATATTGATACTGTTTTTTTCGAACATTTCTTTAAAATCATGATTCAGCGCTACTATAAATTATAAGCAAATGTCTATAACAATTGCAAAGCTCATTGGGGTGATGCGATTTTTTAGTTCAAAATCTTATTTATGTAATAAATTTATGAACTTTGGAAACTCAGACGTATTTAATAAATTTCGGCCAAAAAATGTTACTGCTTATCGGACATTGTAAGTCTAAAGGTCTTATATTTTTCTGGATTTTCTGATTGACATTTATATCTTTAATAGTGTAATTACAACAAAAAACAGGAGTGGAAATGATTGAGGCAGAAAATTGAGTTGAAACATTATTATTTAACTACTGGATAAAAATGAGTTACATCGACTTGCGTGTAAACACAAGGCGTGTAGAGCTTTGTAGCCATATCTCGACGATAAAACGAGAATTATCGAGACCTATACATACTGTATGATTCATGAAATAAACCGATGTTAGTTAGCACCTATAGTTAGTCATTCACCCGACCGAGCGTAGCAATTCGATACAAAAAAGAACGGTAAAATATGGAAAAGTGAAACAATTCGTACGTGTTTCTACGGTTCAATACGGTCAAAGGGGTTAATTTCGGACATTACATTATTAGTTTAAATTACTTAAGGGGGCATTTAACCAGAATATAAAACCGAGTAAAAGCTTCAACTGGTTCAAGATTCTGGTTACACTCCCAAAAGTAATTTAAAATACCAATTTAGGAATGTCTGAATGTACTCGATGTGTCCGAAGTCAACCCGTTTGACGGTACTATTCAATATTTTTCCAGTTGTGGCTATCATAATTATATACAGTAAGTAATTAAATAAAACTGCATTATCGGAAATAATTTTCAAAAATGGTATTATCGGAAATTGTTGATCAAAGATAACATATCCATTCGTGGGAAGTAACTGTAACTAGTTACTTTTTTAGTAACAATATTTGTAACAAGTTATTTTTGTAAATAAGTAAGGGATTGGTAACTATTTTTTTTAGTAAAAGTGACTCTAAAAATCGTTCCTTTTTTAGTTACTTTTGAAATATCACAAGTATTTATTGATGACTATCGATTTTATTGCGTCTGCAACTACTTTTTCATTTTCACGATTCAAATTGTGGCGGTTAGTTTTTGAAATATTTTTAAATGCGAAAAGTATCCTATTTAACTCGAAAAGAGGCAGATAAAACGAAGTTGTCGAAAAAAATATCTATTAAAAATAAACAAAGAATAAAAAGGGCTGCCAGGCTAATATATTTGATAAAAGTAAAACGTAAACCTAAAAAATAACCAAAAGTGTCTAATATTCTTTTTAATGCAAAAGGATTCAAACGAATTCAATGCAATTTATTAGAATTCCAGGTGAATGTCAACGATTTCAGGATAAATTCAAAAAATAGACAAAAAAAAGAAAACACCTAAAATTCTAGTGAATTTAGAGGAATTTATGGAAAATGAGAAGAATTCAAAGAAATTCATTAAAATTCAAGTGAATTAAAAAAATTTATATAAAGATTTCACTGAGTTCAGTAAGGTTGGAGTAAATTTAGAAGAATTCATAGAATTTAAAAAGAACTTTAGAAAATGCCTAAGAATTTCAGCTGAGTTTGCAAGACTTCAAGTTAAATTTAAAAAAATGTAATCCATTTAATTGAGCAGAATTGGCGGAATTTAGAAAGATTCATATTACCCACGTAAATTTAAAAGATTTTTGTGAGAGTTAAAAAATTCAGTTATTTCCAAAGAATTCAAACAAGTTTTAAAGAATTCAGGATAAGTTAAGAAGAATTCCACATAAATTCCAGATAAATTCAAATGAACGAATTAAGTAAAAATAGAGCGAATTTAGAGAAATTTGAGGGAAATGAAGAAGAAATTGATGGAATTCATACACATTGAAAGCGAATTTAAAAAAATTAAGTGAATTTAGAAAAAATTAAGAGTTAAAACAATTTCAAAAATATTTAGAAAATTAGTTGAATTCATTAAACTTGGAATTAAATTCAGAAATTTGCAAGTAAATTTAAGAAATTGGAAAAAATGCTAAGAATTGAAAGGTGAATTTAAAGGGCTTTAGAGGAAGTTGAAAAAATCTACAATTTTCTAATTAATTGTTTAAAACTAAGCAAGGAATTGAGTGAATTTAGAAGAATTCAGGTAAATTCGAAAAGCAGGGTAATTAAAGAAAATCAATAGAATTCAAGGAATTTAAAAGAATTTAAGATAAATTAATAAGAATTCATGGGGAAATAAATTCAAGATATTTACAAAAAAAAAAACGAAAAATGTCCATAGATTTTAGCGAAGTTGGAGCGAGTTTGAAAACATTTAAGAGAATACACGTAAGCTGGATAACATTCATATGAAAATTAGACAAATTAAAGATAATTTAAGTAGATAAAAAAAATTCAAATTCATTGTAAATTAAAAAAATTGAAAATCCCGAAAAGGTTAATTGAATTCAGTGGATTTTAAGGGGATTTTAAAGAGTTGAGGTCGAATTAAAAATGATCCAAAGGTATAAAAAATTCTGCAATATAATTGAGTTTTTCCATTACTTTTGCGAACAAGTTTGTTATTAAACATTTTATTATATCTTTTGTCGATTCTCCACAAATTTAGATTTTTACTTTTGTTGTTAATTTTCACGATTAAAAAATGCATCTTCTCGAAGAGTAGTATGAATTAAATTTATAGAACTTTTTAAGATAAATAATTTTTCTTTTTAACATTTTTTCGCACCTTGCTTCGTTTGGCAAATCAACGGAATTTTTTTCTTTTTGATAACATTTTTCACGATGAAAACGACAACTATGCATCTAATCAGAAATGTTTTTGAACAAATTTGTAGACCTTTTCAAGGTAACAAAATTTGACTTAGTACATTTTATCATATGTAATTTGCATAGTTTATCCGGAAGATGGAATTTTTTTATTAAAATTTTTCAAGATTCAACCAAAAACTATGCATGTTATTAAGAAATGCTCCAAAACAAATTTGTAGACATTTCTAAAATGAACCATTCTTATTTATACATTTTATCGTATTTTACATAGTTTATCCATAAAATCGATTTCTTTTAAGTTATATTTTTCACGAATAAAACAATGATGTATTTTATCAACAACAAACAATAGTTGTAAGCAAATTTTGGAGATCTTTTAAAGTTTTTTTCCGTATCGTATAGTTTTAATGGAAAATTAAATTTTCGATTTTTTAATAAGGATCTTCAATTAATAAAACTAGAACCGCTGGTCAAAAATGGCTGGTTAATAAGATGGCTCAGACTTTATGAAATCCATGAAAATAAATTTTTATGTCAAACCTATACCTTCTTATTGAGATGAGAATATAAATAATATAAAAACGCACGAACCATATTATTATCGTGAAAGTCTTTGATCTATTTGTATAAAATGTACATGTATTTCCTTTCATAATTAAAAACAACTATAAAAAGTGATTAGCATATTCCAAATGACATTTAAACACAGTCTTTATCTTTAGTGTAGCGAACTAAAAGCGTATTTCACAATTGAAACATTGAAGAAAAAATTATCATTTTTGATCCAAAGGAGAAAATACGTGCGAACACATATATTTAAAAAATGAATAGTTTGTATTGAATTAGCTGAAAGATCATGAATTAAATCCGAGTAAAATGAAAGGGGGTAGGTGCTTTATGGCGCGAGAACGACGCGGCGCGACGCGACGGCTTGAGTTAAAAGTGAATGGAGAACCTGTCCATTCACAAGATTTCTTCCAACGAGCAACTTACGTTGATAGCAGTGATGGAAAGTAACTTGTGTTTTTTAAAACCATTTACTGGAAATAGTTACTCTTTTTTGGTAACGAAAGTGGTAACGAAGTTACTTTTATAAATAATTAAATAATTGTTAACCAATTGCAGATGTTTCAGTAACAGTAACCATCAAAATCGTGACTATTTTCATTGCCTTTTCAACTATTTTTTCATTTTCACTAATCAAAGTGTAGCGGCTGGTTTTCATAACATTCTTTATTACGACGGAAATCATTATAATATAAAAAATTATAATTATAAAAGATTTTTTAATTGGCATCAGAGTCGATCATACTAAAAATTTAATTATTGCAGTTGAGGACTCATTATTTTAGTTCAAAATTCGTCTCATTGTTTGAAAATCCAACTATTTTTGGTTGAGAATTCCTCTTTTTTGGTTGATCAGTTGACTATTTCGTTGGAAAATATTTTATTTTTTTATTGAAGCCTACTTTAGTTGAAAATTAATTTTTGTAACTAAACATTTAATTATTTCGTTTTTTGTATTGAAATTTATATTTTTTAGTTAAAGATTCAATTGTTTGATTGAAAATTTAATCAATGGGTTTGAAAGTTGAACCTTTTTGAAATAATGCATTTTTTTAATTTGTAGTACCTTTGGCTGAAAATGGAACTAATTTGTTTAAAAAATTTACCATTAATTTTTTAATTAAGATTTAAAGATTCAATCTTTTCTTGAAAGCAAACAAAATAGGAATTTTTCAGCAGATGGGTCAGCTGACAATCTAAAAGTAACTCTTACCCGACGCTCTGACCACAAATTGAAACAGGCTAGGCTGCGGATTGCAATAAAAATGTAATCTTCAGTTTATATAAAAAAATAAAAAGTTACTCTTGAGATATTAAGTTTCTGAATCAGAATAAAAAAGTTTTAATCTAAAATAAGAAACCAATTCCGAGTAAAGCGTCCAAGAACTTTGAAGTTAAAATTTAACAGCTTTTGAAACTCGGTGTTCGGTAGCGATTGAAAATTTAATTTTCAATTCTTCACTCAAATACAAACTTTTTCCCAAGATATGGCGAAGCTGATTACGAACAATTGAATAAGAATTTTTGTTAGAAAAAAATTATTCCGTTTCCTAAAACGATAATAATTTCAAAAAAATATCTTTCTGAGAAGAAACAAATTATTACTACGCTAAAATTATAACTAAAATTCAACTTTAATTTGTTAATGACTACATATATTAAAAAATTACATTTAAAAAAAAACTTTCAATCACAATATGCATTTCATTTTTTCAGATTCTTTTTTGCAATAAACTCAGTTTCGAAAAAATGTTGGTTATCTACTTGTAGCTCGGTACTGCGAGCCTTCACTTGTTAGTTGAAGGGTTGCACCTTCACTTGTTAGTTGTAGATTCGCCATTGGATTTTTTAGTTGAAAATTCATTTATTATGTAAAAAATTCGTCTTTTTGAAGTAAATTAATTTGGGTAAAATTTAAACTCTTGTGTTAAAAATGCATTTTTTTTTGTCAAAGATTCATCATTTTGGTTTTAAATTCATCTCTTTCGTTGAATATGGAAATATTTTTTCGAATTCTTTTTTTCAACATTAATTTTTTAACTGAAAATGTAACTATTCCATCTTTGATTGAAATTTGATCTTTTTTAGGTGAAAATACAACTATGTGGTTTGATATTCCTCGTTTATGGTTGAATTTTTTTTTTTGTAGAATTAACTTTTTTGTTTGAGAATTCCACTACTCGGTCAAAAGTAGAATTCCTCTCTTAAAGTTTTTTTTTTTTTAATTAATTGCAAATCTAACTATTTTTATTGAAGAATTCATTTTTTTGGTTAAATTCAACTACTAGCTTTTAATTCCAATTCAAATATTTTTTAGTTGAAATATCAACTATTATATTTTTTATTAAAAATAGAACTATTTTTGGAAAATTCAGGATTTTTGTCAAACATTAACCATTTAACTAAAATGTAACTATTTTTATTTTTTATTGAAAATTTATATTTGTTACTGGAAGGTTCAACTATTTGGTTGGAAGTTTTTGTATTTTAGTTGAAAATTTATCTTTTTGCTTGGAAATTCATTTGCTTGGGTAAAAGTGTTACTTTTTTGGTAAAAATTTAAATGTTTGGTTCAAGTTTCATAATTTTATTTGAATATTCATCTCTTTCGTTGAAAATGGTACTATTTGATTAAAAATTCATTTATTTAGTGGATAATTCATTTATTCATTTGAAAATTAATTCATTCTGTTGAAGATTCATCTTCTTTGGTAGTAAGTTAACCATTGAACTTTTATGCTAATAATTCTTTTTTTTTCGAAGATTCATCATTTATTTGAAAGTTCATCTCTTTGGTTGAATATGGATCTTTTGTTTTAATTTTTTTTTCGTCGAAAATTAATTTTTGAACTAAAAATGTCACTGTCTCAGTTTTTTTGTAAATGTATAGTTTTTCTTGGATAGAAAAATTGATCAATTTAGTTAAAAATGTATCTCTTTTGTTGAAATTAATTTATTGGTGGATGATTCATCATTTCAGTTGCACATTTATGGGTGTGGTTAAAAATTTGACTATTTTCTTTACAACTCGTTGTTTATTATTGAAAATTAATTTTTTACTGAAAATTTTATTTTTATAATTAAATGCACTTGCACAATGAAATTTTGCTTACAGATAAAAATTGTGTTTGCTGACTTCATTTTTTTATGTCTTACCTTACTTAAGATTAGTCCTATGTAGGTAAAATAGAAAGAGAGTGAAGTGAAGAAAACGGATGCAATATGTATAAGTCCATGTGGCTGGAATAGAAAGCATTTTAGCATGAAAGACAATGGGCTTTGCTTAATGACGCTCCTTATTGATGTAAAAAAGTGATGTCTCTGTAAAACATAAGTTCTCATCCTACAAAGAGTATAATAGGGAAAATTGTTTTTAAAATATTTAGGGAAATCGGCAACGTCCTTTAATACGAATATTAATTATATTTTTATATGCAATTCCTGAGTAGATTAAATGAATCATGACAATATTTGTCTTACTGTAAGAAAATTAAATATGAAAATTGGAAATTATTAATCAACTTTCCATGCATCAGTCATTAAAATTGAAATTATCTCATTCTAAACATTTTAAAAGCATAATCCTCAATAATTTATAAGTTTATAAGACTTTTTAATTTTAAAATCATGTCATTTCATGCAAACTATTCAAAACTTTAAAACGTAAAATCTTTTATTTATATTTTTACTATTTAGTTTTTAATGGTATCCAATTAATCAAATTTCTTAATTTTTTTAATCGAAAGCTGCGAGGGAAGTAGTTCAGTTTCATTGTTTCAATGCTATATTTTGAAATTGAGCGATAGAAAAAATTTCAAGACTGCATTTTAAAAATATTTTTCTATATTTTATTGAAAATCATTAAATTTAATAAACCTTAAGCTTTGAACTTTATGTTTATAAAACTGCTTGCAAAACTAAAATTTTTATTAATTTTAAACTCCTTAATTTGAGTTTTATTATGTTTTAAGTCTTCAGGTTTAAGATCTCTGCAGAAATAGTTTTTTTTCCTGTTACTTACATTTATTTAAAGTAAAAAACATGATTTTTGATCAAAAAATTGTAAAAGTTACAAATATTATTTATTTTAACAATGTTTTTGCAGCTGCATTTTTTCTTGCTGGGGTTAAAGATTATTTTTCTATGTCTGAAAACTTAAAAAAAATTTTTTTAATAAAACATCCTTTTAAAAAATAACTTTATTTGAAGATTGTTTTTTATTTTTGAAAATAGAAACTCTAATGCTTTCCCCAATAATATAAGCTGTGCTTTATTAAACTTTAAACCTCTTTTTTAAATTGGTATAGGAACAACAATGTGAAAATTTCAATGATCGTAATAATGTTAAAATTCTTAAAATCATAGAAAACTTTTTTCCAGACTTGATTTGTGGCACAACTACTACCTTAAACCTTAAAAAAAATTTTATTTAGGTTGGAATACTAAAAATTCAATACTTTCTAATTTTGAATTCGTAGAGATAGAAATCGTTCACTTTTGAAAATGTTAACATAAAAATTTTACATTAGGAAAAAATTATCTTTATTGACTTCATAAAATAAAAATAAAAATTGAATTAGGGAAAGCTAATCAGTGTGATATCTACTTTCTGACCATATTCAGCTTCCTTCAAAAATCATACTTTCTCGTTTTTTAGACCTATTACAGTACAAAAATTCAAGTTCGAAATATTTTACCTCAAACTGTTGTGTCCAAATGTATTTAAATATTTTAAAATTGTAGGAATTTCACAAGTGTTCTACAATGGAAAGCATTATTTTAAAAATTATAAAATGTTGTACTAATATCAATATAAATTATTTTAGATAATTTTTTAAACAATTCATGTAGTGTTTTTATTTTTAATTCGCCATCTATTTTTGCACACAATGGTCATTAAACTGGCCCATCTACCTATACAGAAAACAATTTAGTCAATCGCTTTTGAATTGTTCCTCTAAGAAGCAAAATTGTTTGCGTTTCCTGTCAAATTAAGTTAATTGAACTTAAAACAGTTTACCTTACCGCTTCAATGGTTAAATTATCCAATTACAAATAATATAATATTAACTCTTTTTAAATTTTGTTCTCAAGGGACAATATAATTCCCCACTAGGAATATTAATTTAGTTCTGAAAACAGAAATTCTTAAATTAACAATGATTGTGAAGTCTTTCAATGTAAAATATATCAAGGCTGAAACTGTAAAAATGTAAAATCAATCATATTCTGTTTATTTATTATAATGATTATATTTCGCAAAGTAGAAGCAATTTCTAAACAAGTTTACTAATTTGAAGCGTCTCATTGTCCCGAAATTCGGGATGATTAGTAAATTAGTCCATTATTATTTTGATAAGCTTGTCTAGCCATCATGAATTTTGTAGACTAGTCCAACCCCTTTTCCAACTCTCTCAATTCTTCGGGATGATTAGACACAGCCTTAATAATTAGAATACCGAAATTTACTTTTAAAATTCTAAAAGAATCATCTAGATTTCAGAAAATGACAAGTTACACGTATTTCTATTACCTTCATCTACAGTTCTACACCTTACACTGTTTACAAAAGTATCCATAAATATCTTCATCATTCAGGATTCTTTCACGAAGCTGGTGAACTCGGTAAAGATTATGACATTATGTAGAGACACCTTTTCAGGTGCGCCATAAACAGCTGTTAGCCAAATCCAAGCCCTAACCATAGGGATTCAAACCAAATTAGATCCCTTCAGGCCCGAAAAGGTTGTCTTTGACCGTTGTTTCAGATCTCACAGGTAAAGGCAAGCAATAAATGAGAATTTTAAATTTCCCAATAACTCTCTGGAAATTTATCATCACGAGGTACATACACTCCTTGTAGAAAGTTTGGGTTCATTATTTTCAAAAATTCCCAACTAAACATTTCTATGTTAATACACTACATATGGAACATCAGAGAAAATTGGTTTGGTTTCTTAGTCAGCTGCATGTGTCTTTATGTCTTAAACGGTATAAAGATTTACGACGAATCACCTTTAAAATATTTTTCAACATTTTAATAAATTATTAATATCCTTAAATTGATAAATACTCTTCAAGTTATTATTATTATTATTATTACACCATTAAGCCATTTCCCTTTCGGGGTAGGCGTGACTCACTCGGCAGGGGAAAGGAGTAGTGTGTGGATGGGAT
>NC_046660.1:77616361-77637336 GCF_010883055.1 Belonocnema kinseyi | reverse complement strand
TCCCATGTGTCTACTAGCGTCTCTTCTGCACCACATTCTTTTAGAATTATCTCGTTACTTACTTTGTCCATTAGGGATTTCCCGCTTATTATGCGCATGAAGACAACAAACTTCCCTTCAATTTTTAGGTTTTTCATTTCATTACTTAACAAGCTAAATTTTCATTAGTGATAAGGGATCAACAGGAAATTTTTGTAAAAATATAAATGTACCCAACTTTGTGAAGGGAGTGTACTAACCCCTGGTTATTCTTCCGACTCCACCTTCTTGGGCTAGTATTTCGAGAGTGGGGCTTTTCTTCAATCAGTCTCATTATAGTTTCCTCGGAGTGAACAAGCGTGCTTCAAAATGAGAAGCCCAAACCCAACTATCCTGCTTAAAACTCGAGGTAAAACATCCAAAAAATGGTTTCGATTTTATATTTTCAACAAATCATAAATAGTGGCTATTAGTGACCTCAAAAATCGGATTGTTATAACTCGAAATATTTAACTCATCATCCTGAATTTAAAATCTGTGAATTGTCAGTTTGACAAAGTGTTTTTGAAATTCTAGGCCTCGGACTCGTTTGAGGAATTCAAAACAGTGTCAATGAAAGCATACAATTTGAAAAATAGTAGCAAAATAGTGTCATACAGTTCTTAAAATATGAAATCGAGGGCTTAAGTATTTTTGACATCTGGTATACAATATATATCTTGTGATGTATATTGTATATACAATCCCTATAATATGTAATCCCTATAAAACTCTGAAATCCGTGGAAATTCATTAGAATCTCTTGAAATCTTTTAAATATCATTGATATCCTGGATACTTTCTTTAAATACTTAGAAATTTTCTGAAATCCCAGAAAATTCTTTCCAAAACCTTAGAAATATTGAAATGTCGTTAGATTAATAGGAATATTTTTAAATACCCTAAACTCTTTAAAAAGCCTAGAAATCCCTTGAAGTCTTGCAATTTGTTTTGAAATCCTAGAAATACCAAGATATGATGAAATCCACAGAATCTTGAAATTTCATTTATTCAATAAAGTTCTGTTAAAATTCCTCAAAATCTTTTAAGTATCATTATTGTCCTGGAAACTTTTAAAATCCTATATGACATTTTGTGAAATTTCACGAAATTCTTTAGAAGTCCTTAAAAATGTTGATATCTAGTTAAATTCCTTAGAATCTTTAAAAATATTCTAAGCTCTTAAAAATTATTTTTAATCCGTAGAAATCTCTTCAAATCTGATCATTTTCCTTGAAAGTTTATAAATTCCCGATATATGATAAAATCTCTGAAATCTTAAAAAATCTTTAGTAATCCCTAGAAATACCTTGAAAATTCATTTAATGTATTCTATTAAGTTTCTAGAAATCCGTTAAAATCCCTCGAAATCATTTATATAACATTGATATCTTCGATACATTTTTAGATCATTTAAAAATTTCTGAAATCGTACGATATTCTTTCAAAACCATTAAAAATGTTGACTCGTTGAACATTTTAAATCTTTTAAAATACCTTTAACTCTTTAAAATCCTTGGTAATCGCACAAAAGTCGAGTAAGAACCCGTAAAATATCTTAAAATCTCTGATATCTATCAAAATTCCTTAAAAAAGATAAGATTATCTAGGATCCTAAAGTCTGATACAGCCCCTTGGAATCCCGTGCAATATTTCAAATAAGTTAAACATCCACTGTAATCTATTGAAAACTATTGAATCCGGCTGAAATTCTCTGCAAAATTCTCTTGAAATTTTTAATAATCCTACGAAATTCACTGAAATCTCATGACATTCCTCAGAATCTTAAAATACACTATATTCTTCGAATACTTTTGAAAATTTTAAAACCCCTTTACACTTGTGAAATCCCTAGAAATATTTTTAAATATCGTAAGATAAAGATCTTCAACCTTTTAATAACTTTTAAAATACCTTCAAAATATGTGAAATCTTCGAAGTCATTTGAGACCCCATACAATCTGTAGAAATCCTTAAAAGGTCTTCACAATTTTTTCAAATTTACTTTCTCAAGTTCTTTAGAATTTCTTTAAATTTTCATAAAATTCTTTGAAATCTTAGAAATCCTTTCATATTTTTGATAACCTTTTAAAATCACGTAAGTATGGCAATACTCTAAAATTCCTTGAAATAATTTGAACTCCCATACATTTTGTTGAAAATTGTAATAGCTCTTAAAATTTCCTCAAAAAATTTGAAAACTGAAATCATCTAAATTTGGAATAGACTTTTTGAAATCTCTTGGAGTCATTGGAAATGTACTTTAAAAGCTCTGAAATCCTTTGGAATCCATTCCAATTTTTGAAATCTCGTGACATTTTTAGAAATCCCTCTGAATGGTTGGGAAATTTTTTTAATCTGTTGGCATTTTAATTTGGAGATAGCCGCATTGAGAACATTTTTTGTTTAAATCATACAAATTGTTACTTGGAAAAAGGTTGAGAAAAATATTTGATTGATGCCATCAGAAGTTTCAGAAAATAGTAGCATTAGTCTCCTTTTATTCAAAATAGTTTCATCGTTAAAAAAAACACATAGTATGTAGCCAAATGCACCGTGATATCCCTGGCGAAAGTTTAGATTCCGAGCCAATCAGAAATATTCGGAATCATTCTGATATTTGTATCCGAGTCAATGCAAATCAATCCGAGACTTGCATCCGAATGAATCCCTGATTTATTCCCTGATTTATTCGGATTGATTCTGATTCATTCGGATTGGAAATTTACTTCGGATACATTTAGATTCATTCGGATAAAAGTCACTAACAGAAGCGGGTTGAGTCGGATTAGTTTTCAAACGTTTTTCAACAAACGAGATTCACAACTTTTTTCGGATCGATTCGCATTGGCTCGGATACAGATATCAGAATAATTCAGACTAGTTCTGATTGGCTCGGAATTAATTCCTATCCGAAACTTTCGCCAGGATTTTTTCGCAATTACAATAAGTTTCTCTTAGTTGAATTAACATAGAGACTTTTATTCTTTTAAATGCTACTCTTCCCAGATTTCCCTTGTAGGACTTTTTCGACGACTCAGACTAAATGAAATCGTTTACATAGATCGGTGATTAAGATTGAAACTAAAAAGCTCTAGAAGTCTAGGGAGTTAGGTGCAGTCATATATATATATATATATATATATATATGTCGATAGTTACATAAGAATAACTCTCTATTAGGCAGGCGGTACTCTGGATCGCATCCATGAAAGAGTTCGCGGTTAAATAAACGAAATAAAGGAAATAAATAAATAATCGTGCCACAAAACGATTTCGTGCCACGAAGTCGATGCACGTTATCGATTTCACATGTCAGACTGAACGATGAGTGCGTTTGAAGTTACGAGGACGTGCACGCTTAGCAAGGAGGCCCTTCAGCGCGGTAGATACGCTAGGGAAATAAAGCTCGATGTAATAATGACGGAGATAATCCATCTCGTTAAGTGGACCAGGGGGTCCGCCAGTGTAAGTACGTGCATGATAAACGACTTGAAGAATGTTACAGACATTATCGGTACTATACCTCGCGCGCGGATGCAAAGTGAAGATATCGTATTTCTTCGCGTGCAGCCCTAGCGTAGAGTCAATTTCTCATATTAAACCTACTATTGTTCTAAATCTAACCAACACTCCTTCCTCTATTTTTCAATTCTCTCATTCCTCCAAAATAACTCTTATTCTTTTTGTTCTTGATTTTTATCCAAACTATTTAGAATATCACCTTTTCCAAATAGGAAAATAAATAACCCAAAAAAGTAAACTTTTCAAAAATTCCTAATTTCACGAAATGATCACTCCATTCCAGATGATTCCTCATTAATTAATTGATCACTTTAGAACAAAATACATGGATTTTAATTGATAGATTTTGACAGTTACAACATTTTTGAAGAGCAAGTTTAATGAGAGAGTTTTTGTGAACCAAGGGTCAATTATCATATCCCTCGAGTCCTGAAAAAAAACCACGCAGAGCTCCTTTTTTCTCCAATTTAAACGGTAAATAAATTTTGTTGCTGTTAAATTGAGACAAAATATTCATACTTCTATTAAAAGAAATCTCAATAGTATTCATAAGCAATTAGGTGGTCCAAAACTTCGACTTTTGATTTTTGGTCATTGTTCCAGTCCAATTTGTTTATCTTCCGGAAGAAGAAATTCCTTTTTTCTTTTTCAAACCAGTCAACATTAACTACTACCCTCGAGCCTTTGAAATTAATGTAGGCCTGTAAAATTAGAAAAAGCTTGGTTTTTCAAAACATGGAAAAAGGAGTATTTATTATTAACTTTCTTGTAAATAAAACTTTGCTGGTCACTTCTTAAGGAATATTATAAATACCTTGAGGAATGACAGTTTTATGAAAAATTCATGCTAAAGACGGTATTTTTAACACTTTTTCTGAATCAATTATTTATATTCGATAGGTTACAAGTTTAATGTTGACCGAGTAAAAAAATGGAATTTCCGTTTAACAAATTACTTGGCAGCAACAAACAAACAAAATACATAGATTTTCAAACCAAAAGTTCCATTTTCAATTTAAAAAGTTTTTATATGGAATCAAAAAGGAAATTGTTTAATTTTGAGATTGAAAAAAATTGATCAAAAAAACGAATTTCCAACAAAATAGTTTAATTTTCATTTAAATAGTTTAAATTTCTAACGAATTGTTGAATTTTCAACTAAAAATATGAGTTTTCCACAAAAAAGTCATTTTTCAATTAAATGGTTCGATTTTCTATCATGTTTAGGAATTTTCAAGTCAAGCAGATGCATTTTCAGCAAAGCAGTTGAAGTTTCAATCCGAAAATATGAATTTTTAAAGAATAAGTTAATATACAAACAATTAGTTGAATTTCCAACTAAAATTATGAATCTGCAAAAAAAAAAAGAATTTCCAGCAAAACAGTTCAACTTTAAACCAAGCAGTTTATTTTTCAATGAACAAAAAAAGTAAATTCACAAAGAAATACATAATAATTAATTCGTCATCCGAAAAAGATTTAAATTTGAAAACAGCCCAGTTTTAAAGAAAATATATGCATTTTCAATTTAAAAATTAATTTTCATTTCAAAATGAAATAGCTTCATATTTTGCAAGGAAAATTAATTCTCAATAAGAAATGAAAACTAATTTTTAGTAAAAGAGTTAAGTTTTAAACCAAATAGATGAAGTTTTTATCTAACATCATTAATCTTTAACAAGAACGAAAATAAAGTTTGAGGAAAAGAGTTCAGCATTTAACCAAATAATTGAATTTTTACCAAAAAAGTTTAGTTTTTTATCTAAAAATTTAATTTTCTACAATAACAAAATTATTAACAAATTATATAAGTTTTAAACACCGAGTAATTGAATTTTCAACTAAAAAATATGAATTTTTGACCAAATAGTTCAATTTTGAACTAAAATGGATATATTTTTGACCAAAAAATGGATTCGTTAATTTTCAGTTTAAAAAATTAATTTTCATCCAAAAATGAAACAAATTTTCAATAAAATTATCAATCAGGGAGGTGAATCTTCAACATAAAAATAAGTTTTTAATCAATTATTTCAGTTTTCAATTGAGTAGTTGAAGTTCTGACAAAAATATGATTTTTTAAAAATTAAATTTCTGCATTTTCAACCAAATAATAAAATTTTTTCAAAACAAAATTTAATTGTAGACTGTTTAACCAAAAAGGTAACTTTTAACCAAGAATAGTTTAATTTTCTTATTGAAAAAGCGTCCAAAAAACTGTTACGTATATTTATAAAAAAAAATTAATTATATTTTCTTTTTAAGCCTAATTGCTTATACAAATCTACGTAGAGTGAACCCTATTTGATTTTTTTATCAGTCTGTAGGAAAATATAAACAATTTGCACTTTTTACTGAAATGATCTACAATTTGATGAACAGTAACCTAAACATTCTCAAGATTTCTGCTCTAGCAAAACCTGTCGATAAAGCTTTAGAAAAGTTAACAAATTGTTGAATTGAAAAAAATTACTAAAAATAACTAATAATGTATTTACGTATTATTTATAAATAAAATAATTTATATAAATACATGACGAGTTGAAATTTGGAGAATCGTTCAACGAATAGAATGAGATTTTGTAACATAAAATTGAATGAAAATTAAGTCTTTGGCTTAAGCGAACGGAAAAACACAAATATGCAAATAAATACATTTAAATATAAATACAAAATGAAATGTTAAGTAGCATTGGTAAAATACAAAAATTACTCTACAACATGAACTGCAATATTTGACCTTTCTTTGATTGCTTGCAGCATTTTGACAAGTCGTTTTTACTTTTTTAAATATAAATTATAAAAAAAAGTTCTCAAATATTTAATTTCCTATTATAAACTGGATATGCCCTAAATACTGAATAAAATATAATTTCGTGTTTTTGACCTTCGATTATGAAAAGCTCTTCCTCCTCCCAATGAGAGAGAACAAAATTATAAACCAAATTTATGATTTTCGGAACGTTTGGTTTTCTCCTTTGGTTGTTTTCCGCAAGTCGAAAATATGTATATTTTTTGCTGACTCCTTCAACCCATTCATTTCGCGACCTTCCAGCGTATTTTTCAATTAATTTACAATGCTTAACTGGCGCAAAATATGGAAAGAAATTATTATTAAATTTTCATAAAAACATAAAAGGCAAGAGGATAGTGTGGAGATTTTTGCTAACACGCCCCCGAGGGTTATAACGAGAATATCGCCCACGGGAATATGTGTAAGTGTACTCGCAATTACGGTCGCCATACGCGTGTATCTGGGATCTATTTAATATCTATAGCCTCGCTCTATATTATCTTAAATATTATCCTCTCAACGACAAAACCGTAAGCAGGCCGATCTACGCATTATGCATCCCTTATTTTTTATGGGACTGTTATTCTGCATGCGAAACTAGAATTCTAACTGTATTTGAGAAAATATGGACAATCAGGATGCAAGACATATAGATAAAATAATTTTCAAATTACAAAAATACGTGCGACGTACTGTTTTCTCTTTTACAACGTTCCTATCCGATAATATAAACTTTATTGTTTACAAGTAAACGATAGTAAATCGCAAATAAATATCTATGTGTTATTAATTATTCGAAAATCTTTCTAAATAATTAAGTGGCTTATGCACATCAGGTGTAGTGAATAAATTAAGTAAACAACATCAAGTAAATTAAATTTATTTTACTTTGATGATAATTGTGACAGTATTGTAAGTTATCTCATAATCTTAGTATCTTACTAAGATCTTATAAACTTAGGAAAAGAACATAAAATATAAACTCCGTCAATTGAATAAGCGTAAAGCGTTAATGAGGTCAGTTTTAGAAAATAAAATATTTTAATAACAATAAGTATTTAGTTTTACAAACGTACAATTTTATCATTTCTTCCTGGCCTATATATTTTTAGTATATAAATTATGAAAAATTCTTATTTATTTATTCATCGCATGCTTCACTGAAAATATAACTATGTATTCCAGCCTTGATTTAAAATGTATTTTTTTAAATTTATGTTTTGGTACAAAAATAATCCTCTTGGTTCAAAATTGAACTACTTTGTTGAAAATTATTATTATTTATCTTTTTTAGTTAAAAATTAATCTTTGTACTGCAATGGAGCTATTTCGTTAAAAATTCAACTGTTTGGTTTAAAATTAACTTTTTTTTTATTGAAAATTGATATTTTCGGGAGAAAAATTTAATTGTTTTCTAGAAAATTCGTCTTTTTGATCTGAAAATTCAACCTCTCTGTAGAAAAATCATTAATTTTTTTAAACTCAAACTTCATTTTTCCCATCGAAATTTAATGACTCATTTTTTGGTTGAAAATGTCTCTTTTTCAGTTTAAAATTTAACTGTTTGCTTAAAAACTTATTTATTTTCAGAAAAATCTTATGTTTTGGTGGAAAAATCATTCTCTCGGTTGAAAATTTCACTATTTGGTTGAAAATTCTTTTCTTCTGGTAAAAAATCAATTATTTGGTTAAAAATGCATTTTTAAATCTAAAATTAAATTTAAAAGTTAAAAACACTTTTTTGGGTAAACCGTTAAAAACTGAATTATTTTGTTCAGAATTAATTTTTTAGGAAAAATTTACCTGTTAGGTTAAAAATTCAACTTTTTTTGTAGAAAATGAACTTTTCTGTTGAAAATAAAGTTTTTTGTTGAATTTAATATTTTCAGGTTGTTTTCTATGAAATTCGTCTTCCTGGCTTGAAAATTCCAGTTATTTGTAGGAAAATCATTTTTCTAAACTGAAAGTTAATTTTTGCCAAGGAAATTTAACTATTCCATTCTTTATTGAAATTGGAAATTCAACTATTTAGTTCAAAACTCATGTATTTTGTTAAAACTTCTTTTGTTTTGGTGGAAAAATCATTCTCTCGGTTGAAAATTCAACTATTTCGTTCAAAATTTTGTGTGTGTGTGTATAAAATCAAGTTTTTTTTATTAAATCTGCAACCGTTTTTAATTTAAAATTAAATTTAAAATCCTACTTTTTGGTTAAAAACTAAACTTATTTGTTTTTAATTCATTTTGTTGTTAAATATTCATTTTTAGTGAAAAATTACAAGCCCCCCCCCCCTCAGATTAAATATTCAACTTTTTTTGTTTAAAATTAATATTTTCGGGTAAAAAATGAAACTATTACCTAGAAAATTCGTCTTTTTGCATTGAAAATTCGAAAATTTGGTTAAAAATAATGCATACGATCGAAGATTCGTCTTTTTTAGTAGAGAATTGATCTGCTCGCCTGAAAAATTAAATTTTTGGTTAGAAAATTATGGTTTTGTTGAGATTTCATCTTTTTGGTGGTAAATGCAACTATTTCGTTCACAGAAAAAACAGAAGATAAACTTCACATCGATTTCCGACGAAAAGTTCTCTGCGACAAAAATTAACTTCACAGGATAAACTTTACACAAATATCGGTTAAACTTTCTTTTGTTCTTCCATACCAAATACATCTTTTTTGAAATGCGCGAAGTTGGCTAAACAAAACTTTATCGTTCTAAAAAATGTCCTGCAACAAATTTTATTCCTATCTTTTTCTGTGTTAAAAAATCACCTCTTTGCTTGTGTGATTTAAAAACTTACCTCTTTTGGCAGAAATTCCCTCCTTTTTGGTCGAAAATGAAACTTTTTGGTTGGAAATGTATGTTTTGCTGTTGACGATTCAACGATTTTGTTGAACATTCGTGAGCATTTATCTTTTTTGGTTGAAAGTTGAAGTACTTTGTCAATTAATGAGAAACAGTAAAATTTTACTAAACTCTGCCTCCCTCTAAATTGCCTTACATTATTTTTCAATGAATTTTAAATAAGTTGACGAAAAAAAATGTAATCGCTAAAAGTAACCCCCTAACAAAGGGGTAGTTCAAAATTTCAGAAAAAAACTCAACGTAACTAATAGACACTTTTATAACATACTTGAAACTGATTTATTTTATTTGAAATATGTCACCAAGTTTGATATAAACTACATTGACTGATATTTACTGTGTCCTAACAGAAGATAATATACGATTAAGAAAACGGAATCTTGACATAAGTTGTTCTGCAGTTTCACTCGTTTATCTCTGTTGGCTTTACTTCTGATTTTTACGAGAGGGAAAAGCACTAAGCTCCTTTATGATGTAATTAAATCGCCTTTACTTGGTTTGTAGCATGTCCTCGAGCTTTTTTGTGGTCGGGTGGGTACATTTTTCTAGTAATTAAAACAACATGTACTCGACATTTGTTTATGACCATCGTGCTACACAGGGAATTGAGGAAATGCAGAGAAAGGCACAGAAGTTGGAAAGTGAAGAGGTGGGCGTTTTATGAACTCGTATACATAATAAATGCAAAAGTGCACACATGACTCGACGGGGCACTTCATTCCTAAACAATTTTAATATCGATTTTATTTGAAATCAAATGGCTTTAACAAATAGCCGTTTTAAGAAGGATTCATTCAGAAAATTTTCTTCAAGTGGGTTAATGCCCGAAACTAAAATTACAGTTACGGTTGTAATCGCCTTGATTGGGCCCCGCTGCACAATTCGAGGACAAACTTATTAAAAAAAAAAAAAACTTTTTCATTCAAATGCAAATGCATGTGATTTAAGAATCTTTGACACACAAGTCTTGATATTTCCAAATCAAAATCCTTTATTATGCAATGCATACACAGTAGCTGACCTTATTTTAAACATGCAATCCCTCCCCAAAATAAGATTAAAATTTTTTTTTTTAAATAAGTGATAATTACGATGTAATTTCAAGTTATTTTTTCTTTAAATGTTCTAAACCAAAAATTAGCTCACTTTAATAATTCTCTATGATTATTATCCAAGCATTCCTAAACTTAAACACAAAGAAATAATGTTGTTTTCTACAAAAAGCATCAAAACATTTTGGTTATCTCAACAAAATTTTAGTTAAAAGAGGAAAGTTTGATTTTTGTTGAATCAAACTTTTGTTGATCAAAGAAAATTTTTGTTAAATTAACCAAAATTTTGTGACGAGAGCAAAAATATTTTTCTCAAGGAATGGATACAATAGGGATAACAGTCCTCCGTTTCCCTTTTTTTCAGTATTTTGTCTATTTTGAAACCCACGGATTTTAATATAGAAATTATGATTAGCTTAGAGAAACTGTGCAAAATAATTGAAAAAATAAAATGTAACAAAATTGATTGAAAATGACTACCTTTAGACAACAATTTTAATATAAAATCATAAAGTTTCGAAGAAGACTTAAAATTTCTAAAAATTTTAGATTGCGTTACCTTTTTTTACCGATAATTGGCATTTTTAAACAAAAATCATCATTAAGGTTTGCAGCAATTGCAGGTCATGTTAGCGTTTTATGCTGGAAATAAATATTTTGAATAAAAAATATTAGATATTTTTTTTACCAATTTAAGGTTACCTAATAGCGTTTATACCAAAAAATAGTATTTAAAAAAAGTCCTTATATAGTTCAATTAAATATATATAGTTATATTACTTTTTTTGTAAAGATTTTCTTGACGTGTTTCACCTAAAATTTGTGTTTTTGAAAAAAAATCATTCCATCAATCCCAATAATTTTGGTTAGAAATAAGAATATTACATGTTGAGCACTTTTAAAGATATAGATTGTACAGACGATTTACAATTTTGGGTTAGTTTAGATTACGATAATGTTTTTTTAGATTTTAAATTAAAATCAATGATTTAAAATAAAAAGCAATAGATTTGAAATTTTTTTTTTAACTTTTTAATAACTGTTCGTTATACTATGGTCGTATTTTTCGGTGGGAATTATTGCTAATTTTAATAAAAAAATGTATTATATTTCAAAGGATATTTACAATTTTCCAACAACTTTATGTTGTGTTTGCGCGTTTCACCTGCAAATTGATATTACAAAAAAAAATTCTTTTTCATTAATAAAATTTACAAGCTTGAACAATTTCGGATTGTGATCCTATTTTTTGTCAGAAATAAACATTATTTTAAAAAATAAATATTTTTCGAAGAAGATTCATGTGTTTTCAACACCTATAGGTTACGTTGTTTAACATCACAAAATGGTATATTTAATATTAAAAAATTATATTTTAAACGTTTCAAAGAAGATTGACAAGTGTTAATTTTAGGTTATGTTGGGGTTTTACACCAGAAGTCGATATTTTTCAGGAAAAAATATTAGATATCATTGATGAAAATTAATTTTTTGCTTGTTTGAAAATGTAACTGTTTTGTTTACAATTATTTTTATAAATGGAAATTAAGCTATGCCATGTTTGGTAGAAAATGTATATATTTTTTGAAGTCGCACATTCAACTTATTAGTTAAACATGTATCTTTTTTAGTTGGACATTTATTTTTTTTGTAATAATACGGTTTTTTGTTGAAGATAAATTTTTCGGATTAAAAATTAAAACATCCTAGATAAAAATTTATAATTTTAGTTGCAAATTTATCTCTTTGGTTAACAATCAAACTATGTTTAGTTAAAGCATCATTATTTCTGGTTGAAAAGCCTACAATTTTTTTTTTCTTTATTTCATCTCTTTTCGTAGTAATGTGATCTTTGTTTTACATTGTTTGTTGAACTTCTTGGTTAAAAATTCCTTTTTTTTTAGTGTTGGAAGATTTGCCAATCAAACTTAGTTGAATCAACTAAATTGTATTGTTCTTTTAACCAAATCTTTTGGTGAATGGAATATTTAGTTGATTTGACAAAAAAGTTTGGTTAGGTCAATCAAATATTTTGTTAAATCAAACAAAATTTGTTTAATTTAACAAAATTTTCATTCATGTCAAAGAAAGCAGTTGTTCTGGTTTCAGATTTTTGTGGAATTGTAATGGATGAATCACCATGTATATAAGTAATCTTTCATGCATCTAAATTACAGAAACCTATGCACGTGGTGTATGTAACGGTATCGGGAGAGGGTGTACCGGGGAGAGAAATAGAGTTATCTACGCGAACAGGGAATGGCAATACGAAACTGCCAACACTTTTCCACTACTAGTATGCATAATTCAATAGCGAGTATTGAAAATTAGACACGACTGGCTCGTAAAGAGCGGATTACACGTATTACATTTTGTCCCACGTCGAATTAGCGTTGCTGACAACCGTTCGAACGTGGCAATGCTTTTCACTTCGATTCTAGATCGTAAACAACTAGACGTGCCACGGTAATCCATAAATTACTCTATATTATTTTCACGGACCACTAAATCATCCATACAGGTGTAAAAGTAGGATAAAAATTCCATTTAGCGGAAAAAAAGAAAATTACTTCAAAGAGTCAACAATTTTCTCTACTAAGGGGTAAAATAGATCAAAAGAACCAAATATGGATCGCAGTTTATAAACCACGTGTTTAAAAATAAAATTTAATTTTAAAAGAAACACACAATACTCGATATAAGACCTGTTTCGGACATGGCTTGCCTCGGCCTTGGTCCTCAATCGGGACTCCTCTTATCTCGAACCTACGGAGGCCATTAGTTGTAGGAATAGCGTAAACGGGGGGTCTTATATCGAGAGCTGAGTGTAAAATACAAATAAGCCAATGCAATTTAAATTTTAAATAAGAAATTATTCTCTTCAAAATATTAGTGATGAAGTTAAAATGTAAGAAATCTTTTCTTTTCATATTTTCTCAATCGAAGTTGTTTTGTTTTTAACCTTTAATCATATTTACTACAGTAACTGTTAGATCTAAAGACTATTATTTATATTCATTTTATTTAAAAACTGAAGATTTCACTCGGTGAAAACTTATTTGTTACGAACTTTTATCACAAGTTACAAAATTTGTTTAAATGTCTTCCAAATCAGGAACATTGATGATAAAAGATTTTTGTGTAACAATATTAGTATGATTGTGCAAAAAAAGTAAGAGCAAATAAATGTTCTGAAATCAATATACTGTTCGCAATTTGAGGTTATAGGGCGAAAAACGCTATCCCGTCAAGCACGTCGGCTCCTATCCGATCATAACTATGTCAAGCGGTACTTATCATCGGTGATCAAACGAAAAGCCTTAAAAGTTTCTATGTGCCCAACTGGACTGACTAACCCTTGATATTCAAAGACCAGAATTTTAATCTTGTATCATTTTTAACATTCAATCTTTTATAAGCAGAAAGAGCACAATTCCAAATTAAAATTTTTATTTCTTTACTTATTTATTTTAACTAAAAAATGACTTTTCTGCCATAAACGATAACCATAAACCAAATACTAAAGTCTTATAACTACAAAGATGAATTTTTAACGAAATAGTCGAATTTTTAAACAACAAATATTAAAAGTCAATCAACAACAGTTGAATTTTTAACGAATAAATATATTAGTTGATATATTTTATAAAAAAGAATTTTCACAAACCTTGTTAAATTTTCAACCGAGCAGTTTAACTTTTAACCTAGAAAGATGAATTCTTAACTAAAAGGACGAATTTTTAACAATGAAGACTAACTCTATGCCAAAAAGAACACATTTTCAAAAGAATTCATGAATTTGCATGAAAAACAAAAAGACGAATTTTTTGCAAAACCATAAAATTTCCAAACTGCAAATATTAATTTGATACCAAAAAGCCGAATTTTTAATGAATTAGTTTAACTTTTAACCAAATGGATAACTTTTCAACTAAAACGATGAATCTTCAAAAAAAAATAGAATTCTTAACAAAGTAGTCCAAATTTCAGCCCAGAAGTCCAAATTTCTAAGCAAGAAGTTAAATTTTCAAACTAAAGAGATGAACGATCAACAACAAAAAAAGTTTTAACAAAGTGGTTCAACTTTAGCTGAACTAGATGAACGTTCAATTAGAGAAAATCAATTTGCAACCACAAATGGAATAGTTACATACATTTTCAGTTAAAACAAATTAACTTTTTAATTGATTAAAAGATGAATTTTGAACAAAAATGATGACTCTTGAACTGGAATAGTAGTATCTTTAGTACAAAAAATTATTTTCAGCTAAAAAGAAACATCTTTTCAACCAAATAGATAAATCTTCAAGAGAATTTTTTTTAACGCTCTGATTTAACCTTCAACCATGTGATTAAATCTTCAATACAAAAATATTAATTTTGAACAAATAATGTATTAGTAGACATTTAAACCAAAAAAGATTTTTATTTTAAATAAAAGACAGTTGACTTTTTATTCAAAACGATAACTTCTTAACAAAATTGTTAAGAAAAAAATAAAATAAAATTGTCAACTAAAAATGTAATCGCCAGAAGAATATAAGATTACAAAAGATTAATTTAATATTCAAAGGTTGAAAAACAAGAAAGTAACACAAGATACAAAAATAAATATAATTGTGCATTGTAAAACAAGGGCTGGAAAATTTCGGTAATTTATGGCCAACGCAGTCTGTTGATAGTACCTGAAATTATGTCCATTCGCGTCACTTACTCGCGCAAGAAAGTAATATTGAATCGCACAACGAATGTGCACCGTGCGCAAAAGATTTTTACTTAGTGAACCAGTAAGTGCCTTAACTTAAACAGCATTACTGAATTTGCCAGTGACGTCAAGTGATTGATTGACCCAGTGGTAGAGCGCTCTACGCAGCTAAGGTATGAACGTCCAACACAAAAGTAATGAATGATAAGTGTGATACCCAAAAAGCTGATGGAAGTCAACGCATGCGATCAGTTAAATGGTAGTACTGATTAACCAGTGAACAGAACTGATTAAATCAGTGAAGGAATTCCACTGGGTCAACCAGTGAAGTTGCACTGATTGTCAGTGACGGAGTTCTGACTCTTTCAACCAGTAAGATTTCACTGGAAATTAGGGAGATTTCACTTGAAATTTGTGATATTTCATTGAAAATCAGTGAGACGTCACTGGAAATTAGTGAGCTTTCACTGAAAATCAGTGAGTTTTTAATGGTAATCAGTGGGATTTGATTGGTTCATTTTCAGAGTATCGAGCGCGGCCCTGCACAGATTTAAACCTCATTTATCTTGCGTTTCATCGGTCCTCATCAAGTTTTCTCCCTATTTGTAATTTGCCCGAGGCCTCGCAATCATTACCATAACCGCCACATGCAGAGCTCGATGCTTATACGCTATTATCCGCTGCTTTTCAAATCCCGTGAAATTCTCGCATGTCTCTCCCACAAGTTCTCCAGATGAGGCACCTCTCACTGGGTAAGAGCGACTCATGGGATAACACGATACGAGCAGTCGGGCACGTTGTCTTTGATGTAATGAGCTTAATGTATCTTCGTAGATGTAACAACCGAGATTAGAGGTAATTTAATTACTGGGCGCTGTCGTTATTTGCTTGCAGCAAAACAAAAGAACAACCCAAGTATGAAAGTCAGCTGAGCAGGAAGAAAGCAGAAAAGCATGTTCCTTCGCATATAAGAGCTTGACAAGTCCCTTTTTTCATCTAGATTCTGCAATAACGTCGCAGTTTACAAGAACGTTTCGTTTTGGTACCATTTTATTATCACCATTCAAAATCCTGTGAGGAATTTATGTCTTGATCATCCTGATTATAAAGGGATTAGATTTTCTTTACATAGACATTTATTGCGAATTAAAATATCTGAACACTTGCAACAGTTTCATAAAGTTCTGTAAGCTTCTAATCTTTTAATTTAAAAAATCCATTTTTTTAAGTATACAACGGGACGGTTGAAATACTTAATTTTCCAAATTTCCTGTCTTTTCCCTGATTTCCAATGAATCAATTTTTCATTTTCTCTTATCATTAATATATAAAGATCAAAATTCTAATCTGGTAACATTTTCTGAATAGAATCTTTTACATAATGTAATAAAAAAGTTTTAAGTTAACATTTGTACATTTTTATTATTTATTATTTTCAGGCCTATCACAGCCCAATTTACTGTAAAAAAGTGACCTATTTAAACCAAAAATGGACTAAATGTTACAAATTTTTAACTTAAAGAGTATCTAACAGTGATGAGTTTAGAGGTATTCACAAAAAATGAGAGAAAATCGATTAAACTCGTAAAAATTCAAGGATTATTAAATAAAATTCAAGGTAATTAAAAAGGATTTGATAAAAGGCCTATAAGAATTCAAAGTCAATTTAAAAGACTTTAAGATGAATAAAACCAAAAAAAAATCTAATGAATTTGAAAAAAAACTTGAAAATCTCTTCAAATATATCTCTAATTCTTAAAAATTATTCCTTCAAATTATTGGAATCAATCAAAAATTCGTTGGAACATTTATTTTTAAAAATACTTTAAATGCTTGAAAATCCATTTAAATTATTGAACTCAATTGTAAATCCTTCCAAATTCCTTACAAATTCGTTGAAATATTTAAAAATACATTAAAATATTCCACATTTTTGGAATATCTTTAAATGATTGAAATCAATTGAAAATTGCTTGGAAACTTTTAAAATAACCTAAAAACTTTTAAATTCTTTAAAATCATTGGTAATATCTTAACATTTTTAAGATTCTTTGAAATTTTACGAAATTTCGCAATTCTTGCGAATAAATTCTTTAAAATCCAGTAACACATTATAAAATCCCGTGAAATCATATGAAATTGGCAGTATTTTATGAAGTCGTGGGAAATTTATTAAAATACTTTGAGAGCTTTCAAAGTTCCTTAAAAGCATTGAAATCCTTGGATTTTTCTGCTCTATTAAAATAATTCAATTCTTAGGAAATTCCTTGCAAATTTTGAAGTTTCTTCAAAATGTCTAGGAATCTTTTAAAATACAGCAAAATATTTCAAATCTTTTGAAACGTTTTTAAATTTTTTTAGACATAAAAATACCATGAAATCTTATACATTCTTTGTAATAACCTTAAATTATTAAAAACTATCAAAAATTCCGTTGGAATCTTTTTAAAGTGCCCTAAAATATTTAAAATCCTTTGAAATCTCTGGAAATCCCATTAAATGATCAATATCTATAAAAATTTCATTGGAGTCTTTCAAAATACATTAAAATATTTAAAATCCTTTAAAATCTTTTGAAATCCCTTGAAATCATTTAAAGTTCTACCAAATTGTTTAGAATTTTTAATAATATTTTTAAATCTTTTGGAATCCCTGTAAATGATAAAAATCTATTAAAATTTCCTTAGAGTCTTTTAAAATATCAAAAATATTTAAAATCCTTTGAAATCTTTCGAAATATTTTAAAACCTTTTAAAGTTCTTCGAAATTTCTTAAAATTTTTTTAAATACTTTATAATGCTTTGGAATCCCTCTAAATGATCAAAACCTGTAAAAATGTCCTTGTAGTCTTTGCATACCCTAAAATATTGGAAATCCTTTGAAAGCTTTTGAAATCCCTTGAAACCTTTAAAAACTCTTCAACATTTATAATATTTAAAAAAATATTTAAAATCCTTTGGAATCCCTGTAAATATGATCAAAATCTATAATAAATTTCCTTGGAGTTTTTTTTAAATACTCTAAAATAGTTCAAATTGTTTTAAATCTTTAGAAATCCTTTAAAGCCCTTTAAAATTCTTGAAAATTTCTTAGAATTTTTACAAATAGTTTACAAGATTTCAAAATAGTAATTTTAAAAAATCCAAAATAGGTATAGCCTTCAATTTAATAGTGTTCAATAGCGTGCATGAATTCCAGTTTACTTATTGAAAGAAATGTGACTAAAGTGATATTTTTATTACAAAAAGTGACTAAAGTGACTTTATCTTATAAAAGTGACCAAAAACTAATTTGAGAAAAAAATTTGACTAAAAGTGACCGCGTGGTTACCTTGATAAGTCATAGCGCTTCTTACAGAAATTCCCTAACCTTTTCTCTTTTTTTTAATTCCTGACTTTCCATGACCAAAAACTTCACCGACCAGAAAAATCCCTGATTTCCAGGATTTTTTTCTGACCAGTAGCCTGTCTGGATAGAAACTGTGAGAATTAAGGAAGTAAATGAACTATGTACTAAAAGGTTCTCTGAACTGGATAAAATTCCTGAATGCATGTTAGCCCCTACGCTAATTAATTCAGGAATCAGGTTCTTCAGTATGCAAATCCAGATGTAAAAACATTATTAGCTTTCTTCGTGCAGGGAGAAAATTCTGATTGAGTCGCATAATATTCCGGATTGTGCAAGTTTGTTAATGGAATTGCTCGTAAGTAGACTCTGGTGCATCCAGATTGAATAGGACGTGAGTGAACTTAGGGGACTCGAACTGGTGACATTTTGCAGTCACCTTTCTAATTCGTAATCCACGATCGTCCGTGTTGGCTCGTGAACCATCGACCTCTCGTTTATGATTATCATTCTTCTTCCGATTTTTCATCTTTCATTTATGATATAATGTTCGTCATTACGTGCAAAAAAATATATAATCAAGCATAACGAATCGTGTTTCGGGGTGTACTATTCCCACGAAGATTTATTCTCTCTGCTCGTCCCGCATCCGCATTAAGCTTCATGCTGGAAATTATTTCGTAATGTCTTGACTGTAAGAGGGTTAATATTGCAGAAGTGAAGGACGTAAACGTCTAAGCCTAAGGAGTGGCTATTTCGTTTTAAATCACTATAATCGAAATTACTTATTTTTATATATTAGAGTTTATGCTATACATTAGAGTTTGAATAGAAGACTTGAAGGGACACGGGGCGTAAACGCATTAGTGAAAAGACACGAATTTGACAGGAGACACAAAAACGTACTAATTCTGAAAAAAGAGACCACCTCCGAGGAAAGCTCTTGTCAAGAGCGTCCTAAAAACCGTCGATTTTGATTCAAAAAGAGTTGCATAACTTTTTATTTTCCAATAAAAAGACAAGAAATTACTTTCGAACTATTACTTAACCCTAATGAAATGTGAAAGGCACAGGCAACAGGTATAAGTCAACAAAACCCATTTCCAAAATTTGGCCCTTACGTCCTTATGTCCTGGGATCGTTCACTTGTTCAATTGTATATGTAAAGATCAAAACCTTGAATTCAGAAATTGGTAGATTTTTTTCGAGTTGAGTCTATTGAGAACATGCTGAGCAGGATTCACCATGGAGTCCCTTGTTTTTTTTTTTTTTTAGATTTTATAAAACAAAATCAAATTTTCTTTCTTTTGTTAATAAAATGATTCTCCACTTTTACCAAAATTTTACCATCCTTAAAGATGTGATTTGATGCATTACAATTTTTTAATTATAAAACTTCCAAGAAATATCTCTTACCTTAGTGAAATTCCTGGCCGACAATAAAAAAATTTTAAGATGAAAAAATCGATACATTCTTGTAAAATGAAAGACTGTGATATCTTTTTTTTTTAGTATTTACTAGCATAATCAATCGTGCGCTACGCGCGAGTGTATTTTTACGATTTGGAAATTTGGACCACAACGAATAAACAAAACCCAAAAATGCTATTGTAATCTGAAAAAAACAAAAAACAAATAAAGTTTTCGGACAAAAATAAAAAAGAGGGAAGAAAAATGAGAAGGCAGCCAACCAAATCCCCTTCTTTCTCTTTTTCTTTCTTTCGTCTTTTTTATTTTTATTATCATCAAATTACAATAAAAGAGCACCTGTTCGTGGGTGCTGTCAATTTCTACCACTTAAATTTTTCTTGCCTTGATAAAGGTACTGTACGAGTACTGAAATATTGGCAATGCAATTTTATTTATTTATGTTTTTTATTTCTATTTTATTGTAATTTGATGATAATAAAAATAAAAAAGACGAGGGAAAGAAAAAGAGAAGGGAGGGGATGTGGTTTGCTGCCTTCTCATTTTTCTTTCCCCTTTTTTATTTTTGTCCGAAAATCTGATTTGTTTTTTTTTCATATTACAATAGGATTTTTGGTTTAGTTTTATTCAAAATCCTCAAAAAGCTTCAAAAGTTTACTTCGAAATCTTTAACAATATATCATAATATAAATATTGGTCAAATTATTTTAAAACTTTTCAAATTTAACCATTTTTTTTAAAGTTTCCCAAAACTTTGAAATATTTTTTTAATTATTCCAATTTTTCAAAAATCTTTCAAAAGTAGAAAAAAAATTTCTTTAAAATCTTTCAGATTCTTTTTGAACTATTTTTGTGAATCTTTTAAGACGTTTAAAAAATCTTTTAAAATAATATCCTAAAATGAATTTATCAAAATAAAAAAAATTATATTAACTTTTCCCAGGAACTTAAGAAAAAATTTTTATTTTCATAAAATCTTTCAAAATTCTTAAAAAGCTTCTGAATTTGTTGTTCAAAATCTTCGAAAATCTACGTTTCAATTTTTTAAAAATCTTTTTAAGTTTAAAATAATTTTTGAATCTTCTAAAAATGTCCAATTATGTCTTAAGCTTACTCGTAAATTATATGTCAAAAGCTTAATAACGTAAAAACTTCGCTTTATGTTAGTTATTAGGTCATAAATATTTTTTGTTGTTGTTTTGTTTTTTAATTAAATATAAAAAATAAGGTAAGGACTAT
>NC_046660.1:77607798-77616261 GCF_010883055.1 Belonocnema kinseyi | reverse complement strand
CGTGTTATTTATGTAAATAACACGTTCGTTCCGCAACACTGCTCCGACCCAGGTTGCTGATCAGTCTCTTAGTTATTAGGTCATAAATTTTCTTTTTTTTTTAATTAAATATAAAAAATAATGTAAGGACTATTATTCCTGAAATTCGTTTTTCAATAGTAGAAATAGTAGAAATTGAGATTTACCTGATATACAAAACAAGGTGGTTAAAATTGTAGAAATAAAAATGTGAAAATCTTAAAAAGTGACAAAATTATCGGATCTTTTTTTCGCCAAAAAAATATCCGAGTTAAGGTAAATGATTTTTTTAAAATAAAAACTGGTGTGAAACGCGTAATAATCAAAATATAATATTGATTTCAGACAAAAATCATAACATGTCGGTGCTACTAGAAGCGAGGCCTTTCAGGCCTTTCAAATCCTCCGAAGAGTACTTGGTCGCGATGAAGGAGGATTTAGCCGAGTGGTTGAACGCCTTGTATCCGGAATTGAGAATGAATCTGGACAACTTCATGGACAGACTTGATACTGGTGTCGCTTTATGCAAAGTGAGTATTTGATTATGGATTCCACAACTTAATACCAAGCGCTGTTTTTTCAGAATTTAAACTGGAAATTATTTATTGATATTTATCAATCATTTTGTCAGAAATTGATTTAAATATTCAACTTCAAACAGCAAATTCCTTCAACAACATTGTTTCGACACGCGTCGCTGATCAATCTCTCTAGCTATTATCCCTGGTGAAGAGATTCAAAAAGTCATCATACGTCACAGTTTACACAGAAATACAAAAACTGACTAATAATCCTGTATGAAGGTGCATAATTTACTCCATTCACGTTTATTATCAAAGCTCTCTATGAGGGGCCTATTAGTATCTATGATTATTCGCTTCAGGTTTTTATCACTTCACTGACTTCGCTTATTATTTAGCTTCTCATTTGCTTCCTCTACATTCAAATATCTTTCATCAAAGTTCTTGTGTTTCTGTAGCTCATATATCATATCACTGTTATTTCTTTGTCTGCTGCTGGGTACGCTGCCATTCCCTTCACCTTAATACAATTGCTTCATAAATAATTCTCTCTTCATTCAATCAACATGACCAAACAATCTTAACAAATTTCTTCCACTCTTGTCGAACAAGATTTCCTCTACACTAAATTCTTGGAGAGTTCGCTCATTGGCTAACTATGACCATTAGCGTTTTACAGCGTTTATTCCGCAAGAATTGCATGCCAATCGCGTTAACTATACTCCTAAACTTTTCTTGGTATGTTTAGGTCTCACTACCGCATATCAAGTACAGAGTTATATATTGTAATTTTAGCTTTATTTTTCATATTTTTTACTTCTGGTAATGGACCCTACACTACCGATAAGCTCCCTAACCCTGGATATATCTCCATGCATCTTTCAATCATTAGCTAATTTTGCCATAAAAATCTTATCATCTGTGACACGAATCTACGAATTAATAAAAAAATAATTATATCACACTTGTAAATATGAAATTCTTGAGCAATAATGACTGAATTGACTGAATTGAAGATAGAAAACTGTAGAATGCTTATAAGTGAGTTGCAACTTTTGATGAAGTTTAAATTTGAAACAATTGAGTCAATTTGTATAGAGAGGTATGTCGTGAATTTGAGTGTCAAAGGGTCGGTATGTTTCCTTGTAAGGCGACACTTACGACTTCGACTGGTCGTAGATCAGTGAAAGTCTTATTGCATCTGGCAGCAAACGGCCTCGCGAATCGACTGTCTGCTACAAACTACAAGTCCGGCAAGGCTGTATTCTCAATGGCGAGTACGCACAAATAGTAGGAAATTCCGCGTTCACGCTCTCTCGTAAATCTCTCAAATTTCAAATAAAGTCCAATAATTGTAAAGACTCTCAGGGAAGTGAAGGAAGCACACAATAGGAAACGTCAGTTGTTAGTATCGCTTTTCTCCCGAACCTGTACTTTACAAGGAACCTTTCAAATTAACCTCAACCTCAAGAGAAAAATATCTTTCTTACGATTAGCAGCTGTTATGCTACGAAGGAGTTAAAGTTAGAAATGTTAATTTTTATTGAGAAATAAGAGGATTTTATCCAAAGTAAGAGATACCATTAAGGATACCATATATCAGGGTTACTGCCAGTGCTTGACGGTAATGCGTTACTCAAAACGTTAAATTTTTTAGTAATGGTAACGTTAACGCGTTACAATTTTTGGGAAACTGTAATTCAAAGTTACATACGTTACTGTATGTTACTTTACGGAATTGTTTAACGGTATTTATACTAAATTATATTTCATGATAAACAATCATGAGACGAAAACACAAATCTTTTACTAAAAAATTTCAATTTAGGATAAACATTTTTTACTTTTAGGTCCGAAATTGATGTTGTTATCACTTTTCATATTAAAATTGAAAAATATTTATACGAATCATAGAAAGTACTTACAAGTGCTAAAAACGGCCAAATCGAGAAAAAAATGAAAGAAATTAGCTATTCAGAAAGTGTTTTCCAAGCTGAAAAAGAGTTTTGATCGTTTTATCAATGCCCAATTAAGAAACAAGCGAACAGAAAAGTTAATTTAAAAAAAAAACAAATTGACATAAATAAATATGGTTAATCAACATAAATAAATTTGAATTGTTTTCTTAAAATATCAACAGTTTTGTAGAAAATTTGCATTTTTGACATAAAAATTCATCAATCTGGTTGAAATCGTTTTATTTGCTTAATTAAAAAATCTTTTCTGGTTAGAAATATAACTCTTTTGGAGAGAATTCGTATTTTGGATTTGAAAATTCGTATCTTCAGCATATTTGTATCTTTATTGGTTTAAAAAGAAACTGTTTGGTTGAAAATTAGTCAGTTGGTTGTAAATTCAAATATTTGATTAAAAATTAATTCATTTTATTTACAATTTTGGCCTAAAAATTCAAAAATTTGCTGGAAAATTTAACTATATTTGTTTGAAAATGAACTTCCTTGTTTAAAATTCATATTTTTTATTTAAAAATTCAACATTGTGATTGAAATTTCTCTCTTACTTCGTGGAAATATCTTTTTTTATTAAAAAAATAATTTATTTTCCAGAAAATTCGTTTTTTTTCTATCTGGAATCAAACTCTTATTCAATTTATATTAAATTCTTTCTGGATTAAAATGTCAAGTAAATATTATATTTTTCATCGAGAATTCATGTATCTTTCTGTTGAAAAATTTAACAGTTTTGTTGTGGATTGGACTACTTTGTTGAAAAGTCGTGTTTTTTTGGATAAATTCAACTATTTTTTAATTTTAAATAAAAATATTTTTAGTTGAAATATTAAATATTATTAGTTTCCTGAAGAATAATGTACCCTTTTTTGTTGGAAATTCAACTGCTTGGTTCAAAGATAAAGTACATTGTAAAAAATTTATATTTTTGGTTGAAGATTCACCATTTAAGTTGAAAATTCATCTCTTTGATTGAACTTTCCTTACAAATTTATCTTTTGTTAAAAATATTACCGATTTCTCCGCTGTCTACTGTCTGGTTTACATTTTCAAAATTTGCAATAGTTTAGGATATATTAGAAATTGGTATCAACAAAAGAATCAATTTCTAAGCCTCTTGTTTTCTAACATCTTAATTCTTTGTTTATTATTCATAAAAAATAAATCGAAACCTTGTTAAGAAAGGGAAAATTGATTAAACTTTTCGATTTTGGTTATTTAAGGGTATTTTTCAAATTTAAGGGGGGAAAAGAGGAATAGATAAAAAAATTAAAGCACCTTCTCGTCGTTCCGAAATTCAAGATAAGCCGGCAATTATTTTTTTATAGTATTGGCTAGTTCATCCCGTTTTCCAACAACCCAATTTTTCAGGACGACTAGACACAGTCAAATAAAAATTCGAAACATTGGTCTAACTGTGACGCCGAAACAAGTCGTATTTTTGTACCAGCATTATCCTAGCTTAAAAATGAACAAATAAGGAAGTACAATTGAATCTGAAGGGTTGAACCCTTCAGATTCCGGGTTCGCGCTATTGAGCACGTCTAGATGTGAAAAGCATGTAGCTATGAGGAAGTTTGAAAGAGAAAAAAAGAAGTTTCCTCCCTTTTCGAGCGTATTCTGGTCTTATACTACTCGCATTTCAAGTACGACGAAAAAACCTTTTCTTGTTCTTTATTTCTTTTTCCATTTGTACGAGTAGAGGCCTATTGGACATTCCTGTCACGCAATACACAGAGTTTCCGTTGCACGTCATATGTATTGTACACATCCTTCTTCCTCTCTCACCCAGCCAAGTAACGTTGCGTTGGGACATCCTTATGCTTATGTGCCACATGCGCCACATGCACTTTGTTATGCGAGCCACGTGTCCGCTTTAAACGATTGTTTGCTTCTCATATTTTGGACAGGTGCGTTCACCTCAAAAATAGCCCATTCAAGATGGCATATGCTGTTCATTTTTCAATTATTATCAAAATATTAAATAAAAACTACAGGTTTCTTTTCTAATGTTTACTGTTTAATTGTATAGGTAAACTATACTCAAACAAACAAATCATTTAAATAATTGTAAAATTATTTAAACAAAATATTTTATTTCCAACATTGATTCAAGAACTCGTAATGCCTAGAAATTGCGTTCAGTTCATTTGAAACAATTAAAAATTAGTTTTAAAAATGACTAGGTATTTTTAAATTAAAGATTAATGATTAGTTATTAAAAAAAAACCTTCAAAAACGTTAATAAACCGCAACTTTTCGAATTAACGATAAATGTTAATTATTTTAAAATATTCTACTTTTATTGAAAATTATTTGTTTTCCACTGAAACTTCAACTATTTTGTTGGTAATTTAGGGTTGTGTAAACGAAGTGTCTCATCGTCCCGAAATTCAGGAAAGTTAAATTTAAATTTACTCAATTCTGATCTTTAGTTACCAGGGGTTAAATTTTGAATTGTGCAATAATTTTGACTGATAACATTTTTTAAAGCTTTTTTTAAAAATTTTTATATAAATACACTGGAACATTAGATTACGTCATCGGGCCAATAAAAAAAATTATTTACGCGATCCTGCCTGTTCGCGTTTGGACGGTCTGGATTTAAATGCAAGGCTACTGCAAGCCATGCCCAAAACAGTTATTCAATCCAAGTTCCAATGCAGGATACTATTTAAAATAAATTAACAGTAATTTCTCTTCCAGAAATAGTGCGATTTTATGACTGATCCACTTCTTTTTGTTTTTCCTACTATTCAAAATAATTATAAAATAACTAGGAATTACTGGCCAAGATTTTAGTGGCCAACCCTGATTATACATTTCACAACTAAATGCCAGCTCTTATAGACAATATTCCTAGACCATAAATTGCTCGTATTCTATTTCTTTTTGATTGCTTCTCGCTCTCATCGGTGCAACCTTTTCAGGAATTTCATCCACTATCAGATAGAGTTTATGATCCCATAAATTAAAAAAAATTGCAATTTACGTCTGTCCCACTCATAGGACTCGGCACAGACAACGAAGCCATAAAAAGTAGGCATTATCAATGTAATGTCTCTTACTTCATGCTTGAAAGGTACAGCAAAGATCGCTGGCGACGCAAATCTTATCGAATAGTGTAAAGGTAGTGTACAGCAAGCACGCTTTATTATCTTCCCTCGTAAAGTCAGCCTATGCTAAACGCGGTCCCTATGAAAATGCCAAGAAATCATGAGTATATAATAATATGTAATATATAATATATAATAATATCTACATAAAAGAAAAGACAGCTGCAAGAAGTTGACTTTCTCCGAGTCAACTCGCGCACTTATCGTCCTGCCTACTCTAAATATTTCTATGCCATGAATTTATAATGCGTCGATCGTGGGGCCCGTTAATAGCGATCGGGCCCGGAACTCCTGGGCCTTTGCAGGCGCACTTGGGCCTTTTCTCGCGGCACGATCTTGTATGCAATCGAAGATGGACAGCGTCAGATACTGAGATTTTATCTTCCGCATGAGAACCGGGAGTGTGTTGACACGAAAAAGAAGCAAAACCAAACAATTACTGCCTAATGGATGGAAAAAGAGCCGGGGTTACTAACTTCCTTTTGAAAGAAAGTGAGAGTCTGTTTTGACATTTGAAACGGGATGGACCAAATTGAGGAGATGATTATCTGTTGAGTCGTCCGTCTTTTTCTGACACGAATCTGGAAAAGGATA
Organism: Belonocnema kinseyi; assembly: GCF_010883055.1. Taxonomy (NCBI): domain Eukaryota; kingdom Metazoa; phylum Arthropoda; class Insecta; order Hymenoptera; family Cynipidae; genus Belonocnema; species Belonocnema kinseyi. Next base: position 77,610,042 of record NC_046660.1, on the reverse strand, counting down.
TGAGTAAACCACGGGATATCAAACTGTTGCGTATCATTCTGATTATCAATTTTAGATCAAAATGGTAAATTTCGCAGATTAAAAATTAATTTTTACCCAAATGCATTCGAATCTGTCGAGTAACAGTTGCTATATACTTCTTTCTAAAAATCGTAGGTTAGTCAAGATAAACATAATACTTCTAAAGCAAGGAATGTTTTGGAAATTTTTGCATTTAGCAGGGTGGGAGAACAGTCAAAGTTCTCTAATTTCTTCTGAAAGATTTACAACATTCTAGGAGAAAAACAAAAAATGTTTTAGACTTTCAACAAAATATTGAAGTAAATACTTAAAATTTTCCATCAAAAAGATGAATTTTCTAGTAAATGATTAATCTTTAACCAAAACAAAAAAAGACTTTTTAAGAACAGATTTCAACTGTCAACTAGGTAATTTAATTTCAACCAAAAACAATAGATTTTAGCCAAGAAGGTTATGTTATATGAACATTTTTTGTAGTAATTATAAAAATGTATGACTGGATAAAAATGCCTTCCCGTTTTTTATGTAATTTCCCAAATTTTCAGTTAGATATCGCATTTCAATTCTTAGAGTCAAGCAATGGAAATTTGAAATTTTCAAAATAAATCAGAAACTACAATTTTTAATATGAACAATATAACCTTGAACTAATGTACTACTATCCTCTTTTGTAGGTCCCGTTATTCGAACCCATAAAATCCGGATTTTTTACCAAAATTAAGGTATTCTAACTTAAAACACTTATATTTTATTATATAAGCACCTAAAAGAGTTTTAATTGGAAACCTTCCAAAATTAAATATTTAAAATAGAAAGATTTCTAAATTAAATTATCAAGCAATAACATGTGAGAAACTATTCAATTCAATCCTTGGAAAGTCGAAAATTTAAATTTAAAAGTGTTCAAAATTGAATAATCATGAATATATGATGTTAAAACTTTTTCAAATTAGAAAAGTTTCAAGTACAAAATAATTTTAAAAAATTTACGATTTCAAAATAAGCTTTAAAAGTTCAAAATGACCGTCATCAAAAGTTCTGATCTTTAAACTTGTCATTTTTTTTTTTTAATAAAAAGTTCAAAAGTTAGGTCTTTTAAATTAAAAGTATCAACAAGTGAATAAAATGTCAAAGAAAGTGGGTCAATGATGTCTGTTCTTGAGCCCCCTTAGATTTTGCTCCTCTTTCGCATTTTTGCAATATTTTAGCCCATTTGAACGGAAAAGTAGTAGTTTTCCTATTGTGTTTCTCAATTCCCACTTGAAAATTATCGCACTATATGAGTTTCAAAAAAATCGATGGATTATTACAAGTTTCAACTGTAATCCTATTTCTGCTGAATTCAATACTTTCTGGCAAAATGAAGTGACATACATTATTTACGTTCTGGGATTTAAGAAAGATTAATGTTTACTCTTGAAAAATACAAATTTGAGCAATTGCGACTTCAAAAATGATCCAAATGATTTAAATTCTTTCTCTGGAGCACACATGCATATTTCATCATACGTGCCAGAGTTCTCTTTCAATGGCAATCACTGTTCTTGGCATTGAAAAGTTGGGAGTTAAAAGTCGCCGGCGGTGAGAAGGCGTTATTTATTTTATTTTATTTACATAGGGGTTATTTTACTGGACGAAGCATGACACATGTCCTGGCATATTTATTTCCTGTAAGATGATGTCATGAGCAACAGGGTTTTCAGGAAACTTTGAAAACGTTTCAAAGTTCCAAATATCAAGGCGGGAAAATTTAAAATATATTAAAAACGCTTCTAAATGAGTATTAAATTTAAGTATTTAATTCTGTATCAATAAAAAATATTAATATCAGAAAACAAGCGCGATTATTTATTTTCTTTTACACAATTATTTTTAAATTAAAATGTAAAATTAATATTAATATAAAACTCTTGTATTTTGTAGTATCTATTATATAAATAATAGAAAACAAAAGCAAGGATATCTATTTTGGTAGAAATTTAATTTATATTAACTGATTCGAGTCTACAGATTTGAAAAATAATCTGTTTTGGTTGAGAATTCAACTATTTTGTTTTAAAAAACGTCTTTTTTATTGAATTTAACCGTGTTTAGTTTCAAATAAAATTTTTTTTCTTTAAGTATCAACAATTACACTTCTCGATGAGAATTTGTTTTTTTTTGCTTGAAATTTCATCTACATATAGTTAAAGGGGAAATAATTTTTTTTTAATAATAGTTTTG
>NC_046660.1:77576309-77607698 GCF_010883055.1 Belonocnema kinseyi | reverse complement strand
TTGAAAATGTAACTATTTAATTGAACATTGAACTCTTTTTTTTAATATTCGTCTTTTTTGTAGAAAATTGATCTTCCTAGGCGAATATTGTTATTTTGGGTTGGCTTGTACATCTTTTTCAAAGAAATTATGACACAATATAAACTGGAGAAAAAATATAGATAATTAAGAAATTAATATTAAAAAGAAGAAAAAGAAAAAAAAGAAATTCTTTTAACAAAAAGTAGTCCTTTCTCTAAACTGCATAAATTTAATTAAATATCAATCCACGTGAAACCTGTTTGACACCAACTGCGAAGCGATAAAGTTCCGGCATCTTTTAATAAGATGAGTAATAATAATAGCGTGAATGCCTAAGAATTTTTTGTTTCCAGTACTACAATGAAAATCGTTGAAGCATCAATTTTTATAATGATCTTATTTGCATACAATATCCATCCCAAGTTCCAAGGCCGAACTTAGCATTCAGAAAACGTCAATTAAATATAGCAACCTGGCATGATAAAATAATCCGGCTTCATAATTAGGTACATCAAATTGAGTTTTAATCATGATGAAAAATGGTAACGAGGTTTTCCAACTGAGCATTCAAAGCTAATTCGACTACTTTGAATAATCAGGTCAATTAGATGGTTAAAAGAATAGAGGGAAAATTGACTTCCTAGAAGAAACCGTTACCAATTTACTTTGTTTATTTAATAATTATTCCTCAGAAACCAATAAGAAAATTTTGACTTGCCAAATAAATGTATGTTTCCTTTGTCCTAAGTAAATAATGAAAACATATGTGTCTTCCTGGGTGGCTTACTTCAATTTGTCTTGAGTGGGAAAATTTTTTTTCGCGAATGATGGACGAATCATAGTAAAAACTGAACGAGGGAGAGACCTTCGACGATGGAATGTTGGAAGAAGGCAATAGACGTGATTAATTAAGAGGGACTGACGCCGTATACTTTTCTTGCGAATCTAGCGTAGAATTAGGATTTATCTTCATCCCATTTAGCCTTACGTAATTCTAAATTTGGATAAAGACTTTAAAGTTAAAATTAATTTTGTATTTTCAGGATGGCCGCAAAACTTCATTTTCAAAGTTCCCCGATTTTGGCCTGCTTTCCCCCTGACCAATTTTTCATTTTCTCTGACATTTAATAATCAAATACCAGCATTTGATTCTGGTAACATTTTGAATATAGAATTTTTTGCGAATAAAATTTAAGACACTCGCATTGAAATTTTCAAAATAATTTAGTTATTGTAAAATAAAAAGATGATTTTTCATCAAATAGTCGAACTTTCTGTACCAGTAGATGAATTTTCAACAATAGAGTTAAATTTTTCTACCAACAGATGAATTTTTAACAAAATGCTTGCATTTTCCATTAAATAATTTATTAACAAAATGGTTTATTTTTTTACCAAATACTTTAATTTTGTATCGATATTTTTTAAAAACAAATAGTTTGCTTTTAACCCCGAAAAGATGAATTTTCAACGAAAAAATTCAATTTCAATCAAGAAAGATGAACTTTTAATAAATTAGTTGAACAAAGCCGGGGAACTTTGAAAATTAAGTTTTTCGGCCACCATGAAAATAAAAAATTGATTTATACTTTAAAGTCTTTATACAAATTTAGCATTACGTAAGGCTAAATGGGGTGAAGATATATCCTAATTATACGCGAGATTCGCAAGAATAGTATATGGCGTCATATTTTATTTAAAAAAATACAAGATTTTTAACGAAATAGTGAACTTTTCAACCAAATAGTTGAAATTCCAGTCTATAAAAACAAATTTTTAACTTACAAAGATGAATTCTAAGTCTAAAAAGACGAATATTCGAAGAAGAAGATTAATTTTTTTATAAAAAAACACGAATTTTCAAATAAAGAGTTAAATTTTCAACCAAAAAATATAGAGCTTTAACAAAGAAGGGAAATTTTAATTTTTCAGTTAAAAATTAATTGTTTACAAAAAAACGAATTTTTAACGAAAGAGATGAATTTTGCGACCAAAAAGACGAGTTTTCAACCAATAAATATCTTATATTCAAATCAATTTTTTTAATTTAAATTGCTGCACTTTCAAACCAAGAGATGAATTTTGTTGTAAGACAGTTGAATTTTCAATCCGAAAATATGAATTTTCAACAAAAAACTTAATTTTCAATCATACATTTTGAACCAAAAAAGAAGAAATTTGAAACCAAGAAGATTAGTTCTTTTTACCAAAAAAGATGAATTTTCGACTAAATAAGTTCAATGTTGAACCAAAAATGGAAAGGTTATATTTTCAGTTGAAAACAATAATTAAAAAAAAACAACAAAAAATGAATTTTAAACGAAAGAGATGAATTTTGCGACCAAAAAGACGAGTTTTCAACCAATAAATATCTTATATTCAAATAAATTTTTTTAATTTAAATTGCTGCACTTTCAAACCAAGAGATGAATTTTGTTGTAAGACAGTTGAATTTTCAATCCGAAAATATGAATTTTCAACAAAAAACTTAATTTTCAATCATACATTTTGAACCAAAAAACAAGAAATTTCAAACCAAGAAGATTAGTTCTTTTTACCAAAAAAGATGAATTTTCGACTAAATAAGTTCAATGTTGAACCAAAAATGGAAAGGTTACATTTTCAGTTGAAAACAATAATTACAAAAAAACAACAAAAAACGAATTTTTAGCATAGCAGATAAAATTTCGCCCAAAGAGATAATGTAAATAGTAAATATTTCAACCAAAATAGATTCCAATTTTAAATTTAAAAAAAACAGTTGAATTCAAACAATAAATACGAATGGTCAACAATATAGTTGAATCCTCAACCAGTGAAGATTAATTTTCAACCTAACAGTCGTAATTTTATCCAAAACAAAAAGAATTTCTACTAAAAAAGATACATTTGTAAACCAAAAAAACTAATTAAAAAAAGTTAAACTTTCAACGAAAAGGGATAACTTTTTAACAAATTTGTTGTATTCTCAACCAAGTACAAAAATTTCGAATAAAAAAAAATAATTATCGGGAAGAAGCAACTGAAAGAAGAAACAGACAAATACACGAATGACAAGTATATTAAATCAAGGAGGCGGCAAAAAATAGTGTTGTAAATAATCTAATTTTTCTCTTGTCAATTTTTGATTTCCCGTGACCATTCATATTCAAAGAACAGAATCCTAATCTTCTTAATCTTGATATTTATAAACAAAATACAAAAACCTTAAATTAAAGTATTAAAATTGCAAATTTGTGTATCCTTGACAGTTATTTAAAGCATCTTATAGAAATTTTGTAACTTGTGCAATTTTGTTTCCAAAATCCTTGACCAATCGAATTCCCTAAGTTTTGCCAATTCGAAGGCTGTCAAAGTAAAACTTTCCAAGCTATGGATTTTTTCCTTAAACCACATACATGTCTCACCATAAAATATTAAAAAAAAGGAAAAAATTACTCTCGTTTCAGTGTGGGAAAGAATTATGGCTTCTTTAGCATTTTTATCCGAGATGTAAAAAAATGCTCGAAAAAAAAGATCAATAAATGCATTTACTAATAAAAGATATTAATAGTACTTAACACCTTTGCACTTAAGAAACTTGTTTTTATAAGAACGTAACAACCGTAAGAATCTGATCATCTTGAATTTATAATTCTGACATTAACAGCGAGAGTTTGAAATATAAAGATAATTAAAGAAATCGTAAAATATTATCGCAGGATTAGAAACTATCTTTAAACGATCATGAAAAGCATCTTTGCTACATTCCTTGTATATCGCGAGTTTGTATCCTCTTGCATTAATTATACGCATTTCCTGCTTTACAGTCGACAGACACATCTCTTGCTTAAACATTGTACGCAGTCTGCCGCTTGTCTCGTTAGAGAAAATAATTGTCAGAAGAATCATAGGCACAGATGGATTATTTAAAATGCTTTTTCCTTGAAACTATAGGGCGTTTGTTATGCATTTTCTTCCGCTAGAAAGCATATGAATGGTACAAACGTTGAGAACTGTCCCTCGACCCATTCCACCCTTGCTGCTAAATATAACGAGTTTCCACAACGCGATATGGGGGTGTCTCGAAAACGTAGAAGACGAAAATAGTTAGAGACAAAGATACCTTAATCATGGAACATTTTATGTTCTCGAAATATTTTGAGATAAATGGCTTTTCTGGGTTTCAAATGAATTTCTATTTTAATATTCATCTCCCGTAGTGACAGATTTTCAACCTCAAATATGAGGTACTGTTCTTTGCATTTTTATCTGAACAGATTAAAATTAGTATTGAAAATAATTTGTAAATTTGGAAGGCGAATTTTCATTTGAGATATTGTAAATTAAATAGTTTCTAATTTCAAATCTTTTGATTTTAATGCTTAAAATCATTAATTATGTAGAGCGGTAATAAGAATATATAGACCTGGAAATAAAAATAGAATATAAAATAATAATCGCTGAGATTAAAAAATAAAATATATATAAAAAGGGTTTTCATTAACGAAACTGTCTGTCCCTAATTGCAATAATTGTTTTTTTCTTTTTTTTCTTTCAAATTATGTCACAATACAATATTTGAAGAATAACGTGCAATTTGAAGAATACATAAAAATTATTGCCAACTACAACAATTTTTATAATTTCTAATGGAATTTCATTTTATATCAATTAAATTTAAAAAATTTCATTTTCACAGACAAAACCTTTAATTATATAAATATTAAAAAAATAAAAATACAGAAATTCAGAACATTTTAATTGAAGACATACAAACATAACACATCAAAAATGCAATAATTATTCTGCAACTACATACTTTCTTTGGCAAATTTAGTTTTCACTACATTGTGATTATTGAAATGATTCTACTTTTAAAATGTAGCCAGTTTCGGAAACATAAATTTTTTTAAAGCAAAATTTATATACGAGAAATTAAGGAAAAAATTATTTTTTTGAACTAATCATTTTTTAATGAAATGTTTCTTGAAATTATTCTTATTACTGCGAAAAATTCTTTAAGTATAAAATTTATTGAAATTATGTTTGCCTACTATACAACAATCTACAGCTGTATAAGGTTTCTTACAATTGAGACGCCGGATTCAATAACCACACATAAAATTTTACCGGGCGAAAAGTAAGTCCCCTGGAGGCTTCAAAACAAATTTTCGATTTTAAATTTGTAAAGGACATATCCGGACGTAAAAGTTTATTGCGCATATTTTTTTCCCCTACCCAAAAAGTTAAGATTATCAATGTAATGGGAATTCAAAACCGTTGTTTTCAAAAATTGTTTTTAATTTTTTTATGATGCTCGGCGCGAATCGAACATTTGTAACTTCCAGTGTTTCGTTTAGCTAGGGAATTTTGAGCAGGCTAATAACTCTCGCCGCAAAAATGCGGAGAAAGATTTATTGAAGATTTTTGGAAAGTTTCAGATCAAAATATTTGACCGTTTAGGAGTAGTTCTGATTTTAGTGAACGTCAGCGCTAGAGTCTTTGAGCGTACTATGTACTCTGAGACTTTCCACTGTGTCACGTTCTCTCGCTAGTGAGTTGTTGCTTAAAATATATTATGCAATTTTTTAGTGAATAACAGTTAAACGAAAATAAGTTAACAAAATATTCATGAATTCATGAGTTTTCCGAGTTAATCTTAAAAACACTCTGATGTGCAACATCCAGCGATCAGCTGAAGTCTAACTGAGCTGTTTTATTTATGAAATAGATTTAGCCAAATTTCAAGACAAGTGTGCATAGGTTTGTTTTTAAAATGCAAGTTCAAGGTCGCTTACGGGTTAAGCCGAATATAGGTGTAAACATTAGGTGTACATAAGAGAATCCTACTTTTAAATCTAAAGAAAACGGAAAAATACATTAAAAATTACATAAAATTCATGAATATTTTGTTAACTTATTTTCGTTTAACTGTGATTCACTAAAAAATGGCATAATATTATATTTTAAACAACAACTCACCAGCGAGAGAACGTGACACAGTGGAAAGTCTAAAATCATAACTACTCCTAAACTATCAAATATTTTGATCTTAAACTTTCCAGAAAACTTAATTACACCTTTCTCCGCATTTTTGCGACGAGAGTTATTAGCCTGCTCAAAATGCCCTCGCTAAACGAAACGCTGAAAGTTACAAATGTTCGATTCGCGCCGAGCATCAGAAAAAAATTAATAACAATTTTTGAAAACAACGGTTTTAAATTCCCATTAAATTGTCAATCGAAGGATATCCTAAAGCACATTCCCTCAAATTTTCATTTAAAAATTTCAAAAACTGAAGCACTGAGCACGAGTTGAAAAGAAAAATGGATTAAAATCGACCTTTTAAAAAAAGTCAGTTTTTTGGCTTTATTTCGAAAACTACAAAAGCTAAAACTTTTTGTATAGGGAAAAAAAGATGCACAATAAACTTTCACGTCCGGATATGTCCTTTAAAAATTTTAAATCGAAAATCTGTTTTAAAGCCTCCAGGGGACTTGCTTTTCACTCGGTAAAATTGTATGTGTGGTTATTGAATGCGGAGTCTCAATTTATAATAACATTTTTCGTACGAAAATATTATTTGAAAAATACCAAAAAAGGAATAAAATAATTTAAAAATTTTATTCAATTACATATACGTCATTGAAAAATAATTCGTAAAGAACTTTTTACGATTAATCATTTTTTTCATTAAATAAAAAATCGGTGAAAATTTTTTTTCGACTACATTGGTATTGCTTTTTCCTCAATTTTACTTCGTTAAAATAAAACAATTTTTTAAGACTAATGCAAGAATTATAAATAGTTTGAAACAACTGAATTAGTTTGAATTCACCGGAACCTAAAGCCAACAAATTACATCAACAATTTCTACAGAATGTGAAATATTTAAAAAGAAAAAATGTGTTTAAAAATTTGCGATTGAAATCAGTCATGTTTTCTAAAATAAAATACGTTATTTTTGGACAAAAAAAGTTAAAATCAGGGTTCATTTTTTCAGGGCAAACATTCCCTACAACTTTACTGTTTACTATTTTAACTGAGTAAATCATATGCAAATATAATTATATAAAAAAAATGTTTTCTTTCAAAAAAATTGTTTTACATCATTAATAATATTATTTTGATTCTTAATATTCTTAATAGAATTAGAAATTCCAGAATATTTCTAGTATGTATCTAATAATGAAGCCCCCATCCGTGCAAAACCGAGCCAAGCGCTGCTTAACTTCAGATACATCTAAGCGGACAATTTAGAACCAAATTAATTTATGTTTTTAATTGAAAGCAATTTTTAAATATCTATTTTAAGAAAAAAAGACAGATATTTAATAAAAATATTTAATTTTAGTTTACAGAATTTCAGTGTTATTAATGATGATTTTTTTAAAGAAAGCATTTTGGTCAATAGAAATAACAAATTGAAACATAAAAATGGTTTAACAAATTTTCTAGCTTTCTTAACATTATGTCATATCGCTTCTTACAAAATTAAAAAAAATATATATATATATGCGGCCTGAATAGATTGATTGATGGCTTTTTTTGTCTTTAACAAGATTTGGTACAACTTGACCATATCCTATTATTGAACCAGTACATTTGTTGCCAAAATTTTTATTTTCTTAGAAGAAATGATTGATAATAAATTGCTTTTTTGTAAGTTTTACTCTGAAATTTTAAATACAGTCAAACCCTGATAAGACATTTCCTCATATAGTTCATTTAATCATACATGAATTTTATTTTAGTTACCGTTGACGTTAAGATTATTAATATTAATTATCAAAAAAAAACTTTTTATATTTGAAATTAAAAGCCAAAGATTTTAGAAACCCCGAACGGCTCTTTTAACCGCGACAGCGTATTTATTTAGCGAAAGCTTCTGACAAGTTCTAGTCCCACACGAATGATCTACCGCATCTGTATTTTATTTTTGTTACCGTCAATTTTATGATTATTATGAATAATTTTCTATAAAATTATTATATATTTTAAACGAAAATCCAGATACTTTAAAAAATTTGAATGCCTATTAACCGTGGCAGCGCATTTAATTTGCGAAAGCTTCTGACAAGTTCTACTCCCACACGGATACCGATGATCTATCGCACATGCGCTTCAGTTTTATTACGAAAACCCAGAGATTTTAGAAAAATGACATGACTCTTCTAGCCACGGCAGCGCATTTAATTCGCGAAAGCTTCTGAGAAGTTCTAGTCCAACACGTATGATCTATCGCACATGCATTTTAGTTTTGTAACCGTCAATCTTATGATTATTACGAATAATTAAAAAAAAATTATTATATATTTTAAACAAAAAGCCAGAGATTTTAGAAATTTTGAATGACTTTTATAACCGTGGCAGTGCATTTAATTCGCGAAAGCTTTCTGACAAGTTCTAGTCGCAGACATAGGATCTATCGCACATGCATTTTAGTTTTGTCACCTTTAATCTTATGATTATTATAAATAATTTTAAAATGAATTATTATGTATTTTAAACAAAAAGCCAGAGATTTTAGAAATTTTGAATGACTCTTTTAACCGTGGCAGCGCAATTAATTCGCAAAAGCTTCTGACAAGTTGTACTCTCACGCAGATTTATCGCACATTCACGTTAGTTTAGTTACCGTTGCGGTCACGATTATTATGACTAATATCGCGAGTCGCAAGGGCGACGCTCGAGGAAGGTTCTTTGTCTCAAATCTCGATTGTTCGAGCTAGAAAGGTTTTATACCTAGTTTGAAAGAACGTCGCGACGGCTTCTCGACCAAGAAATTCTCGCCTGCGAAATGCGATGTTTACACGCTCTTCCCCGGTTAAAGACACGGATTAAAGCCAAGCTTCACGACAAATGCCGTTCCGCTTAAGCGGTTTTACATACCGTGACTGCGATATTTCGCTAGAAAATTACGACCTTAGATCATACTCAAAGTTTCCTAGAAATGTCCTATGAGTATGAATAATACAAACATTTGGAAAGGTTCTCAATTCCAAGAGAAAATCACCGAAGAATATTGCTTAATGAATATAACAAAAATGAGAGAAGTTTTTATACCCGCCTGTGTTACGTCATTTACAAAAATATTTTTAGTCCTAATTGAAGACAATTAGTTACTTACTAACCGACGGACCTGAATTACTGAATACTTAAGAGAATGGTGTAATAAATAATAATATTAACATTAAAAGAATGTAAAATAAAAAAATATGTGGAACATGCAACAGAGAAACTATCTCTGGTCTAAAATTAAAACGTATGAAAAGCCATCTGATATAAAAAATGTCTGAAAAACTTAATTTTTCACAAGTTTTATTTAATTTCTAGTACATGTCTTCAATATATTAATATTTTTTATGTTTCTGAAGTTTATTTTAATGTGATAATTCTGCAATTGCGTGTAGAATTTTCTCTATCGGTTACATACATAAATAAATAATGTTATTTACGATGTATAATAACCCGTAAATTTGGTGATAAATTTTCTTAGACTTTTAAACTAATGATTAAACATGGACTAAAATAACCACAAGATTTTAAGTAACGATTGCGAATATAATAAACACTAATAAAATGTAATAAAACGAGGATATACAATTTTCTAATCAATCACTTAGCTTCATATTTTTAACAACAATTCAGATGGTTAAAATCCTTTAATGAAATATTTAAATTTTTACTTCGTCTTTAATGTGTTGACAAATATGGACGATAAAAAATTTAAAAATTAATCTAATTGTATCCATATTGAATATTAAAGTCTAAGGACAGAAAAAATAGTCTGATTTTTTTACGATAGTATGGAATAAATAGGAGAATAAATTCTCTTAAACAAAATTAATGAATGTTTCATAAATGAATTCAATATAAAACCTTTTTTGAAGTCGAAATATATTGCATTTTCAACACAATAGTTGAATTTTGAAAAAAAAATATAAAAAATTGGTAACCAAACAGTTTAATTTTTAACCAAAAAGGTTACAGTGTTTACGATAAGAGATGCATTTTTGAACCAGAAAAGAAGAATTGTTAAAAAAATAGAAACCCCATTTTAAAGAAATTGTTTAATTTTTAAGCCAAAAAGGCGAACTTCATACACAAAAGTTTATTTCTAAAAAAGAAAGTATTGAAATTTACAACCATATTTTTCATATTTTCAACCAGGAAAGATGATTTTTCAACCGTTAAAGATGACTTTTCAACTAAATAGTTGAATTTGCAACAAAATGTTCGAATTTTGAGCCAAATATTTGTAGTATTAGTAATTTATGGATGGCCCCTTAGCTGTGAATGAAGAATTTCTAATTGAAGAATTATCTAAAGTCAAAAGAGCACAGCAATTAGGTTGAAATAATCATTATTTTCATATTTTCTCAGTCAATTAGCGATAATAATATCATGAAAAATGACCAGCGTACATCGACTTACCTCCGAGATATAAAGGCTGAGATAATCCACTTAGAGTCGCATCTCTTCTCTATCAGACGCAAGGTAATTGACGTTAAGTAACGCGCAATTACGAGCAATTAGAACCAGGGCATGCGCGATTAACGCACAATCGCGTGGCGCCAGGGGCAGCAAAACAGGCGTTTCCGGTTGATCATGAACTTTGAAACTTGTCTTTGCCCTTTTTTATACCCTTGAGATAATAAAAGGTTGAACAGATGAATTTTTAAAAAGTAGAATGGCCATTATTGTATACCACTGGGATTTAAAGAAGTTTCGAAAGATAGATTCTTTTTAAGCAGGGTGATTGAAAAACTTTATTATAAAAATTTCTTAACTTTTCCCTCATTTTTACCCGATCAATTTTTCATTTACCCTGGCTATTAGTATTTAAATACCAAAATTCTAATCTTGTAATATATATTCAATTAACAATTTCTAAATTTTTGCTGTATTATTCTCATTGACCAAAGGTAATAATTTTCTACCCAAAAAAGGACTAATGCGAATGACTGCTTAAATAATATAACTAATGTTCTTATGAATTCAAAAGAATAAAAAAGAATTTGATGAAATTTACCTGGAACAGATAAATTTTCGACCCGACAAGTTAAATTTTCAAGCGTAATCTGTTGCATCTTCAACCAAATAGTTGAATTCGAAAGCAAAAGAAGAATTTTTCAGAAAAAAGTGAAAATTTAGACAAAAAAGTTATTTTCCCACCAAGAAAAATGTATTGTCTGCAAAAAATGAATTTTCATCAGAGCAGTTTAATCTTCGCCTGAAAAAGATTACTTTTTAACAAAATAGTTGGATTTAAAAAAAAAATTTAATTTTGAAAAAAGGGACCAATGTGCTCAACTGCTTAAATAATGTGACTAATGTTTTTATGAATTCGAAAGAATTCTATAAAATTTATAAAAATCCCAGGTAGATTTTAAAGAAAACAGCAGAATAGATTCATAATATAAGACTTCAAAATAATTCAAGTAAAATTAAAAGTAACTCAAATGAATTGGAAAAAATTCAAAAAGTTTCACTAATTTTAATAAAATCGGAGTAGATTTTCAGGATATTAAGACAAATAAGAAGAGTTCGATGGAATTCATATAAATTAAAAAAATTAACCCAAGTGAGTTGAAAAACATTTCAAAAAAATAAAAAAATGCATCGTATTCAGTAATTTTTAAATATTTTAAAACCTTATAGGTCCTTTGACCTATAATCATTAAACTGGTTGAAAATCTCTTGACATTTTTTTAATCTTTTAAAAATGTTTTAAATCCCCTTGAAAAATTTGAGAGTTCTCGAAAATTTATTTGAATTTTTTAAAATACCCCAAACTCTTATAATCATTTTAAATCTTAAAAAATCTTTTAAATCTTTTAAAATTATTGAAATCAATACAAAATTTCTGAGAATCGCTTTTAATATCCTAAAATCTGTAAAATTATTTAAAGTCTTTAGAAATATCTTGAAATATTAAAAAGCCATTGAAATCCTACGAAATCCGTCAATTTTTGTGAATAAATTCTTTCAAATACACTAAAATATTATAATATCTCGTAAAATTACTTGAAATCTTTTAAATATTCTAAAATTCTAGGAAATTATTTAAAAACCCCACGATATTTTTTTAAATCCCTTAAAATACTTTAAAATACCTCCAAAACTTTTGAATCTCTTAAAAATGACTTGGAATCTTTTAAAATGGCCTAAAATAGTTCAAATCCTTTATGAAATCTTTTGAAATTCACTGGAACTTTCTAAAACTCTTGAAAATTCCTAAAAATATTTCAAATGCCCCAAGATATTTCAAATATTTTGATATATAGGTCCCAGACAGTAGTTGAGTATCTTCCAAAATTTTAGGGAATTCTGTAAACCTCAATGAATTTTTGTTCAATCTCGTTCAATGCCTTGGAATCTCTTAAAATACCCTAACATATTTTAAATAATTTGAAACCCCTTTAAAAATGTTAAGATCTTCAAAATTTCTTTAAAGTTTAAAAAATACCCTGTCTAAAATAAACGCTTGGTTTGATTCAAGAATTACACATTTTTTTAATGGTTCCTTAATTTATTGGATGACAAGTGATTAAAGTGATCTTTTCATGTAAAAAATGGACTAAAAAATTATTTGAGAAAAAGATGACTAAAAGTGACTGTATTGCAGTCCTGAATATTCTTGACAGTTACTTCAAGTATTTCTTACAAAAAATTCCCCGACTGTTGCAAATTCTTTTTCGAAATCCCTGAGTTATCCCCTGATTTCGAGGATTCCACTGACCTGCGACCACCCTATGAAAGTGAAATAAACCAGAGGTACTTTAAAGCCCGATTTAATTAAAAACAAACTGTTTTTGAAGAGATTCATTCGGTGCAAAGCTAATTGATTGTTTCTCATGAGTAAACCCTTGCTAAAGCCAAATATGGAAAGTTCTGGTTGTAAATGGTTCTTTTAGAAAAATCCGCATAAACACGGGTTCTTGCCTATAAGGAATGGGGGGAATGAAAAGAAAAATAAAGAAAGGGCTGATCGTCGAGGTGCTTCAACCCGATAAAGTTCCAGTGCAGCTTACGGCAACAAGTGTTCATTATTATACAACTGCGGACAATGGAACACAATGGAAACTGAACCGAGTCTTTATGAATTTCAATCGTCTCGTGTTCCTAAAGGCACGTTCACGTTGTTCGTGCTTTCATGTCCCTTGACATTAGGATGCGTTTGTAAGAACGATACCTTATTCATAGCTAACGAGAAAAGGCCCGCGAGAAAAACGTGAGTATGTCATACATAGTGATTCGTGAATCACTTCTCTTTGTCCTCTTCCGTTCCCATGTCCCTCCTGAAAAAATCAGTTTCTCCATTTTAATTGATCCGTACTTTTATCAAAATATTTTGATTTGCAAACTAGGGTTTATCCTATCAAAGTTTTATAAAAAAAACTTTAGGTAATTTTCGCACAACCCTTCAAGAGTCAGTCAAAGAAGAAATGAGGGGACATACAACTTCTGAGATCTTATACTTGTTTCAAAGAAATATGTACTTCTCACTTTCTCCCCTGGAGTGAGATCAATGCAAGATCTGGTTTTGCATGTAAATATCCCCTAAAGCAGGGTAGTTATCTTTCAGAAGATGGAAGCTTTTGATATGCTGGCTCATCTAATTAAATGAGGTTCTTGATAATATTGAAGATAAGAATCCTCTAACATTTCCTAGTCGCAAAGAGCATTTATGATTTTTATGAAAATCAAGTTGCAAAACAGATCTGTTCAGTGTTTTTTTAAACAAAGATCATTTGCTCAGGAAATGGAGTTTACGTTTTGCACTGGCCAAAGTCTAGCTGAACGAGAAATCGAGGAGAAATGCAATTATGACTCAAGACACAAGCTAATAATAAACTGGTTGCTGCTTATAAATATCAAAATCAATCACTCCTTTATCGCAAAAAAATTTTAACTCACGCATCCTCTTTTTCAGTAAACATTTTACTGTTAACAGTGTTGTAACTAGTTTTCTGGAGCAATTAGTTCCGAGTCAATGTATTCAAAACTTTATTGGTTTTTCCAGGTTGCAGCTCGTCATGCAACATTTTGTAGTAATACCTTGAAAACATAATGTATGTACTGCACGCATAGCTTCATTTTCATACCCACACCTGGGTAATGAACTGCAATTAAATGTCTCGATACTTCAATCTGCAAACGTGCTATTGAATATTTCTGGCGCTCTTATTGATTTAGACAAAATTACACTGTCATATCAATATTCTAGTGCAAATTTTCTTGTCAAATGGCGGGTTTAGCTGCTGAAATATATAATTACGTTGAGATACAGATTAGATTTTAAGAGCTATTAATTAACGTCGGGAAGCAGTTCCTTATAAAAAGAATTTGTAACCTTTGGGTAATTCTTTGTCAAGTAATTTTGGACATATAGGAATTTTAGCAGTATTACATGGTTGCGTAATTTTTCATTAAATTTTTTAGATTGTAGAAAATAGGTTGTTTTATTTAATTATCAATAACGACGAAAATAATATACACATTTATCAATGTTTATGATTGAATGTCGTTAAATTATATCTTAAATTTTGTATCTCAAATTTCAAGCACTGCATACATAATAAACTATCTTTTATTTTTTTTAACTGTAAATAGAACTGTACTTTACAGGGTTGATGTAATCCTCCTCTTTGGGTTATTCAATAGAATACAATTTGAATCTAAATTGAATTTTATTTAAATTGGAAAATTCTTTTAAATATGAATGGATCATTTAGAAAATGGAACTCTTGAATATAAGAAGTTTCTCGATTAGATAAAATCTGTAAATATTAGAATCTAATATTCAAAAGTCGTTAAATAGGGTGCAAAAGAAGAGAGTCAATAGTCTCTTCTTGGATTCTCATTTAAAAATTTTGGTCAGTTGATCATTTGTTATTTAATAGTCATTTTCATCATTTTTTGCATATTGACAATACTTTATCCAAGCTTGTATTCCTTACTTGAAAGCTGTTGCATTTTAATTTTTTTGTAGAAATTTTGTATTTAAAAATACAATACATAAGGCACTTTTTCTCAGGTTTAACAAAGAACTATAAGTTAATTTAGTCTTTTCTAAAATTAGCTAACAAGTAGAATTTTTTTACTAATTTTAATTAGTAACTAAATTTTAGCTATAAATCAGTTATATTTTTACTGCTAAATGTGAAACTTACTAATTCGTCAGTATAAATAATTGATTCATAACTAGAATTCAGTCACGGAATGAAATTGGTAAAAATTTTAATGGAATAAACTTACGAGAGTGAGTTAATTTTATCAGAAGAAGTACTTTTTTGAAAACCTTTAAAATTCCAAGTCTCCAAAGTAAAAAGTCTTCAACTTTGTAATAGCTTCTCAGAAAACGATTTGGTTAAATTAACCAAATTGTTGTTGGTTTAACCGTAGAATATGCTTATTATAACCAACTAAAATTTCTTGTTGTTTTAACGAAAGTGTTAAAAGAAATTTTTATTAAGCAATTGACATTTTGTTGAACCACCCAAAATTTGCATTTTTTTAGTAATAAAATCAAGCAAAGTTATGAAATCGGTCAATTTTATGTTGTAAGCAAACCGCATTATTTATGTACTTCATAAATAAAACAATGAATACCAGAATTTGAATTATTAATTTTTATTTATAATTGATGATTAATTTAAACATCAATAATCGTTTGAAATAATGATAACTCGACAAGAGTTCCCAGCAACTTAGTTTAAAGGTAGCATTACATAAGAGGATAACCCAAAATTTTTCGAAAATGAGGTTAATGGCTTGAAAAATAAAAAAAAATAATATTTTTTAATCAAACCTTTTATTACGGTTCAAAGTTAAAAAAAAACATGCCCCTTGGACAAAAAAATGTCTTCCTAAATTTTCGCAGAACCTAATAACATAAAAGTTGTAGAGAAGAGTCGATAACGAATTAAAAAACAAACCCATAACCCTATAATTAATGACTATCTCACTTTATGTACATTGTGTAAACCCAAAAGATGCGTTTGTTAGCCATGCCTCTTCGTTGAAAGTTTCAGGCCGTTTTCCTTTGCAATAAAATTGCTGATCTGCTCTATAACACTGTATAGTAACGACTCCTCTGAATGGGTTGATGCTCCGTTTTAATTCATAATTTAGAGTGTGCAACGGCCGTTTTCATTAGAGACAATCGTCGGCGTCGGAGTGCGTGGAAGAGATGATAGGAGGGTCATATGCCACATAATGTGACATCCTGCCGTCTGTCAACTCATCCGTAGTCTATATTACCATATGTGCCTCTCTTTCTCATTCTCCTTTGAGCAGTGCTTCTCTGATTGTAATAAATTTATCTCGATGCATCCCGCCAACAGTTAAGAGGGAGGATAATATACGAGACGAGGACTTGTGCTTTCTCGCTCTTTCTAAGCTGAGTTACGTGTTTCTTTCGTGCTAGTGATCATCAGAGATGTCCTTTTTTAATACTAAGAAATTGGGATCGAGGGCATGTGCAAAGCTGAAAGGATTCTCCAACTAGAATCTTTTAGGCTTTGCACGATGATGTGTATGAAACTTTTAAAGCTTTTTTTTTAACACTAGAAACCTTCCACAACCTCTACTTTTTTTCGATCAGAATAAATTGGAAAAGACGAATATTTTCAAACTGAATCGCATCACACAAAAAAAATTAGGCCTTTCTTTCTCATTCTATCTTAAGCAGTACTTTGGTAATAAATTTATCTCGCTGCATCCCGCCAACAGTTAAAGGCAAGGATAATATACGAGGCGAGGACTTATGCTTTCTAGCTCTTTCTAAACTGAATTATGTCTTTCCTTCGTGCCAGTAATGATCAAAGATGTCCTTTTTTAATACTGAGAAATTGTGATGGTGGGTATGTCTTCAAAGTTGAAAATATTCTCCAGTTAGAATCTTTTAAGCTTTGAAAGCACGATGGTTTATAATCATCAAGCCTTTAAAGCTAGTTTAAAATAATTAGAAACCTTCCAAAACAGTTTTTTTTTTAGTTTTCCATCAGTGTAAATTAAAAATCACCAATATTTGTCAATTGGATCCAATCTTCGAGAACAATTAGGCCTCTCTTTGTAGGTAATTCTGAACCAATCTGCTTAAATTATTGCACTTTACAAAAAGGAAAAGATAATCCAAAAAATGTAATGATTTTCCAAAATTGCTAATATTTAATATATTCTTTTTGCAAAAATGTTAATACAAAGAATTCTTTCAAGAAATGTATATGGAATTATTTGGGTTCAATTGAAAAAGCTCTTAAAATATTCATAAGCATACCCTGCAGATTGAAACGAATCATGACTTTATTGTCTCTATTTAAAATTTTCTATTTAAGATGAACTCTTTTGAGCTCTTTCTAAGCTGAATTACCTAATATATTTTGCCAGTAATCATCAAATATGTCATTTTTTAATACTGTGAATTTGGCATTGTAGACATGTCTTCAAAGTTAAAAAGATTTTTCAATTATAATCTTTTAGGCTTTGAAAGCCCAATGGTTTCAAACTATTAAGCTTTTAGAGGTTTAAAAAATTATAAACCTTCTACAAACTTTTCTGTCTTTTTTCCATGAGAGTAAATTGTAAATTATCACTATTTTCAAATTGGATCGCAACACACGATAAAAATTATGCCTTTTCTTTCTCATTTTCTCTTGAGCAATGCTTTTCAGGTCATAATAATTTTTTCTTGATGCATCCCGTCAACAGCTAAGAAACAGGATAATATACGAGACGTAGACTTGTGATTTCAGGCTCTTTCTAAGCTGAATTACGTGTTTCTTTCGTGCCAGTAATCATCAAAGATGTCCTTTTCTAATACTCGGAAACTGAGATTGAGAGCATGTCTGCTGCTAAGCTGAAATTATTCTCCTATTAAAATATTTAAGTCTGAAAGTTCAGAGGAGTCACAAAACCTAAGTTTCAAAATGTCTTGATTTTTCCGTGATTTTCCCTGATATTTTCCTGTAAATTTTTTTATTTTCCGTGGACATTAATATTCAATTAATAGAATTTTAATCTTTTAACAACAACAAAAAAACGAGCTTTCGACATATTAGTTACATTTTTAACCAGAGCTGAATTTTGATCAAAATCATTTAATTTTAACAAAACAATTAAAGTTTCCACTAATAAAAAACGACTTTTCAAGAAAATAGTATAATTACTAACCAAAGGAATGAATTTTCAACTAGAATTATGAAACTTCAACCGGAAAAAACAGAATTTTTAAGAAAGTAATTTAAATTTCTATAAAAAAAATTTCTACTATAAGACGTTAATTTTCAATCAAACAGATGAACCTTTAACCATAAAATCAATTTTTAACAAAGTGGCTCAAATTTTACCCAAGTTGTTGAATTTTCAATTAAAACAAAAATCAATTTTAAATCAAAAATTGAATACTTATATTTTCACATAAAAAAATTAATTGAAAAACTAATTGTCAACTAAAGAGAATATATCAGAACGATAAATCTTCAAGAAAAAAAAAACAATATTTTTGGCAAAGAGGTTCTACCTTCAACTAATTATTAGAATTTTAACCTAAAAATGTTTCAATTTTGAATACAAAAATGCGTAAATTCAACCAATAAAAGACGAATTTCCAAACAAAATAGTTAAACTCAACAAAGCAGTTGCATTTTCAACAACAAAATTAAATTTCTACCTAAAGAGATACATTTTGAAACCGAAAAGACGAATTAAAAAAAAAGTTGAATTTTCAACCCAAAAAGTATGAGTAAAAATATAATCATGAGGGGGAAGCAACTGAAAAAAAAGATATGTGAAAAAATATATGTAAAGGACAGAATTATAATCTTATAACATTGTAACCATAGAATCGTTTATGAACGAGAAAAACCCATTTCATATTTAAATTTAAAAAATTCCAATTTATTACCCTTGACAACTTTTTAAGGTGCCTCGTATAGAAATTCCTTGTTTTTTGCAACGATTTTTTCTAAATCCTAGAATTTTTTCTTATTCCCAGTTTGCCTGGACCTGCGGCTGCCTTGTAGTTTTTAAAATTATAAACCTTCCACAAATTTTTTGTCTTATTTTTCATCAAAATAAATTGAAGTCATCAATATTCATACTTTGTATCTTGTTACACGAAAAAATTTAGGTTCACTGAGTTGACTGAACTCAAAGATTATGCCTCGTAATCTTCGAGGACCCTCTGTTGACAATTCTTCGAGTGAGGAACGGTAGAAGTGAATAATGAGTTGTATAAATAAGTGTGAAGAAATCGAGCAAACGCTCCACAGAGTGTAACCAAGTGCAAGGAATTCAAAAATAGAATATGTTACTACAAAGGTGTTCATTGTTAATAATCATATGATAGTTCAACGCTCCCTACTTTATTGACTTACTAGAAAGTTCAGTATTAGTTCTAATAGCAAAGAGATGAAAGAAATAGGAACTTTGAAGCAACATCAATGAAAAGTGGATGAGATAACAGAGTAATAAATGCAATGATAAAATTATGGTATCTGCAATCATATTGATATGGAAATAATAAAACAAATTGCCTGTGCCCGTAGATTACTATTATTCTCCCAAGTAGTTAACATCTCGATGGCGTGGCGAGTTGCCACTTTCCTAATCTCGATTATCCCTTGGGACAAATTGAAGTTGGCTTTACCAAGGCCGGATTCTGTTAGATATGATTCTCGATGGGTGTATGTAAATATGAATACGCGTTTAGAACTCACAAATACATACTTATCCAGTGCACACACCGGTAGGTAAATTGAAATCTCACAAGCCGTATGGGACCCACATGTGCATTATACAATCCGAACGACCCAAACTGATCAGAAATTTTTACTTGGCAAGTTTTAAACTCGATCTTTACTGAACGACCCATAAATTCATCTTCAAACTCGAATTTTGAAAAGTGCGACACGCAAAAATGCGGGTTTAGTTTATAAGCTGATGCTACTTGAGCTTATATCTTTACGAGCCGGTTCTTTTCATTGAGAAACAGAGTGGCGAAGTTAAGTCGACAGAAAATGATGAGTGATTGACGGAAGAAGATTTTTTATAGTCGCCGTAAAAATCAGTGAATTTTTGATAAAAAGATGAGGAACCGATTCTGGAGAGTGGTCGATAAATAATTCTCAAGGAATTCTTGTTAGGATTTGCGTAAATCAGAGAGGGATAAGAATAATTAATTTGGAATCAAATTAGAAAAAAAGCACGAAATATTTTTGTTGAATTAATGTTTTTAATTAGCATATGTTTATAAGGCTCAAATATGTATTTGTTCGACGAGGACTAAACATTTCTGCGAATAATATCAAATTCTGAAGTAGGCTAATGGTAATTAAAGATAAACGAGATTCTTCAAAATTCGACTCTGAAGATCAATTGCGTCATTTATTTTCATGAACAGCATATCTCGAGTGTGAGTTGTGTCAAGTCCAAGTCATGACCATCTACAATCTATATGCACATCGAAATTGGAAAACTAAAGTTTCAAATAAATTTACCTTATTTTTGTTAACGAAAAGTCATACAGTTGAAACGATAGAGACTTATATCCCAATAAAGGAAAAGTTTGAATTTTTCTCCTACATTGAAATGTACAATTTTCTAAGAAGTAAAATTAATTTTTTACCTGAAAATTTAACTATTCCAGTTAAACATTTGGTTTGATTGTTTTGTTAAAAATTAACTTTTTTGTTTCAAAATTGAACTATTTAGTTAAAAAGTAATCTTTTCCTGTGGAAAATTCCACGAAGTGGATAAAAATTCACTTATTTTGTTCCAAACTCATATTCCTGGTAGAAAATTCATCTTCTTGATAGGAAATTAATCTTCTTGTTAGAAAATTAATCTTTGTTTAAAAATTCTTCTTTTTGATTGAAAATTCAAGTCCTTGGTTGGAAGTAAAAATGTATTTTTCTTGTTTGGTTGATGAAACATAATTTTAGTTGAAAATTCAACTCTGATTCAAAATTGACCTATTTTATTGAAAATTCATTCTTTTTCTTGAACAATAATCCTCTGGGTTAAAAATTGATCTATTCCAGTATAAAATCCAAACATGTGGTTCAAAATTCACATATTTTGTTAAAAAATCAATTTTCATGGTTAAAAATTTATCTTCCTGATTCAAAGTTCACGTCCTTGGTTCCAAGGTAAAAAATTTATTTTTAGTTAAAGATTCACCATTTTAGTTTAAAATTCGTCTCCTTAATTAAGAATTTAATTATTTTGATGAAAATTCATCTTTTTTTAGTAGAAAATAATCTTCTTGGTTGAGAATTAATCTTTTTCGGTTAACAATTTTTTAATTTGGTTGAATTTGTTTCCTGCTCAGCTGAAAAATCTTTCCGGGTTCATAGTTTTGTTTATTATAAATTTTTTTTTATAGAAAATTAATCGTCTTGGTTGAAAAATCATCTTTTGATTGAAAAAGCAAGTCCTTAGTTGAAAACGGAAAAATAATTTTTTTGGTTTAAAATTCACTTTTGTAGTTGAAAATTACCCTATTTTTCTCAAATTCTTCTTTGTTAGTAAAAGATTAATATTTTTGGTTGAAAATTCATCCTTTTGAGTTAAAAATTCAAGAATTGAAATAAATTCACTTCCTATCTTGACTGAAAAAATTTCTTTGAGCTAAAGGTTTTACTGTTTTGCTTAAGTCTTTTAAAGCTTAAAAAATTAAAATTAAAGTATCTCGTTTTTTGTTGACATTTTTTTTAGTTGAAAAATCATGTAATTTCGTAAAAAAAATTCATCTTTTTTGCAGAAAATAATTCTTTTTGGTCAAAACTCATATTTTTGGTTAAAAAAATTAACTACTTGGTTGAAAGTATATTTACTTTGTTAAAAATTAATTCTTTTATTCTTAACTATTTTGTTTAAAATTATTTTTTTAGGTGAAAAATAAGTTTTTCAATAGAAAATTTAATTATTCCATTTTTAATCCAAAATTCATCTGTTATAGTTGAAAATTGGACTTGGTTCAAAGTTGAAAATTCTTGTTGAAAATTCAGTTTTTATTTTCAACTATTTTGTTGAAAATTATTTTTTTTTAGTTGAAAATTGATTTTTTTAATTGAAAATTTAAATATTAATGTTTTGTAGAAAATTTTAATATTTGGTTGAAAATTTATTTTCTTTTGTAGAAAATTCATCTATATATACTTTTGAAAATTCCACGTTTCCTAACACATTTTCTGCAGGTCCTAGGACTTTGTAAATCTTTTGGAATTGAGAACCGGAACGATGTGAATCTAAAGAATCGCTTTTAAAATAAGACAAAATTAGTTTGCAAAACCATTGAGATTTACAGCTCAATACAGAAAAATTTGAATTTGTTTCCCACTCTGAAATTTAACATTTTCTAACAGATCCCTTCTTCTATAAATCAGGGATTCGAACGAAATTAAGGGACATTTTCAGATATTTTCCAATTATTTCTTAAAATTCCATATAGTTTACCTGAAAATAATACTAAGTATAAAAAGACACTAAAAAATTATGCAGTTACGGAGGTACATTGTCAAATTTGTGTTTCGTCAAAGTTTTATATGAAAAGAAACAAAAAGGAACGTAACAAAAGGTTCGTTACGTTCATTTTCTTTTTTTTATATAAAATACGATTACCACATAATTTTGAGGTTGTGTCTTCGTAGCAAATATCCAAAACTGCCCCTTAATTTCGTTCGAACCCCTGCTATAAATGTTATGTGAGTGATGAATAACCTATAAGATTCATTAAAAAGTAAATCAACTGCCACTCGACATATATAAATGAAGTTGTGTAAAAATTAATTTTGGACCTGAAAAAGTCGATCATTCCAGATCTTCAGAGATGAGTTCAATTTCTTGAATTTCGAAATGATTTTAGATCCGAATTAAAACTGACAGTAGGAACAGTAAAAGTAGAAAATATAATGTAATTTAAAGTGATATTTAAATGTTTAGACTTGCCATATGTTATGTTTTTCCTATTATATCACCCAGAAGACATGTAAGAATCACATCAAATACATCAATCAAGTAAATTAAGAGAGATTCGAGTATTTCCTCAGTGTTTTGGGCATAGATAAAAGCGAGGATAAAAGAGAACTCGCTGACACATGAATGGACTGAAAAGTTACGTACCAGAGTCCGCCTATTCTATCTAAACAGAAGAGATTAGTTTCGTCTCGTAATCTTAGTTACCCAACTGTTGCATATCTTGAAAGCCCTCAATATAAATTGATCATCAAGCTTTTCCTCATCAGAATCGAGTAGAGACATCAGTCTCTATATCGATCAGGCGCTCTTACTCTTACTCTCATTGTCAGCTGTGTGAGAGAATGCAGGACAATGATCAAAGTAAATGTGTGGGCATATGCTTACAGACAATGCAAACTAGCTCATTTCTCACACACTTTTTCAATGGCGTAACTTTCATTTTGTTTTATTTTCTTAAATAATTAAAATTCAATGCTGTGAACGTCTAAGGAGCCGTGCATAAATTAGGGGAAACCAGTATGAAGTAGATATAAACACTTTTCAAAGTCCTAATGTTGATAATTTATGAACAAGTATTGTTGTTATATTATTGTCATATTTGCCATTTATCCTATATTTTATACTTCATAACATGTTGCAATTTGTGCTAAGTGAATATTTACATTTAGAGCCTTTCTGATCAGTTGTTGAAGAACATTGTGTATACAGTCGTGGAACAACGATCCAAAACTGTTCTTTAAAAAGATTTGTTCATTTAAAGATTGATCCTTTTTGAAAGAATATTTAATAAAATATACGAGTTATGAACAAAGTGCAAATAATTTTATTTTGGTTATGTTGATAAAAGGTATGAACTTGATATTTATTCAAAACTTGCTTGGTTACTAGAACTTACTTGTGTGTATTTATCTCTTACATCATGTCACTTCTCATAAAAAAAAGTACGTAGAATATATTTTCGATGAAAATTAAGAGATTAGTCATTTGACAGCTCTAAAGCCCAGAGTTTGATGGATCGAAGGAACCAGTGAAAGAATAGTGAAAGCAATTTCATTTCTTGAAATGATGATACTCTGTCAGCGGACAGAATTTTCATCGCCATATCCAAAACACATTTTTCAATTCAAAATGATCAATTTGCTTGATTAAAGCCCGATTATAAAATTCGTTTTCAATATTTCTACTCATACAAAAATATTATGGAACTTCTGCTTTAAAACTCGGACATTCTCCTCTTATTCAGATCGTACTGGTATCCGGTATCCACCTCGTACTCGTTTCCTGTACATAAAGTTTTTTTCTTAAATTTTCTTACCACGTACCCCCCTTTGTAGTGAACTGAAAATTTGGACTCCCCTCCCCACTCCATCATAAGTAATTTTTGACAAATATATTTTTTTCGTCAATTTATTTTGGGATCATCGAAAATCAACGAAAGATAGCAGTTGCATATTTCACCAAAATAGATGACATTACTACCAACAGATATGAATTTTTAAATAAAATAGACGAATTTTCAATTACGAAAGCTTATTGAGTTAATAAAAAAAAATTCATTTACAATGTTAAATGTTCGACTAAATAATTGAGCTATTGACCAAAAAGATACATCAACAACTAAAAATATTAATTTTCTACTAAAAAAGACGAATTCTAAACAAATTACATAAATTTTTTACCAAACAGTTGATTTTTTAATCAAGAAGATTAATTTTCTACCAAAACGGATCAATTTTTAAAAGAAACATAAATTTCTAATCAAATAGTGGAATTTTCAATAAAACTCATAAATTTTATACTAAATAATTGAATTTTTATTCTACAAAAACATCAATTTATATCCCAAAATGTAATAGTTGCATTTTTTTAAATTGAATTCACAAATAAGAATTTTTTATAAAACAGTTAAATTTCTTAACAAATAGCTGAACTTTTTAACAAAATGTAGAATCTGCTAGCCAAAAAGACGAATTTTTTTTAAAACATTGGGATTTTCAACAAAAAAGTTCATTTTTATTTAAAAAATTCAATTTCCAAACGAATGCCAAAAAAGTCAAATTCTTAACAAAATAAAAACGTAAATAAATAAATGATCAAAATACATAAGTTTTCAACCAAATAATTTAATTCTCAACTATTAAAATATAAATTTTCAACAAATGAGGGAATAGTTAAATTTACAACGAATTATCAATTACATAGTTAAGTTTCAACTAAAGAAACGAATATTTATTAAAAATGATGAATCTTCAACTGAAAAAATTAATTTCTAACGAAGTAAGTCCACTTTCAACCAAATAGTTGAGTTTTCACCAAGTGATTAAATTTTTCAGTCAAAAATACGAATTTTCTAGAAAAAAGTTTAATTTTCAACAAAAAAGTTCATTTGCAATCGATGATTTCGAGTAAGTTTGATGAGAAATTATTGGTTTTTTATTAGAGAATGTCAGTTCTGGATTAACATCAATTTAATGGGAGCAACTAATTATTAACAATAAATCTATTAAAAGGTAAATATACAGCTTTTTAAATTGTCAAAATTTATTACATTATAAAATTTTAGAAATTGAAAGTTTTCACTTCTCATTATACAATTTTAAATCTGCAGCCTTCAATAATAAATAGGCTAAAATTGTTCGATATTCTGAAGAGTACCTTAAAGTGAAAACCTTTGAAATGTAATTTTCTGATGAAATTTATAAACCGTAAGATTTTAAATGCCAAGATTCATAAACAAATTGCAGTGTTCAAAATTGAAAAAATTCCAATTTAAAGTCATCTGGAAGAAGACAAGCTTAATCTTACAAGCATTTGAAATGTACCTTATCACATTTGAATAATTCGAAATTGTAAATCTGTAATTTTAAATTATTTAAATAAAAGTCACGAGAAATTAGAAAAATCTCATTAAATATTACTATATGGTCCGGTTGGATACATGGAATTGTTTAAGCCTTCCGGTTCGATCATCAAAGTGAAGCAAAGATTGACGTCGATAAACACGGATGGGGGCCATCGTATTACACCATAAGCCAATTTTCCCTTTTGGCTAGGTACTAAAAATATTGTGGAAATTAGGTGCAATGAAACAGATAAAAACCTTTTCTTTGACAAATTTTAATATAAGCTTACTACTCGAAATTTTTGTTTTTACGAAATTAAACTCCTCAAATTTTTATTTTTCTCTGTGTAAAATCCTATTTATTTGGGTTTTTCCATTTAAAGATGTTGAATTTTAAACGCATTAATTTTTTCATAGTTCCAATTTCTCCAAAGACGTTTGTATTTAAAAGTACATATTATCGAATTTGTAGTTCTAACAAATATTTTTCCTTTAACTATTTATATTTTAAAATGTGTCGCTATCAATAGTCAACAAAACGCAAATATAATTTTTAAACAATTTATTTTTGAAATAGGTAAACAGTTATATTTCAGATGTATGCGCTAAAACATTTTCACAATAACTTTTAAATTCTGTAAATTCAACGGTAGTTAGAACCAATTTCAAGTGTCAATTTTCAATAAAAACAAGTTAAATTACACCACGTCAAAATTAATTATTTTGTAATAATAGATATTTCGTTTTCAGTTTATTAATTGTTATAACTTTTAAAAAGACCCTTTCACACTTTCATAAGTTTTCTGATTAAATATCTTGGATTTTATAGAAGAAAGCTTCAATTTATATGATTCTATTTAGTTAGATTCATAAGATACGATATTTATTAAAAAGTTAAAATTAAAATTTAAGAAATTTAAATTCGATTAGAATCAATTTAAACCCCCTATTTAACGTCCAATAATCAAGGTAATGTAAAGAATTCCTGAAAATAAAAAAAATCTAACGATCAAATTTAGACAAGCACCATAAAATGTTCCTATTTTAATTTGAAAAAAATATTCTCTTTAAAAAAGAAATTCCCCTTCCTTCTCTTTTTTGTAAATTCCTTTTATATTTATTATTGTCAAATCACAATAATACAAAAACATTTGTAAATAATATGCACTAACGTTTCCGTAAGAAAAATTTTAGCACATAGGACCAGCAACGAACCTTTTTTTTCGTCTCTTCGCTGTTTCGTTGATGTTCCATCTGCTCAAATTTTTACTACTGAAACGATGGTAAATATTATTTACAAATGTTTTTTTTTAATTGTGATTTGACAATAATAAAAATAAAAACGATGAAAGGAATTTAAAAAAAAGAGAAGGAAGGGTATTAGGTTGGTTGCCTTCTCATTTTTCTTTCCTCTTTTTTATTTTGTTTCAAAATATTTTTTTCTTTTTTAGGAAAATTTGTTTGAAAGAGGATCTATGTTCAAATTGCAATAGGATCATTTTATGATGGTTTTCGAAATTTAGTCATTCGATTCTTGGTTTTATTTTCAGGAATTCTATAAAGTATACATTACTAAAAAGCTTTTAATTTCTAGGCAAGGTCTTATCTTGTGTAAAATATTGTAGAATAAATACAATTTTAACATATTTTAAGTGTATTAAAAAATCTTGGATTTTACTCATTGCATGTTACTCTTTAATAATACTTGAATGTCGTGCTAATGTTTTCTCGAAATTTGGTTCAACTTAGTAGATTTAATTAATTTAATTGATTCCTTTGAACAGGTAGTCATGCTAAAGTAATTTTGCGAAGATTTTAATCGATTCGAAATATTTTTCCCTTTCGAGGAAGCCTTTGGTTACTGAAAAGGAGCGAAGCGTTGCGTTAGGAAGCCTACCAGATCGTGCTCGGTGAAAGGGCTGTCGTATGAAAAGACAGGACGTCGGCTCGCTACCAAATAATAAATAGCCATGTCCACCCATTTTCTAGGCGCAGGCTCGTTACCAGTAAAAAAGCTACTGGATCGAAGCCTCGAAGAAGATATATAAGGGAACACGATCTTATACACAAGTTTAATAGCTGCATCGACACAGATGCAACTGCAAAGAATCAATTAAGGGAATTTAACCAATTAAGGATTACCATGATACTAATTTCCCGTATAGCACATTCCTCTGAAAAAAATCAATGGTCTTGTCAACACTATTATATGATCGTAACAGTTTTTAAATGAAGGCTTTCACAAGTGGTTATCAATTAGTTTTCCGTCGAGAAACAAGTATATATGAAAGGTGAAAAGAAACTAATGCTTTCAAAACAAGTGTGTCAGCTTAAACACTTCTTTCATATGGTTGAATAATGTATTTAAGTTAAATACATTAATTTAGAAAGTATTTGATACAATCAATCGCGTCTGAATCAAGTCTGGAAATTAATTCTTTTAAGTGAATTTTTATATGTTGCATGAATGATTAATTGATGTTGTATGCTGTAATAATAAATAGACATTGCTAAACTACAATGTGTTTATTAACTTCAGTCAACAATACCACTAGCATGATTTTAAACAAAATTGTTTAAACTTCACTTCCAAAGTAAAAATTTCTCAGCACAATGAGAAAAATCTTTAGTATGAGTGCGTGAAGCAAGTATGTACTACTGTTCTCGCTTTCTGATTTCACACATAAAAAAAGGCCTGGAAAAAATCAAAATTAATTTTTCTATTTTGGAATTCAATTCTGAAATAGCGGAACTTTTCTAGATTTTAACTACAATAAAAGTTCCCTTTTTCGCAAGCGTATTTGCAAAATGTTATTTTGTAGCAATTATCAAAGACCTTGGCCACTAATGGACCCAAGTGGGGAACCTTACATAACGACTTCGTGAGGTTTTTCGCTTGGGGTGATTGCTAGAGAGATTGATCAGCAACCTGGGTCGGAGCAGTGTTGCGGAACGAACGTGTTATTTACTTAAATAGCAGGAGAATTCTGGATCAATCTGAAAAATCTCTATCCCTTCCACACACTACTCTTTTCCTCTGCCGAGTGAGTCACTCCTACCCCGAAAGGGAAATGGCTTAATGGTGTAATAATAATAATAATCCATCATTTTTTAGGTCAGAAACCCCTTTTCTACTTTATCATAACAGCATTGATGGACATATAGTTTATAGAATGTTGAAATAACTATCAATATTTATTATTTTGTTAGACAATTATAAAGAAAACTGATACAAAGTTTTTTTAACTGTCTTATAACAATGGTTTCTTAATTCTTGAATAGTTTTTTCTTCGTTTTTAGTACAGGGTGGAGCAAAGGTAAATAAGTTTCTATGATTTGAAGGGACATCCATCAAAAAGCTTTCTAATGGTAAAAAAATCTGAGTTTTTCTGCAATTTCTTACGCTTGGAGGTGGTTTAACAGCCCTTGTATGATCCCCTGTTAAAGAAATATGAGACAAATTCCTATTTGTTTTTTCACTACATAGAAGTTTTTTTGGGAAAGGATGTCCCCTTCATGTAAAAAAAACTTTACTTAATTTGAGCCACCCTAATCTCCGTATCTAATTTCTCGTTCGAAAATGGTTGTTATTAGCATTTCAAATGCGATCGAAAAAATTCGGCCACTCTTACCGAAATTATAAATAAAGGAAAATATTTTTCTGCACGACGTACGCGTAACTCTTGGAAGCATTGTAATTAATGTATAGATTTTTTTTTAAATAAAACCAAGAATGCAACTACAAAATTTGGACAATTACCATAAAATGCTCCTATTGTAATTTAAAAAAAGATCCCTTAAATAAAATTTCTTAACAAAAAAATCTTTGAAGAACAATAAAAAAGAGGAAAGAAAAATGAGAAGACAAACAAATCTCAAATGTTTCTTGCCCTGATAAGGGTTCTATATGAGTACCGAAACATTGTTAAATATTATAATAGTTCTTTTATTATGATTAAATAATAATAAAAATAAAAAAGACGGAAAAATACAAAGAAGAGAAGGAAGGGGATTTTGTTGGTTACCTTCTTATTTTTCTTTCCTGTTTTTTATTTTTGTCTAAAGATTTGTTGAAAAAATTTTTTTTTAAATTCAAGTAGGAGGATTTAATGGTAATTGTCCGAATTTTGTCTTTGGATTATTAGTTTTATTTTCAGGAATTATATACATTAACTTGAGTATTGGACGATAAATAGAATTTTGAATCTGATTTTAATATAATTCAAATCTGAACGAATGTCATTATTTTACATAATTTAAATAAACTATGTAAGAATTGAGATTTTAATATAAAAAAATCATATAAAAAAATTTCATTACGGCGTTATAAAATGCTTGAAATTCAGATAAATGCACTTTATCTTTGTACAAGTTGAAAATCAGTTTTTATACAGCTTTGAATATAATCCTAAGCTTTAGTGAATCAATACTGATGTCTTTACACTATCAGATATTTTGATGTTCAGTAATTTTCAATCAAAATTAAATGTAAGCTGAAATCAATAAAAATTATATATTCATTTGCCTATATTTTTAGAATCACTTAATTAGTAAAAACGTCACCATTTGTCTTCGCCTCATGTTGAAGAATTGAAAAAGTTAAGATTACGATCAAGGTTTTATCTCAAATGTTTATGATGCAAACACAAAGCAGATAAAAATGCACTCTATTTTTAAACTTTATTGACACTTATTTTTACATTTAAAGTCATAAATAAAAAGCCTTGAGTCTTGCAGTGAATGTAAAAAAAATAATAAAAAAGATAAAAATAATTTTTTTTAAATAAAAAAACTTTACTGATCTCGTAATTAACGAAAAGGCAACTAACTAAAGTGTAAATTAAGATTTCACACGAGTATATAAGATCCAATGGAAAAACTTCTGCCCTGGAAAAAGAAAACAAAAAAATGAATGTACGTTTTCGATACATCATCTCCTACTGCTGGCCATGAAAATATCCGGAAATGTCATTTACAAGATTAAAACATGAATATTCCCCAAATTTTATGTTCCTAAAAAACCTACTGTTTATTTTTCCAAAATCTATATGACCGAAAAAATTTAAGCTCTTTTTTATTATTTTTATCACCATTTTCATACTTTTTATATTTCTAAAATACTATTGAGCGGGACTAAGCGCGCACAGTTTTTGCGTCGTCATTTTTTAATAATCAGTGAAGTTATGAAAAAATCACTGATTCAGTTTGAAGGAATGCTATTTCAACTACAATTTTGTTTGCAGGCGCGATTACCTATGAGCAAAAGTTGAGCAGATATTTGATCAAATTGACGCTAACTCTAAACACGTTCGGAAAAAGGCGCGGGGCTAAGCGCGCACCATTCGTTTTCTAAAAACGGAAATTTTAATTTAAAGACAAAATTAAATTTCTCTTAAATGTATATGTTCAGGTATTGAAATGCGTGTGGAGAATAGATCTTTTTTTATTTTCTTTTTGCCCGAAGGCGTACTTCTTTAATTTTTTTCGGCTCCAAGCCTCAAGCAGCGATTTTCCGCCCGCAGCGCATGAACGAAAAATCCGAATTTCTAATGCAG
>NC_046660.1:77568579-77576209 GCF_010883055.1 Belonocnema kinseyi | reverse complement strand
TGCTAATCTGAAAAATTGCACCCGCTTCCAGCGAAATCGCGGTAAAATTTCAGCCATAACCACGTCTCACAACCGTGAGATAGGTGGTTATATATATATATACATTTTTTTCAATTCAAATGAAATCTATTTGAATCAAACACATTATTGTGTAACTCAAACAAATTCTATATTTGATATAGATGCCAACAAATGTTTGTTTGATTCAAAAACCTTTTTTTGAGTGTAGACAATGTTAAACGACCTTTACTTAATGATAATAGCTTATCCTATTTTTGAACACCCTTAAAAAATGTCCAGTATCCGAGCGAATCGACTGCTGAATTCGTCGACCAACACCACGTTCGGCGCGTTAGCAATGTTTTTCACTGTAGAAGCTCTTGCGTTATACCGAAAGACGTGAAATTTTTCCAGGGACAAGAGCCTTTAGGCTCATTCACACATGATCAGACGTTTTCACGCGTAACCGGTTTTTTAATATAAAAAAGTATGCGCTTAGCTTCGGTCTCCCCTAATTGGGAAAAATAATAATTATGACATGATAATTCGATTAAACCAAAATGATGTCAAATAGTAATTCGGAAATATAAAAATTGGAATGAATCATTATTCAGGATTATAATACGCATATATTTTTAGAAATATAATTTTATTGTATACACAATTTTAACGAAAAGAAGCACAGAACTTCGATGCAGCAGTTTAAAAAAATGATCAAACTCACGAATTCGGTCAAAATTATCACCATTTTCCAGGCTTTGAATATTCAGAGAAACACGAAATGCCGTTAAAATTGCAATGCATATGAATGTATATTTCACGAATTATTTACAATTTATTCAAAATTTAATTAATAAATAACTATTTTAATTTACTTTCTGGGATTAATTTTAGATTACCCTGTACAATAATTCCTGCTTTGCTGATTTCATATTTTAGAAAACAGGGTTAAATAAAATCAAAATTACGCTTTTGGAGTTGAAGAGGCATTGTGCTTTGAAATACAAGTGCGAAAAAGCGGACCCATTCTATAAATTCTTCGACATATTGAGAAAAAAATTATTTGGCTTTAATTAAAAGAACTCTCAAAAGCATTCATATAAGCAAACCCTGGATATAGAAACTTGAGCCTACTGTCTTTATTTAAAAATTCATTTAAGACCAAAATGAAATTTGATTTCTTATGAATAATTTTACGCATCGAAATTAGAACATAACAAATTATGTAATTATATGTACAAATTATTCATATGAAAACAGATTTCATTTCGATCTTACATAGGATGAAAGTAAAGATTAATCTTGTCTCAAAACAAACAAACTGAGGTTAATAGTCACAATGGGCACTTCAAACATTTAATAATTTCCGCTGCTTTTAACATAAATTTTGAATAGATGAATGAGAAGCTGAAAAATGTGTAGAATGTAGATAAATACATTTCATTTTTATCCAACTAGACAATAACTTTTTATACAGCTTTGAATATAATCCTAAGCTTCCGTGGATTACTAATTATGTCTGTACTTTATCAGATGTTTTAAAATTAAGAAATTTTCAGTTACATAAGATTGGATTGAACTAAATCAAAATTATTTATTTGTATAAATTACAAAGCCCACTTACTTATTAATAAAAATGTTAATCTTACTGTTCCTCTCATGCTGACGAATTGAAGAATTATAGAAAATTGTTCTGAATTCAAATATCTAGACAATGCGAATCCTCGTGGAAATTTTCCTGTGTATAATTCTGAATTTTGAACTCATGATCAACTCGTAAAATAAATGTGTACCAGCATATTTTCAATGTTTCATGCTAAATATTTAAGCGAACATGGAAGAACAGAATTCCTGAAAATAAAACCAAGAATCCAAAGACCGAATTTGGACAACCACCGCAAAATGTTCCTACTGCAATTTGAGAACAGAAAATAAAAAATTCTTTGAATGTAAACTAAGACAAAAGATGTGAAAATAGTTTAGAAATATGTAAGTGACTTTTACTTAGCTTACAAATTTTCCGCACACCTAACCCATTTCAACTCGTTTGGATTACATAAATTTTCATCATATATTAGCCTAAGCGCTGCAATTGGCCATTTAATATTAGGGAAAATTCCGTAATAGTAGATACTGCCGATAAACTATCTTTATTTTAGTTCGGGCTTAATTAGATTTAGTTGAATCTATTTTTAATCATGGGAATAAGATAATTCAGTTATGAATACATGATGGATTTTTTAAATAGATCTAACGATCCCTTTAAATCTGAACCAAATCGGTAACGAAATAAAAAAATCAGCAACACCATTTAGTAAAGGAGTTCGCGGGACGTTGGTTGGCCCTAATTTTACTATTATTAATTATCACATGCATACTTGAATAAACAATAAAAATATAAATAATAAACAGGTGTCGACATCAAACTTAATCAAATGACAAAGAATCTTCAATTCTATCCACTAGGAATGCTCGCTGGTCAATACATTATTAAAAAAACTTGTTGACATCAGATTTAAACAAATTTCAAACATCTTCCACTATCTTTAGGATGGTCGTAAAAGGTCGTACAA
This sequence comes from Belonocnema kinseyi, assembly GCF_010883055.1. Lineage (NCBI taxonomy): Eukaryota > Metazoa > Arthropoda > Insecta > Hymenoptera > Cynipidae > Belonocnema > Belonocnema kinseyi. The sequence continues at coordinate 77,573,636 of NC_046660.1, read as the reverse complement.
GGTTCCGGCATTTGCAGGGCGAAAGTAAAATTTGCAGGACGAAAGTAAAATTTGCAGGGCGAAAGTTAATTTAGCAAGGCGAAAGTAAAGCTAGCGGGGCGAAAGTAGAGTTAGCGGGGCGAAAGTAAAATTGGCAGGGCGAAAGAAATAGTTGCAGACTGAAAGAAAAAATTAGTCAATCAGAATTCGAGCAGCGAACAACGCTTTAGAAAAATGCGTCGGACCCGCTTTTCAGCTCCAAATGGTTGCCACGATAGAGAGTACAATACAATACTATATGCAACACGAGATGAAAGCAGATTTTTCCATCGGGTGATTACTGCCCTCGCGAGATGAATTTTTCCCAGGAGATTACTGCTCGAGCGAAGCGAGGGCAGTAAACACACCCTCGGGAAAAATCTGCTCCTTTCGCCCCTTGTTGCATAATGTACTATTCCATCTGCGATTCAGGGAAATAAAATTTGTTTTTTAAATTATCAGAGTAGTTGGCTTTCCTAGTAAAACCCCAGAATTTTCTATTCGTAATTTTTTACAGGATCCTTTTGTTGGCGAATTTTGATGTTTTTCGTTAGAAACGCTCAAAATTAATTTCATAAAAGCTTAGCCATCTTTAAAAAAAATTTCGAAATAAGATCACTATTACTGGCACAATATATTAACAATTATTCTATTATGGTTTTCATCGCTAAACCACACTTCTGCATTTTCATTTAATCAAATTTACACTGTTTCTGAAATGATTTTTAACCCCGAATATAGTAAAAAGTCAAAAAAGGTAATTGTTCATTACAAATATATTTTTTTAAATATCCAAATTAGTCAGCTAATATTGACACTCTATTAGGATATGTTCTGGCTGATTAAATGAGCGATTGTTATAAAGAAATTATTAGACAAATATGCAACTATAAGAGTTTTCTTCATAAAAAGGTAAATTTTTCTGTTAATGTTTATAATACGTAAATATTTATGTGTAACAAATAAAGGCAGAAACATTAGTTACTTTTCATGTACAGTAACAAATATCATAAACAAATGCTGAAATTAAACGATGTTTGGTTGAAAAAAGTTATTTTTTCCATAAAATCTTCGTGAAAGTAAGTTAATGTAGAAAATCATGAAGAGATTTTGGTCCAATTTAACTAACGACTGTTATAAACAACTAATTTGTTCCTGTCTAAATGTGTGATATATTTATAGATTTATATGTAAACACATAAATAATTAAAATTTATACTGACAAGAAGTATAAACATAGTGCTAAAATTAAATGCTTTTTTTTAATAGAAAAAAATTTATTTTTCCATAAAATCTTTCTGAAAGTAAGCTAGTATTGATATTTCATCAAGATATTGTGCTAAAATTTTATTAACGCTTTTTATAAACAAATCAATAAACAAATGTGCAATAGTAACCGATTTTTACATAAAAAGGTGATTTTTATGTTTAAAAGTTCGTAATACGTATAGGTATTGATGTTCTTACAAGTTTAAAAGAACGAAAAATAATGTTTATAAAATTATTAAATAAACCAAGTATTTATTTCTCCTTTTTGTCACAGAAAATAAAAATTATTTATTGTTCCCTTATGCACACTTGTTAAAACATCAATATATACGTATATTGAATATTTAGACAGAAAAAAATACCTTTTATGTAGAAATCGGTTATCGTTGCACATTTCTGTAGTAATTTTTTCATAACAACCGTTAACTTAATTAGCAGCAACATATCTTCATGGAATATCAATATCGTTATACATAATTGAATTTATTTAATTTTAACAATATTTCGCAGTTAATAAGCATCTTCAAAATAGTTCAAAGTTGTTTCAATTAGAAAGAGAAGTGTCACAACATGGTGATGGGTGATTATTATATGTTGATATATCAGTCAACATAACAAATTTTTGGTTTTAAAAATAGTGTTTTTTACATTTAAGCAACGCACTCAAGAATTTATTTAAAATCATTACTTAAAATAATTAGATTAAAAATTAATAGAATAACTGTCTATGTAATAATACTATCCAATACATCTTGGTGACTCCATACCACAATTATAATAAAATTGATAGAAAGGTCATTCTTTCACCTACCCACTGTGTTAATAATTTATAATTGATTGAGAAAATGTAAAAGCTAGAGGCAATTAGATTTTTCATCTTGAGCGAACTTTAAAAGCAAAAGTCACTTGTCTAATTAAGAATCTCTATTTACACAGAACGTCGATTAAATAAGCGGCTTCTTTTTGATTTCAGCACGCGAACAACGTGCGAAAATCAGCGGGCGAGTATGTGGCTCGGCGGCAAGCACGAAAGATCATGACACGCTCGATAACCTCATCGCTGGCAGTCCCAATGAGCCAGTTGAGCGATGTGGCCTTTCTGACAAACGCGAAGGCCGGCACTTTCTTCGCCCGGGACAACGTATCCAACTTTATCAGCTGGTGCCGCAATAGCCTGGGTATCATCGAGTGTCTGCTCTTCGAGACTGATGACTTGATAATGCGTAAGAACGAGCGGCACGTGATACTCTGTCTGCTTGAAGTAGCCAGACGAGGGGCCAAATTTGGCATGTTGGCCCCCATGTTGGTACAAATGGAGCGGCAAATCGACCGAGAAATCGCGGCGGAAAATAAAGCTACCAACGGAACCAACAACGACGACAGCGACGACGAGTACGCTGATATGCAACAGGAAGAACCTTGTCTTATCTACGGACCCCAGCCACAGATTGTCACCAACGATCTGAAGAGCCTTGACGAAATGGTGAGTTTCTTTCTGGGTTGTATGCATTTTTTGAAAAATATTTAGAAAACAGTTTGAGGATTGAGGCTTATCATTTTAAAAGAGGATGCAGATATGTGGGTAATTCTCTACAGCACTTCGACACAAATCTTGTCTCGAAACAAAAGCATCTTCCCTGGTTTGATCTGAAAGACTTGAATATCTTCTTTATACAAACCTTTTGGCTACAAGATTAGATGAGGTTTGTAACAAAAGGATAATGTTTGGTGCAAAAAGATGCTTTGTGAGACAAATGAAATTCCTTTTAATCTTTTATTTAAGATGAAATTCCATTTTTGTGAAGAAGCATTCTTCTGACACAAGGGGAAATTTCTCTGAGTGAGGCACGACATTTTCGTGTCTAAAGGATACATTATCAAAACAACTGGTCCTATTTTAAAAAAAGAATTGGTGCGTATCTTCCTTTTGGTATCTCATAACATGATCCATGGTAAAAAATTAATATTATTATCGCGAATCCCGATAAAATAACATTAGGTGCCAAAAAAATGCCTGTGTAGCATGCCCAGTGTCATATTTTACTACTATTAAAAAATATATGCTTGATATGCATATCGATCATTTTTGGACAGAATAGAGATTTACTTTAAATATAATTAGATGGAACTAAAATATTATGGAGATCAGGAATTGGTAATAAAAAAATTCGATCCAGACGAGACGATCATCTCGACTGCGTGATCGTTCGTCTCGATGTGACGAGAGTTACGTTCGAGGTGTTAATTTAATCTAACAAGATTCTGGAAAAAATGTTCAATGCTTTTTATGCATAACTACTTGTCGATCGTCAAAGTGATCTAAAAAGATACAAGTTTAATCACTAGAATTTTAATTTAGGTGTAATGTAGACATCTCTCTACTCGTTCGCCAGATTTTGGGATCCCTTCTATTATAAAACTTTATACAGATTCTCTGTATTATTTTCTAAACTTATTTACAGAAATTCTTTGAAATTCCCCAAAATCCCTTATAATCCTTTGATATATTTGATACTTTTTTCAGATCCTTTGAAATTTTTCTAAGTCTTCAAATTTCTTGAAATCTTACAAAATACCCTAAAATGTTTCAAATTCTTTGAAATCAATTGCAGTTTAAAAAATCTATAAAGTCCTCGGAGTTTTTATAAAATCGCTTAGCTTTGGTAAAATCATCTGAAGTCAGATGCAACGTCTGGAAATCTCTTTAAAACCCTATACAATCCTTTCAAATACCTAGAATCAGTTAAAATACTTTCAAGCACCTTCTTGTCTGTTGGAAGCTTGTAAATCTCTTGAAATATTTAGAAATTCCTTGAAATGTTTTGCAAATGTTTTAAATCCCTGTAAACCTATTAAAGTTTTAAAAATCTTGAAATATTTTGAAATTGCCCATTAATGAGATGGCGGTTATCATATTTTAGCAAATTTAGCTTAAAAAATTAAAAGCAGAGTGAAAGAATAGTAGCATTAGCGAGTCCGAGATCTGAGTTTATCCAGAATTAATTTATTAGCACCAAAAGCAGCTGCAAATCGCGTTTCTGAAATTTACAAAATATGCACGCCTGAGTGTTAAAAACTATCTTTTTATATCCTGTATAAATTCGAAGAAGAGGCAATAAATTTAAGATTACTTAATTTTTTTCTGTTTTTGAGACATCCATTGGTTTAAAATATAAATGTTCTTTGAGAAAATACCTGGTCATTAACAAAACTCATAAACAAGAGGAACCTTAGACCTGTAAACGGACAATAATTTATTTCCTCCTATTAAATAGCTTACAGAGTTCTTTCAATAAAAAAGTGAAAGACTCCAAATACTCATACTGTTTGTCATTATAATTATTTGAAAAATTTCTGCATGAACTTGAGAATATTCACGATGCATACTCATGTTCAAAATTACTCAATCTTTAAATTACTTTGTAACATCGATGAAAAAGCAAATTGGTACTTGAAAACTATAAAGAATTTTAGGATAGAGACGGAAGCCTATTTAATAAAAAAATTGCAAATGGTTCCAAAGATTTGGGGGATGGCAGTTAGTAGACTTTATAGTGCAGATCATCATTCTTCAATCAAATCTTATTACGTCAAAACGAAACTAAATAAGGTTTGTAAATAACAGATTTAAAAAGAAATTTCACATATTTTCAGAGATTTTAAATTAAAATACATACGAGGGTAGTTCAATAAGTCCTTAGAATGAAGTATAAAAACAATTTTTTTGGGTAAATTTTTTTTTATTTTTCAACATAATCTCCTTGGAGCTC
>NC_046660.1:77558121-77568479 GCF_010883055.1 Belonocnema kinseyi | reverse complement strand
ATCTAGTCGGGAGTGGTGCTGACTGAAAACAAATGATTTGGAGCGATTCGCGCGCCATCTGTTGGTCATTCTAAGGACTTATTGAACTACCCTCGTATTTAATTGCAAAACTCGAAGAGTCGGAATTCTTACTTCATTTTTAATTTTTTCAAATTATCGACTTTGTGAGGCTCTTGACTTGGGATGATTGCTAGAGAGATTGGTCAGCAACCTGATCAATCTGAAAATGGAAATCTGGAAATGGCTTAATGGTGTAATAATAAAGAAAGCATCTAAGAAAGCATCCAGAGGTGACTGTTGTCACCTCCAACGCTCGCGGCCGCTCGTAATTGTATACCTACAACGTCATCGGAAGAGGTTTCAAGCATCGTATTAAATTAACTTATAACATTCTAATCTAATGATGTATAACCGGTTTCACCCGGGTAAAAGTTTAATAAAATAGTAATAATGATAATAGAAAGGACATATATATTGTGTATCAAATTCTCCCAATATGCCAGTAACAATGCACTGGTAATTTATGGCTTTGTACCCACAATAGAATCCTGTAGAAAACAATGGTGTTTTTGGCGATGCACTTATATGGAATGGAATGTCCTATCTTAATAGATTAAATAATACCACACTTTAAAAAAAATGTGGACACATTTTTTATATTAATCTAAGTATTCAGCTTTAGAAGCTGTATTACTAAATCAAAATTTTTGTTATCATATTGGAAAAATTCATTTCCTTTGCAAAAATAACATATTACTTCTGTCACGGATTAAGTGATTCATTTTGAGCAGACCGAAAGGCTGATAGAAAATAATTCAGTTGGATTTTTTCATATTTAATGACGTGTTAAAAATAAAAAACAAAGTCTACTACTCAATCTATCTTTTTAATAATTTAAAGTAAGATTTTAGATACTTGATTTCAAATTACGTCAAAAATTGTAATAACACTTTTTAATTAAAAAACAGAGATCTACCATATTTTTCTGAGGCATTGGTAGTTTTAAATAAGCGGGCAGGTTTAGTAATTCATACTTTTTAGTTTGGTATATTATTTATAACTGTTTTGAATTCTTTGAAGTTCTTTGATTTTTTTGTATTTTTCTGAAATTCACTGAATTCCTCGAATTCTCTGTATTCCTTGAATTCTCTGTATTCCTTAAATTCTCCGATATCCTTGAATTCTCTGAATAACTTGAATTCCTTTCATTATTTGAATTGCTTGAACTTTCTGAATTTCTTAAAATTTCTTAATTCCTTAAAGCCTCTTTATTCCTCGAAATGTGTGATTTCTTTATATTCCTTGAATTCTCCGTCTAGCTTTAATTACCTGTCTTCTTTGAATTATCTGCATTCTCTGAATACCCTAAACTCAGGTGAAAAGTTATGTATAGTTTATATATTGTAAACGATATGATGTATATTTTCCATTTGTTTCATACAGTTTTCTGTATAAGAAAATAAAAGATAGAATAATTTTATCTACTATATATAAACTATGTATAGCTCTTCCTCCTGAGCAGATAATTCTTGGAATTCGAAGGCATTCAGAAGATTTCCAAGAAATGAAGTTCAAGTTAAATTTATGCATCGAGAAAATTCTGTGCATGTCAATAACACTGTTTTTGAGTCTAACATTATGTGTTCAAGAAAAAACAAATTTTCAACCAATTCACCGTTCCTTTTAACTTTCTAGATTTTGGATACCAAGATTATCCATATTTTCATCAAATATAAAATAAGTCAACGCGATCGGAAGAGAGAAGTGGATGGGTTCATTTTTAGTAGTCCACGTTTGCCCTCAAGGAGTCAAAAAGTAGTATAAAATGGTCCACTTAGTATATGAACGGCCCCTTGCTTCATCATCCTCTTCCAGGAGGCGGTTTCTCAAAGATCTGAGCCGGATCAGAACCCAGGCAAGCGCACGAGTACCGATGTGCTTCATTATTTCGCGATTTTTCTATTAGGCTAGGTTTCTTGCTAATCGATAGAGGTCTGTGAGAAACGTGGTAATCAATAACGTCACACGCCACGCGACGCGACACGACGTCGATCTAGCACAATGGGATCGAGAGCGCGGCTATGGAGCGCGGGTCAAGAGTGTGCTTTGACTTGGCAAAAGACAATGCTCAAGTTTTATCGGCGTGGGACAGGCGCGATATCGCCTCGGGCCACTCTCGATCGCCGCGGCGCCTTCGAACGGTTTCGAACGCGGTGTCTCTAATCCCGGATTTTTTCCCGAAAAGGTGCCTCACTGCCTAGCTCAATCTTTCCACCTCGTGAATTCATTCCACAATAATTACGTTGGTGTTCGCAAAGTCATAAAGCGCACGACTCAATGTACCGATTAATCATGCCCGTGCTACAATCAGATTTTCCTATCTTCGATATTATTACTGTCATGGGCCAAACGCCTTAGAGAGCCAGTTTCTCCTCTTGCTTTCCTCTTTGTTGCGATTAGTACCGTACTTACACCCGAGGCCAAAAATGCCATGACCTAGACTGCGGTACATTTTTAGAAGCCACACTGCCACTCAGAATTTTTTTGTTATTATAAAATGCTTTTGTTTTCACTTGTATCAATCATATTTGTTTTTGCTTGTCAGCTCACTTATAGAAAAAAGAAGCTAATAGTTAACTTAATATGTCAAATTCATGAAAATAAAACCAATGATCCAACGACCAAATTAGAACAATCACCATAAAATCTTCCTATTGCAATTTGAAAAAGATAAAAATTTTCCTAAAAAGAGAAGAAATTTGTTTTTTATAAAAATAGAAAAGAAGAAAGAAAAATTAGAAGGTGACCCATCAAATCCCCTTACTTCTCTTTTTTTTATTTCTTGCGTCTTTTTTATTTCTATTATTATCAAATCACATTTAAAAACTTTTGTGAAAAATAATGACCAACGTTTGGACACTCATACAGCACCCTTATCAAGGCAAAACAATTTTTTAGCACCCAGAAATAGCAACGAAAACATGATAGAGCATCGTGGTTTCGTTACTGTTCCTGTCTGCTCAAATTTTTTTTGCCTTGATAAGGGTTCTGTATGAGTGCCGAAATGTTGGTGATTATTTTTTACAAATGTTTTTTTAACGTGTTTTGAAAATAACAAAAATAAAGAAGAGAAGGAAGGGCTTTGGTTGGTTGCCATCTCATTTTTCTTCTCCCTTTTCATTTTTATCGAGAAAAAGAATTTGTTTCTTTTCATTTTTAGGAATCATTTTATCTTTATCCAATTGAAATAGGAAAAATGTATGGTGGGTGTCTAAACTTTTGTTGTTCGATACATTACCTTGATTATTGACCGTTAAACATGATTTTAAATTTGATATTAATCTCATTTTAATTTTTTAAAATACAATAATTAATAATGAAAAAGGGCGGAAAATCTTAGGATGGCCTAGAGCGATCTGAAACCTAAATACCTTCTTCTTGCGATCGCTTCTAATTTTGCTCCAGCCGACATTCACGAATGATATCTTATCCTTATTCCTTAAGCGAATGTCTATCCTCAATCGAGCCAAAGAAGAAGCGAAGGTTTTGAGATAAAGCCGGCATTCGTCGTCTAGCTCACGCAGGAATTCGAGATTTCTTGCCAGGGTTGCTGGTGGTTACTAACTCGCTAAAGCGGCTAAAGGATAGATTGTACAGGGGTATTGAGTGCGCAAAGCAGCTAGCTCTTGATAAAAGACCGGTGTAAAAGTTATAACCGGGTTCGTTACCAGGCAAAAAAATATCAGCGAGGCACGTGAGACGGCTATTATATGGCCGCTTTACATACGGCCAATCTATTGCGACAACTCCTGGTGTGTAGGTATACCGGATTTCAGATGAAATCGAAGATCTTGAATCGATCCGCACACGGGCAATTAACGTAGGCCATACAATAAGAAGCCGCGTCAGTTCCAGGGAGATAGAGTCGGCACAAGAATCGCGACAACTATAACGAAGCCGTGAGTTTTTATTGAGTGTGCATTGCGTCAATATTTTTTTTTTGCCTTTTTATTGGCTCACTCTCCTATAATCTTGAATCTATGTAAAATACCTTAGGCTAAGCTTAGTCTCACTTCAGAGATACAAAACAGTATAAATAGTGGCATACATTTGGAAAAATGCAGTGATGTGCTAGCTCTGTCCGGAAAGTATCCGACTTTGTGGTGTACCAGAAGTAAGAATTAATTCTGGTTAATGGCGGTGATATTTCCCTAAACCTTCTCCCATTTGAAAGACACAACCTTGCATCTAGTGATACATGTAGTGAACACTTAAAATTTTCCCCAAAATCTCGACAGATTTTCAAGCAAATCTCAATTTTTTTAAGAATGACCCACATGCATTACTACTTCCAGGGATCCTCTCGCTTTCGGAAGCACTCCTTAAAATCACCTTTCGCAGTAGCTAACAGCTGCTTCATCGAATTTTGTTTTATTTCCTCTACGCCTTGAAATCTGTTTCCTTTTAGAGGATACTTTAATTTAGGCAACAACCAGAAATCACATGAAGTTAGGTCCGGATTTTATGAGGGCTTTAATGCACACACTTTGCTTGGTGTGATCCGTCAACCAGGGATTCGATGCGTACGTACACTAATCGACCCATTACACGTAGTAGGGGCCTCACAGAGGTCTCTCCTAAATGGTAAATACCTGTTTTTGACAACAGAACAACTAGATAATAATTTAGAGTACTAGGATGAATACTTTCCTGACAGTCCTAGTATATTTATGTACTTGAGATGGTAGGCATTTTATTTTAGCCATTCAGCGAAAAAATCCGAAAATATTTCGAAAGTCACAGTGACGAAATAGTGAAATTTATGTTTATTTTTATTCAACTTTATGAGCTGCACTCTACTTTTAATTCAAGAGGCGTGACGCCCATACGAATTTTGTGATACAATCGTAGAATGACTGCAAACAGATGAATTCAGGAAATTCTGCTTTCATTCAGGATTCCAAAGCGTGCGAGAAAAGAAAAAGGGGAGAAGAGAATCAGAAAGAAAAGATAAAAGGGGGAAAAAGGAAAAATAAACATACTCATTAAAAAAATGGACGATGAACGTGCAGCTCGAGTAAAAGCGCGCGACTTGCAGCTGCAATTGCAGCAGTCCTATGGGACTCAGAAGAATGCGTCTTTATACAAAAAAAAAATAACAAAACTTGCTCAACGCTCTTTTACGAGAAAATCTCAAGTACGAGCACATACTTTCCTGTTACCGAGAATCATTTTGATTTATGTAAGAGATTCGGTTTAATTAATTTGAAGCTGCATACTATTCCATTAAGAAGACAGACACTTTAATCACATATTAATTAAATGTCAAATATAATTTTTTCAACTTCTTTTTCTTATTATTATTCAACATTTCTGACATAATAGTAAGGCCTCAGAGTCACTGCAAAGATAAAAAATTGTGTAAATAGTGTTATGAAATGTGTCAAGTATTTCACTCATGTGTAGTCCAAATTTAAAAGGGCTTATTGAAAAAATTAACTTGTTTCTTAAAGCAAAGTTTTCACGTTTCTAACCTACTATTTAAACAGTTTTCAAGCTGATCTTCCATGTTTATTTAAATTCTAATTCTTCAGTCCATAAATGACTGAAAAACTTCCTTTTTGCCCAATTTTTCTTGTTTTTCCAATTAAATTCGAACTGAATTAATAGTTAATAGCTAAAAATTCAGCTTTTGGACTTTTTTTTGAAAATTCAACTATTATGTTGAAAATTCTTCTCTTTCTCTATAAATTCACCTTTCTTGCTTAAACATGAAATATTCTGGTTTACAATTAATCTGTTTCGATTCTGGAAGAAAATTCGTATTTTTGGCCTAAAAATTCAACTATTTGGTATAAAAATTGCCTTTTCTGGATTGAAATTGAACTATTTTCTCAAAAGTTTGTTTTTTGAAAATTCAACTGGCTGAAAAAATCGTATCTTTGGCTTGAAATTTAACCTTTTTGTATAAAATTCAACTATTTGATACATAGTTACACTGTTTTGTTAAAAATTCGTTTTTTTTTTAAATTGAAAATTAATTATTTTATATAAATTTAACTACTGAATTTTTGATTCAAAGTGTACCTTTTTTAGTTTAAAAGAAGCAACCTTTTTTTAATGTTTTCTAGAAAGACAAAAACATAAACTCAAAATTATTTCAATAAAATTTGGACCATCATCACACCCATTTTCCAAACTATTTAATCAAAATTGTTTTTTATTTTATTGGAAATCCTACTATTCTGGTAGAAAAATAATCTTCTTGGTTAAAAATGCAACTATACGGTTAAAAATGTATGTATATGGTTGAAAATTAATTTTTTCTGGTGGAAAATTATCTTCCATTTTGAACATTAATCTTTTTGGATAAAAATGTAATTATTGGGTCAAAAATTCAACTTTTTTGTAGAAAGCACATATTTTTGGTTAAAAATGCAACTGTTTGGTTGAAAATTAATCTGATTTGGTTAAACTATAAACTACTAGATATACTTTTTTTTTAAGAATTGATTTTTTTGTTACAAATGAAACTAATTAGTTGAAAGTTGAACTATACTCTGTTAATTCAAAGGACTTACTCTTCATTCCTCCCTCCTACTTTACATAATTTATGCATCAAGAAAAGGTAAATAAATAGAGGCATCAACGGAAAATTATGATAAAAAAGTGTCTCTAGTAGTCTAGTGTGTGGTTTTTTTTTTGAAATAGTATGAAAATAGTGTAATTTAAAAAAAAAAGTTTCAAATAGAGAGTCCAAGGCCTGCATATTCTAAAAAAGACAATCGATGGGAATGCAGGAAAACAATTTCAATTGTCATTAATAAAGATGATATTTTTGCAATGATATAAAGAGCAAAAGTGTAAAGTTTACAACTTAATGGACAATTCATGCTCGCATTGAATTCTCGTGTTTAACGTGCGTCAAAGATACTTCCTTAACAAGGTTTATCTAATCATTAATTAAAAAGAGAAACGTTCGTCCTCAAGATAACGATACGCGTAAGAAAACTTCACGTGTGTAAGGTTTACTCGAGAAGTCTTACGTGTTATCTTATCACGATAGAGTAAGAAGCGATTCCGCGATACCTCACATCTACAATGAGTCAACTTTGAGGACCGATGCACCTTTAGTCTTTAAACTTAATACATTTAATCATGAATCTATAGATAGGAATCTTAAAAATATTTGTTCTCTGGTCTAATGTGGTCAGCTAATCTGAGGATTTTGAAGACCTGCCATACTGAAGATAAGATAATGAACGTAAATTGCTGATATATTTCGACAGAGGAAAATATAAAAATCAGGGTTGCCGAAAAACTTTAGTTTCAAAATTCCCTGACTATTGCCCCATTTTTCTTCAAATAATTTTTTATTATCTCTCATCAATTAAATTCAAGGAGCAGCATTTTAATCTAGTAGTATTTTTAACATAGAATCTTTCATAAAACTTATAAAACCATTTTAAATTCAAATTTTAAAATATTATATTTATTTATTTCATCCAAAAAATATGAATTTTCAACCAAATGGTCGAATTTTCCAACAGAAAATATTAAATTTCAACAAAACAACAGTTGTATTTCGAACCAAATAATTTAATTTTTTAGAAGACAGCTGAATTTTCAACAAATAAAGATGAATTCCCAGCCTAAAAGGACAAATTTTCTGTGCGGATAAAAAAATTATTAACAAAACAGTTGAATTTTCAACCAAAGGAGATTACTTTGTAAAAAAATAATTTAGAAATTTTCTAATGAATCTTTAACCAAGTAAATGATTTGTCATTTAAGAAACAAAAAAAAGTTCATCCAAATTGTTGAACTTTCGAGCCAAAAGAGGGATTTTCGATGAAACATTTGAATTTAAAAAAAGTTCACTTTCAACTAAAAAGTTCATTTTTAACCAAAAAGTTGGATTTTCAACCAAAAAAGAGAGAATTTTAAATTAAAAAGAATTGTTTTCTGCCAGAAGTGGTAAAGTCAAGCTTGAACCCAATAGATGAACTTTTAACCAAGAAAAAATTAATTTTTAGCGAAGGAATTCAACTTTAACCCAAAATAGTTGAGTTATTAATTCCAAATGGTTTAACTTTAAACCAAAGATATGAACTTTTAACTTAAGTGATGAGTCTTCAATCGAAATAGTGAAGTTTTTATTTAAATGCGTTAATAGTTGATTTTCAATTAAGAAACAAGAATTTTATACAAATTTTAAAAGTTTTAACCCAAAATACGAATTTTCTGTAAAAAAATTTAGTTTTTAAACTGAAAACATGAATTTTCAACAAAAAAAGTTTATTTCTAACCAAATTTAATTTTAATTAAAAAACGGTTAGATTCAACGAAAAAAATATGAATCTTTAAAACACAGTTGAATTTTTAACTGAGAAAAATGGGTTTTGAAATGAATTGTTGAATTTTCAACCAAGTATTTAAGTTAGTAACTGAAAATATAATCGTAAGACGAAAGCATCTGCAAAAAAAAACAGAAATAGAATTAGAAAACAAATAAATTACTGACAAGAATATAACATCAGGTTGGCCGCAAAACTTCTTTTTCAAAATTCCCTAATTTTTCTCTACCTATTTTTCATTTTGCCTGACCATTAATATTCAATGATCAGAATCAAATTTATTATCCTTGACAGTGACTGGAAGAAATCATAGCAAACTTATAGCCTTTTATAGAAATTCCCTGACTTTTGCAAGATTTTTTTTAAAAATCCCTGACATTTCCCTAATTTCCACGTTTTCTCTTACTTATAGACACCCTGAAAATTGGACAAAACGATTATCATGTTTTCCTTGCGTAAAATAAATTAGCTGAATTCGAGGCTGAATTGGAGATTCAGATTTTCAGTATCTTTAAAAAGATTCAAGGACTTGAAATTTCCAGATATTGCCACAAAGACTCCTACGTCAATTGAACAAGAAGTTTCTTTTAACGTAGGATGTGTGAAATGTTTTTAGCCTCTTTAATTTTTAATAACTCTTTTTTACAAAACTCAAAAACCGGTACTTGAATGTACTTGTGAATCCTTAAGGGAGACTCTAAATAGTCTAAATACATAAGCAACCAGAGTTATTTATTTCGCTGTAGTTATACGTTATATTTGTAGAAAGCAAACCGGGGAAGCCTGGGAATTCTGAGTTCGAGCAAATGAGATCCTTAACGTTCTTGTAACTCAGATATCGCTGGGAAACAAGTCCCTCTTTATTTCAAATTTGGACACGAATCTTATCTCTTGATAAGCCCGGACATTCGACTTAATTACAGCAAAACATTACTTCATTTCGCTTTTGCGGAATGAAGATTGCTAAATTAATCACAGGCCTATCACATTTAGAATATTCAAACATGAAGAAGAAATTAGTACTGGTCAAGGAATGAACAACTTTAGCCTTGCATTTTTTTAAACAATCGTCTCGAAATATATATACTCCTTCACAAGTTTATTATAAATCATTTGGTTTGCAGTTTCTAGTTTTTAATTAATAATTAACACAATAATAATAATTAAACATAATCAATCATTTCTTGAATTTGTATCTAAAGTCCATGAATTTGAATTATAATTCAAACAAATTTTTATTTGACCTTAAGTCGCTTCAAATTCCTAACATTTCAAATAAAAATATTGCATTTTCAACAAGATAGAGAGGTATTTTTGAGTTCAAACAATTAATTCTCCAGAAAAAAATGCAACCAAGGTGATTAACTTTTAATTAAAATAATGAATATTCAATTAGAATAGATTAATTTTAAACCAAAAATAGTAATTTAAAAAAAAAGGTTAACTTTTAACCAAGAAGATGAATTTTCAAATAAATTGCTGAATATTTAACTCGATTAATTGTCAAAAATGAAGATTAGTTATCCACGAAAACAGATGGTTTTCAACAAAATACATCAATTTTCAACTAAAAAAGAATTTTTTTTACTAAATTGTATAATTTTCAGCTAAAAAAAGATCAATTTTCAACCAAAAATGTATTAGTTAAATTTGCAATTAAAACAAATTAGTTAATAACCAAACTGAAGGATTTTTAACTAAAAAGATATGTCTTCAACTGGAACAGTTTAATTTAAACAAAAAATATGAATTTTCATCTAAAATGATAAATCTTCAACTGGAGCAGTAGAATTTTTAACCAAAACGATGTATTTTTAACCAAGAACATTATTTTCAACAAACTATGTGAATTTTAAACTAAAAATAATAAATTGTCCACCAACAATTGAATAATTAAATGGGGAGGGTCGGTAAGGCCGGTCTTTGGCCTAATTTATTTTTGGACCAAAAAATCTGAAAAAATCATGGTAGTATCTTATAAGTATCCCGAGTCGATTGCAC
>NC_046660.1:77527425-77558021 GCF_010883055.1 Belonocnema kinseyi | reverse complement strand
CGGGTTTACTATGGTTTTCGGGGTCGTCGAATACAAATCTGGCGTCCTTTGACTTTTATCGCGTCAGGTTCAAGGTCATTGGAAGGTCAAATCGAGAGAAAATGGTTTAAAAATCCAAAAAAATACGTTATAGGTTTTTGGAGTCGTTAATTACGAACCTGGCATCCGTTGAACTCTATCGCTTCAGGTTCAAGGTAATTTGAAGGTCATTTGAAGGTCAAATCGAGAAAAAACGGTAAAAAAATTAAAAAAAAATATTTTATAGGTTTTTGGGGTCGCTGATTATGAACCTGGCATCCGCTGACCTTTATCGCATCAGGTTCAAGGTCATTTGAAAGTCAAATCGATAAAAAACGCTGAAAAAATATTTTAAAAAATGTCATTCCCATGACCTTGAACCTGACGAGATAAAGGTCAGCGAACACCAGGTTCGTAATCAGCGACCCCAAAAACCTATAACATATTTTTTTTTAATTTTTTACCGGTTTTTCTCGATTTGACCTTCAAATGACCTTCAAATGATCTTGAACCTGAAGCGATAGAGTTCAACGGATGCCAGATTCGTAATTAGCGACTCCAAAAACCTATAACGTATTTTTTTGGATTTGTTTACCGTTTTCTCTCGATTTGACCTTCCAATGACCTTGAACCTGACGCGATAAAAGTCAAAGGACGCCAGATTTGTATTCTGCGACCTCGAAAACCATAGTAAACCCGAGCTAACCTCAGAATACATGTTTAAGAGTGTTAAATCTCTCGAAAATACAGTTGGTGGGTAGTGGTGTTTCCTATATTTGTAGGGGGGGTGGGGGTGGCTGGGGGGTGGAGTTTAGTCCGTTTAGCGTGCAATCGACTCGGGATACTTATAAGATACTACCATGATTTTTTCAGATTTTTTGGTCCAAAAATAAATTAGGCCAAAAACCGGCCTTACCGACCCTCCCCCTTTTCAGTTGAAAAAAATTAAAGATGGAATATTCAATTTAAAAAACAGTTACATTTTTAGTTTGAAACAAAAATTCCAAGCAAAAAAACTAATTTTCAAACAAAAATATTTACATTTTCAAATAAAATGATGAATTGTCAAGTAAAATTATGAAACTTCAACTGAAATAGTTCAATTGAAACAAAGAATGCGAATTGTTAAATAAAATAATGTTCAATCAAGAAGAATAATTTATACCAAAAAGACAAGTTTTGAACTAAAAATTGAATATTAAACTTTTCAGTCAATAAAATTAATGACAAAGAATCTTTGTTATTAAATTTTTTATTGCAATTAAAAAAAATTACGCACGATAGCGAGAAAAATATCTGTCTTTAAATAAAATTTCATGACATTCCTAGCTTTTCCAGATAAAGTAGACACCCTGGAGACAATGAAGAATTTAGCACTTTAGGAACATTGTATAGAAATGCTCAACCATTTGACAATGAAAAGCTTTTAACTCAAAGCCTATGAACATTTTATAACGTGAAGGTTTAAGCTTTTCATATGAAAACCATTTAGGCTTGAAAGTATTTAAGGATGTTCTGAACATAGATTAAAGCTCGAAATTACTAGATCTTTAAACAGATTAATGAAATCCGCAATAAATGCTCATTGGCAGTTGTAAGGGAATTTAGAGAGTTGTGATCATAATTGTTTATTCAAATACAATTATTTGTGTTTTCCTTCCATTCAAAAACAAAGTCATTTTCATTCAGTTTTAATTAAAAATAGCTCATTTTATTCTTTAAAATATGATTTGCAATTTTATTCCTTATGTTTATATTAAGTATTATTAGGAGGAAACTGTTTAATGCACAAAATGAACATAAGCGTATAATACCTAAATAACATTATTTTCATAAAAAAACCTAAGGAATAGAATTTTGTACGAAATAAAATGAGCTATTGTTAATTCAAATCAGGTGATAATTACACCTTTCTTAAAAATGGATGTCAAAACATAAATAGCCAAGTAACCGCATTTAAATAAATATTTATAGAATAATGAAACAATTAAAAATTTATTTTTATGAAATCGCTTAGTGAAGTTATAACAAAAAAAGTATGTAAACAATTTGAATTTTTCCACTTCGAAACAATAACTTGTATATATCCGTATAGGCTGGTGGAAGTGATGTAGCACGATCCTGGATCATAGAATTAGTGAAATTTTACTGATTTATATTTAGAAAGTAAACAATTTCAAATTCCTTTTTAAAAATGACAGAAACACGTGAGAATTAAGCTCTTATTTTTGTCTTTTTGGTTTTTTCTGTGTTTGCAGTTCCGATCAATATCCAGACTCTCGTAAATAATTTATAAGAAGCGTGTGGCACTCCATAAAGATAAGGAGAACATTTTAATAATAAAAAATGTAACTTTTTTCTATGCAGAAAATGACAAATGAACTATAACATGAGTGTACATTCTTTCCAAATGAAGAGGCGGAACCTCTTTATTTGGCTTTGAAAATACAATCCGAGTACAATGTTCCTCTAAAAAAAATCAATTCGTCTAGACGTTTATGGTGAACATTCGCGTTTGCGTGTATCCCAATGGAAATTTTCGTTGGTGATAACAATTCTTATGGTGAAGCTTACCAGCAGAAGTTATCGGCTTTTCAGACGAGCTTTTGGCTCGCAAGCGCCGAAAGCTCGTATTGATCGTCTATGGTCCGTTTCGAGTCAAGTTCAAGAGCAAAATTGATGGGAGTATCCTGAAAAGACTTCCTCCTTTGAATTTAAGGATCTTATACATTGTAAAAAATAAAATAAATATATAAGTATTCAGAAGTTCACAGAAGAGGGCTTGTTACTTTTTGAATCTGATATTGACACAAAATTAATACGCAGAAGTTTCTAGTCGAAAAGGACTAAAGTAAGACTAAACTAAGACCTCAAAAAATTAAGAGGGAGCAAAAGTATGCCATCATTTTTTGTGTGTTTAATTTTAGGTAAAAAGGGGATTTTTCCGAAAACAATATTCTATTATTTGGGTATCTCGTCAATTTTTAACGAAAGTTTCCTCTTAACAGTATTGCCTTTTCATTCTCCAGTTTTCTAGATATTTTTGCATTTCAAGAAGATCAATAATTAACAAATAGGTAAGAAGAGATTTAGAACATTGTTATGTTTGCATTTTTTAAATCAGATGTTTGAAACATGTTTTGATGCCATCCAAAGAAAATTATAGGGTAAAAATAAAGATTGAAAATTTATTATTCACGAAAAAAAAACAAAGTAATGAAGAGAAATTTTATTTAAATACGCAGTTTGTTAATATGTATAAAGAAGTAGCCAAATAACTATCAATTTCAAATTAATAACACTTTGTTAGATGTTTTCAATATACACTACTCTTTTGCATATTATTTTTGCCTTCCAACATTTTTTTGTCTCTTTACCCCTTTTTCTTATTTTTCCACTTAAACGCGAACCGAATTCATAGAAAACAATAAGATAATCCAACTATTTTTCTCTGAATGTTTATTTTTGTTGTTTGAAATGTCAACGATTATATTTTTGATAGATGATTTGTCTTTTTTGGTTAGAAATTTTATTAATTGGTTGAAAAAATTATTATTTTGTTAAAAACTCAATACTTTTTCGAAAAAAAATCCATTCTCGCACAAATTCCACATTTTCTAGTAAAAAATTAACTTCTTGGTTTTACATGAACTTTTTTTTTAAAAATTATTAATTTTGGGTTGAAAGTTTAACTTTTGTAGAAAATGCATATTTTTGGCTTATGAATTCAACAGTTCGGTTGAGAATGCAGCTATTTCGTTGTTGTGTTACTCGGCTGAAAAAACGCTTTTTGGTTGAAAAATGGACTATTTTTTAATTTTCGTCTTTCATGCATGAATTTGACTGATGTTAATTGAAAATAAATATTTCTTTTGATTAGAATATCAACTATTCCAATTTTCGTTGACAATTCATCGTTTTTGTTAAAAAATTCAATTTTTTGGTTGTAGATATATGATTTTAATTAAAAATTCATCTCTGTCTTAAAATGTAATTATTTTGTTAAAAATTCGTCATTTCGGGTGAAAATTCAACTGTTTGATTGAAAATGAACTCTCTTCTGTAAAATTCATGTATTGCGGTTATAAGTTTCATTGCGTTGTAAAAAATTCGTCATTTTGGCTTCCAAATTCAACAATTAAGCTAAATTTTTTTCTCTTACTTCATTGAACAATTTCTTTGGATAAAAAATTAGCTTTTGTGTTGAACAGTCGCCTTTTTGGATAAATCCATCTTTTTTGAATTAAAAATATTAAAACATTTTTTGGTTGAAATATCAACTATCACATTTTTTGTTGAGGATTCGCATTTTTGGTTAAAAATTTAACTAAATTGGTTGAAAGTTGAATTGCCCTGTAGAAAAATCATTTTTTCCTTTGTTCTAAAAATTCTTAATTTTAGCTGGAAATTCATCTCTTCGTTTAAAAATTTGTCTTTTTTTTTAGGAAAATTATTCTCCTTGGTTAAAATTGATATTTTAAGTCCAAAATCCATTCATTTGATTAAAAATTCATCTATTTTATGATAAATGCAATCATTTTATTTGAAATAAGGAATTCGAAGCGTTTCTATTTGAATTTAATATTAGTTTCTGCATTATTTTACCGAAAAGAATTTACTCCCGTACTTTCCGAAGTATTTTCGTGAAAAATCTCCCTATTTGCCCCCTTTTAGAGCATTTAGGCCTCTAGAATGATGTTTTTTTATTTTTAACTACATAATTGATTTCTGTTTCGAGTTTAGTTTCTATCTTGAACCATCATTCAAAACGTCCAGATGCTTTAAAAAATTTTTTGAATCGATAAGCAATTTAATAAACTCAATAAAAGTTCTTCTGCTTGTTTACTCATGAAGAGGTTTATATTTTTTTGGAAATGAGTCGACTTAAAGATCAAAGCCGATCAGTTGCCTCTCACGAAGCCACAACATCTACACCTCGATTTTTATACAAGGAAAAAAACATGTTGATGACTCAAACTATTTTATGCAAAGTATCACTCAATTGCAACGAAAGGAACTTTAAGAAAAAATCAGTGCAATGATAACAGAAATGAAAATAAATTAAATTAAGTATATACAAAATAAAGTATATAAAAATAAAGTATAGTAAATTGAGCGTGAACGATGGAACGTTTCATGAATGGAATGATGACTTTAAATTCTTTAAAGGAGGATACATTCGTTTTTTAACGCATCACACGTCGATTCTATCGAACGATCAGCAATTGGACGTGATTGCATTTGGTACAAATATGGTGAAGAAAAGGTGCAATAAGATCTGATAACGTCGGATTGACATTCTAAATGAATAGAACTGTCAGTTGAAAGTCGGGAAATGAAGTGTCGATACTCAGAGTCCACACCTTCACGTCAAGGAAGGACAATATTGACATTTCTTTTCGTCAAACTTTGAAAAACAAACTTTCTATATTTATACAATTACACTAGCAGTAAACGCACGCGCGTTATCACCTCTTTGGACTTTTATTTCCTAATATTAAAAACATAAACAATTTAAAATCCATGACAACAATTTTTAAATATTTAGTATTTTAAATTTTGCAAATGATTCGAACTGAGTTTATAAATAAATTATTATAGATAGTTTTGTAATGTTTACGAATAAAAAATGATATAAAAAACACCAAATATGATACGCTCGCTTAACGCGCGGAAAGTTTCTTCTTGGCAGTCAAATTTTCAATATAAAAATTTCAGTGTGGCTTCTAAAAACTAAACAAATATTTCGTATTTTCCTGGTTAACAATCATTTTTCCAGGCTGAATCAGAAGAGGAAATTTTTATTTTTTTTTTTAAATTTGTATGGAATTGGAAAGGAGAAATTTTTGGTACTTAACTTGATTCTGAATTGGAAAAGGGAAGTTTTGTTTTCGACTTTTTTCTGCATTACAGAAGGCATTTTCATTATTTTTAACTTCATTATTGAGTTGCAAGCGAGGAAACTTTTATTTTTTATTTTTTTCTTAATTGAAACAGGAAATTTTCTATTTTTATTTTTGTTAGTGTGTTAAGCATGGTTAAATTATTTTAAACATTTGGCTTGGAATAAAAAAGATCATTTTTTTTTACTTTGAAATGTTTAATTTATATAATTTTAATGTTTAAAATTGTGCAGTTTTCAACATTTAATTTTAAAACAGTTTCATTTCCAAGGCCCCTTAAAAATTATTCAGTTTTTAAAGCTTGATTTTGAAAATGTTAGGTTTTAAATTCCTCAATTTTAAACAAAATAATCTAAAACGTTTTAAATGTATGTATTCTAATGTAGGATTAGAAAGTGTGTACACATGAATCATAGTTATTAATGAATAATTCAATCTTGAAAAATATAGATCAAAAATAAATTAAACTTTTTTGTAGGTTTTCTGCGGATACCATATTTTACAACGATTTATGACTTAATATCAATAAAAAACTATTATTTTCGATAAACATTGCAGTAAAAACCATATCGAAATTGTAGGGAGAACAAGATTTATTAAATTAAGATCAAAATAGTCATAATAATACGATTTTTCAAACTAAAGGTATCAAACGGAAATAAACCCAAGATTTCTTTTCGGTTAAAATGAAAAATCAAAATTATACAATTTTAAAGCAGTGGCCTACAAAATGGTGCAAAAACTTTAATAGTTCAAAAAAAGCATAAAAAGCTTTACATTTTTAATTGATTCAATCTACTCAACAACATTGAAATAACAAAATTATACATACATTTAAAAATTTATTAACGTTCATTATTGAGGACTTAACAATTAAGAAACTTAAAAACCAATATCATCGAGTTTAACCATTTAAAGCTTAAAATTGGAATTATAAAATTTTTAAAGAGGACAAACTTTATAATTATATCAATGTACCATTTAATTATACATTGTATTAACTAAGATTCAAAGTGAGTGGATAGATTTTTTCTATACTAAAAAATAAGATTTCTATAACAAAAATTCAGTGTCATTGGCACCGTTTGAAATTCAAGAATTTGCAATTGTAAAACTTCGAAATGTAAAAATCCTAAAATCTTTAAAAACAATATTATTTCGAATTAGAAGTTTTGAGAATGAATGAATTAAAACTTTAAAAGCGAGACAAAAAATACAGGAAAATCGAGTGGAAATATAGGATTTTCAATGTGGAAAGAATGAATGAATCTTAGATTATTATATATGATATAATAGCTTCTTCAAATAATATTAACATTCTTTGAATTACAAAATTAAATAGTAAAATAGTTTAAGACTATTTTAGTTATGCAATCGAATAAATCTTGACACTAATTGTTTATCAGTGGCAAAAAACGTAAGTCGCGAAAACAACGGGTTTTATAATTAGTTATTAAAATATTGCTGCGTCAGTGATAACGCCAATGGTGTTGTAAACACTCTTTAAACACAACTGCAATGTACAGCGTTCAATATAATTTATAATACCGGTTAGATTCTATTTCTCTCACTCGGTAGATTATTATTTATGGCTGGAAAATGTTATCGTGGTAAACAAGATGGCGAACTTTTAGATTAATCTAAAGGCACACTTTTAGAATCAACCAAAATTATGATACCCATTGCTTCATTATTTTATCAGAAACTCTCACCACTCTAATAAAATGACACTCTACCGTAATGTGGTGTAATGCAACTAGCAAGTTTAATCCTTTGAGAAAGTAATGTGAGTATAAATCTAATAGCTGGACTTAATAATTAATGAGGTTAGATAGTTAATTAGCTATAGGCTCTAACATAAGTTCCATTTATCGAATCATTAATCTACAAATTTGGAACGATAAGATAATTATTTTATTCGCATTAATACCCTTCATAATTTACCTTTTTCTTAAAGTCCTTTGTTTTACCTTTTCAGGAACTTTTTTCTCGTGAGAGCATGGTCATAAATATCTGTATGCCATTATCGGAAATAAAAATACGATCATTGCTTTACTCATTTAGGAACTATTCCTTGAGCACATTCTCTATTATCAGGTAGACCTCTGATTCAATTTTCCGAGAAATATCACTGCGGAAAATGTTAACGCCGATATTCTCTTTGCCTGGCCATTCGCTAAATATAATGCAGAAATGGCTAGATGGGAATTTTCGAGGCATCGCTAAGCTCTAAATAACGCTATGAATCAGTATGTTATCGCCAGGAGGAACTTAGGCCCCTTCTCGTACACAATATATAGGGTGACTGTCGAGGTGACAAATTTGTGGGACAATGAAACAACTATGGCTTCATCCCTACCGACTCTCCATTGTTACGAAAATGCCTACTAATCTTCTTTTGCCGACAAATTACATTGATCAGCAGAGACCGCAGATATCCATTTAACGCCGTACTTTGTCTCAGAATACATTAACAGGGCGTCTACTTTTTCATACAACAAATTCCCGGTTTATCCTGGCTGTAAATATCAAATCTATTACTACACTGTAAACAATTTCTGTTGGAACTTTTCATTAAATGTATTAGAATTTTATTTCCGAGACGCAAGGTTTAAACAAGGTTTCCAATACATGATATTATAGTTTTTAAATACCCAAGCTCTAAGTCGAGTACATGTGCACTTCTTATCTTACTTAATTAGAGAAGCACACATCCGATAGACACGTTAAAGTGACTTCATTCCAATTTCACTGCAAATCCGACACAAGAAATTCCATAATTTAACAAAAAATTAATTTTATTTTAACAGGTGCTGGTTATGCCTTGAAATTGCCCATGTAAAATGCATGGGAAAATCACTTTTTTAAGTTTTTAGAATAATTTTTTAGAGATTAAAAAAAGCGATGGGAAAGTATAGAAGAGGCTTGTAGAGAATTATCCAACGAGGAATTTCATGTATCAGACCTATGTGTTTGAAACCCCGAACACACCCCTACGAGCCCATTAAAACTAACCTTAAAAGCAAAAATGTCAATTCTTCATGAAATCGACCTTTTGAGCATGGTATTCTTGTATTTTTTTACTTAAAATAATTTATATTTGTCTAATGGAATATTGATCAACATTTGTTAATTAATTTTCAATTATTTAGTTCAAAAATTCGTTTTTCCCCTAAAAGTTATTACTAGTAGTCTAGTAGAATATTTATTAACATTGGGTTATTAATTTTTAATCATTTAAATAAATTTCCATGACTATTAAATACGCACATTTGGCTTATATCACAGTTGTTATTTTTTATAAACATATATTCAGTTTATTATTATTTATGGTATTAATTTACCAATTATTGGTAAATAATTCTTAGATTTAACTTTTGATTTCTTTGCTGAAAAGAAAAATTGCCAAAGCTGAAAAAGAGGATGGATTAGTGTCTCGAAATTTCAAGAAGACTACACTTACGAAAAATATTGGACTACTTATCCCGAATTTCGGGATCACTATACACTTCTTAATATGAAATTCACTTATTATTCAAATAAGTAATTTTTTAAATTACTTTTTGTAGTAACTCTTTAGTAACTAATCAATACTTTATCTCTAATACGAAAAATTACAAACTGCACCTAAATTTTTTGTCTTAAATCTTCAAAAGTCGGTATTTTGTTTAAAACTTTTTGAAAACTTTACAAGGTTTAAATAATTTCTGAATCTTTTCATAAATTCTACATATCGCTTGAACTTACTTCAACTAGTCTAAGAATTAATTTTTTTAAAATGAAGAATCAATTCAAATTTTCCCATGATTCTGAAGAAATTTGTTGTATCCCTTTCAAACCATTCTAAGTTTCTTAAAGACTCTTAAATTTTATGTTCAAAATTTTAAAAAATGTAAATTTTGTTTGAGATTTTAGAATTTCCTCTAAAAATTCATCTTATTAAATAAAAAAGCATGTAAAATATTCCCAAGAATCATAAGAATTTTTTATAATTTTGAAACCATTCAAAGTTCGTAAAACGCTTCTAAATATTGTTTTAAAAAATTCAAAAATCAACAATTTGTTGAAAAAAAATGAAATCTTTTAAATCTTAAGTTATTAAAAAAAACGAAGTTTCATCATAATAGTCACATCCTCCACCAAAAAAACATTATTTTACAACCAGTTGCATTTTTAATCAAATACGCTGAAATATTTCTCAAGAGACGACTTTTTCTACTGAAATAGTTTCTCTTTAACTCAGAAAATTTTAATTTTCAACAAAGAAGTTACTTTTAAGCCAGGCAGTTGGATATTTAACCAAATAGATGAATTTCCTACCAAGAAGATTAACTTTTTACAAAACGAAAAATTTTGAACAAAATACATAAATTTTGAGCTAAAAAAGATGCATTGTCAACTAAAAATGGAAGAGTTAAATTTTCAGAGAAATTGTTCTATTTCAAAGCAAAAGAAAAAGGAATTTCAACAACATAGTTGAATTTTCAACCAAATAGAGGAATACTCAACCAAAAAATTGTATTTTCAATAAATCACAGTTGAATTCAACCAGAAAAGACGAATGTTCGACAAAATAATTGATTCTTAAACCAAAACAGACTTAATCCTGAAAATATCACAAACTGAACATTTCAAACACAAAAGAATTTCAATTGGACAAGTTTTCCTAATAACATTTTTTATAAACCCTTATCGAAAGATAAATTCACTCTTATTTCGTGGGGTTTTCCGCTCATTTCCTGTTCCCGCGTCCACCCTCATTTTCTACGTAATTGTTCATTTGCCATATTGAGGCTATTGAAGGTTGTTCAAACGTTCTTGAAAGAAGATCCTGGAATGGAATATTACATGGGAAGCAGGGTGTAGGAACAATTGATGGAAAATCGCTGACTCAATGAGAAACAAAGACGAAATCTATTTATAGAGTAATTACGCTGTAGTTAGCTATGGGTTTATTTTAAAAGAGCCTGAAACTCTTCTTATCTGGAGAAGCTCGTTCATGCGTCCATAGAATACCATAAAAGAGGTATCGACGGCCTTTTAGTTATTACGTACAATTAGCCTGAGAGCGCTGAGAGAAGGCTACCGAGCCATGCAAGGTCTAACTGCGGTCAGAGTCTTAGCTAATCACTATTTATTGGGAGAGAAATGGGTCAGAAATTTAATACTGACATCCCGCTTGCTCCAATGGTTCAACCTAATCGATTATTATCCAATCTTCAACAGAAGAAAAAATCAAAATCTCATTTCTTATTAACTGTGTCGCTCTTAAAGAAAATTCAGATATTGTCAATCTCAGAGATTATATCGAATTTCGTCCTAGATAGTTCTCACCTTATAAATAGCTAATGCACACGAAAGCAGCTGTGTGACTAAAATACAACCTAGGAATGCACAATATATTGCAAAGTCAGGTGTACTCCCAAAATACAAATTATTGTTGCTCAAGATAACTTTGAAGAGAAAAATCCTTTATGCGGAGAGATTTATGAAAGTTCATAAGCCTAATGACCTGATATCTTCCATACTTTGAACAAAATTCTTAAGCCAATGAACAATGAAAATTTTGACTCTTCCTCTTCAATAGTGAAGAGTATATGTAAGGGTTGAGCGGCAGGGTGCCAGGTGACCTACATTACACCCTACCTATGAGGGATAAAAGTGGTTCAGATGCTTTACGGATTTCAAAACCTCTTATTCCACATTTTAGTACTTTTCCTTCTTCTTCTGATTATGGAGTATGTACTTGGAACCCCTAATATGGACATAAGTTTTTCCGGAAATACTACTCTTTCCCAGTTGAAAAGTGTTAAATCTGAGACACATTTTTTCATCGATCAATTAACTTGAGAAACCTTCTAATAGAAAAGTGTCTTCCTCGATTATGAGCATAACTTTCACGAATGCAATTTTCATAAGAAGCTCGAGAAAGTTTCGCAAGACACCTTCTTAATATCTTCGATCGGGAAATCTAGGTTATTCCAATAAAGTACACTTCAAGTGCTTCTAAACGTCGTTCATTACCTGCAAGCTTGCACAAGCGGGTATAGACTGACCAGAAGCAAGATTCTCCGGTACCAGCTTGTCTGGTAAGTTACCACAATAAAAGAAGGCCAAGTAAAGATCGACCCTTCCTCACTTTATTTACATTCTTTTCCAAGCCATCAAGAAACTGGTTACTTCGAATACTTAGTTATTAGAACTCTACGATCGCCGAGGGGTCGTTAAACGAAATTGGCATAAAAAATAAACATAATGAAAAAAGGATTATGATTGAGAAATGATGATACTTGCAAAAAAAATTTGCAATAATATTTATATTGGATTACCGACATCATCTACCCTCCACAAATGATAATAACAATGTAGTTCTTATTAAGCCCTTTGGAAAAGAATCATACTTCAGACTACTATTTAACATTCTTTCGTTCCCTGAAGGCGGAGCGAAAAGGTTTAAGGATTATTGGTAGAGGGGATAGGGCCATAATTTACTATAAATTGGGATAGCCTAAGGGATCTGAATGATTTATGAATGTTGCAATTTTCTATCATATTTAAAATCATTTGTGATGCGCAAGCGGGAGAACGCGTCTTACAATTGAAAACCCGCAATTCTACAAAAAGATGTCCGAGCTTTGTCCTGGTAATAAAAAACTTTAAACTTCTTGGAAATGTAATCTGAACTTGCGGTTTAACTGCTGTGATTGAAAATCGACTGCATGGAATATAAATGAACAGCTGAGTTTCGAGCTTGCAGAAGAAATGTTATTGATTCCAGAGACGCCGGCGCCCGGACGACCTGTGGAAAGCTGCGCAAGGAAAACGTGTGAAATTGCCTTGACTCTCAAATATCTAGCAACTTAAAGCCGAAGATGCTCCATAAAAAAGGGATAGACTTAAAATCCCTCGTCCTAAACTTGAAATGAGTTTTTTTTAAGCTGGAATGCATTCCAAATTGAACTTCAAATTAAATTCGATACGCAATTTTTCCATAGGAAAAGTACTGATCATAAATGAATTTCGCAAAACAAAAAGCTCCTGAATGATTCGAAGATACAATTTCAATATCCTGTGACCAACATATCCTCGATTTCCATTGTATGCTTATTAAACAGGATGCGACGCTGTTTCGATGTTAACGTCCAGGGATACATTCACTACTTGATATAAAAATTGGTATTTGTCTTCCTGACGGGAAAATAAAATACATATAACTTATCGTTTTCTACACGACAAATTTTTCGAGACAGAAACTGATAACCAAAAGTGTGTAGAATCACCTTTCGAAGAGAGACGGGAACCCTGTGATAAGATTCGTGTAAAGTAGATTACAGTTTGTCTGAATAAGGATACCCGGAAGCAAACATATTCTTATCGCAAAGTGATATTCTATCCACCTTTATTGAAACTTCTCGTTCTGAAATGTACAGATTTTTTAGAAGGAGCTTCTTGCTACTTGGACTTTGCCAGTAGAACACTTAATTTCATCGACAGGTTCTTACACACACCTCAAGTGACAAACTAGTTATAATAATATTCAATATTCAGATTTTCTCGTGTTTTCGCTTTCTCCGTCCAAGAGTGAGATAATTTACAAGAAATCGCGGAGGAAGTCAAGCAGAGAAAAGGGTACCGGCTTTAAAGCATTAGTTTTGCAAGTCAATGCGTCAAGCGGTTTATAAAGTGAAAAACACTTATTTCAGCCGTTTCAATAAGGTCTCGTAAATAACTTTTTTTAAATCGACATAAGTTTATTGAATGTGCGTCCCTGCTTAAGCAACGCGTCCTTCAATCTAGAATCGCTAAGAAGATTCACACAACTTTCCATCACAGGAAATATTATAAATTGAAAACCTTCAAAAATTGACGTCATTATGTCTCATGCAGAAATCTATAATTTCCTATATGAATGATTAAAATTGGTGGGCTAATCTATTTTTTAAGCCGGTGGGAAACTGGCTTTTAGTTAAACTAATTACCAGTTTCAGCTTTGATAAACCAATGTTTCGAATCAAGATGTTTTGTTAACATTGCCCGCCAACACAAGAGATGTAAACAAAAGAGAAAAAAGGCGCAATAACGAGTGCGAAAGAAAAGGGTTATGTGGGCGGGCCACTCCTAGTCCGAACGACTTTCAATAATCGCTACGATTTATCAATGCACCGATCCTAATTAGTAAGCTCCTTCCCTCTTAATTTATGCATTATACTTCCTCTTTTTCATCATCCCCCACTCACTTCTCAATCACTGCCTCTCGCTTTGTGAGAATCCCTCCTTGTCTGCTCTCGCGAAACGAAAAGAAAGAGTAGCTTGCTGCTTTTGAAGTATCGCATTTAAATCAAAGACTGCCGCAGTGCGACGCCCCCCTCCCCCCGGAAGGCATTCG
This sequence comes from Belonocnema kinseyi, assembly GCF_010883055.1. Classification (NCBI taxonomy): domain Eukaryota; kingdom Metazoa; phylum Arthropoda; class Insecta; order Hymenoptera; family Cynipidae; genus Belonocnema; species Belonocnema kinseyi. Next base: position 77,543,714 of record NC_046660.1, on the reverse strand, counting down.
AGAGTTAATTCAGTGGTTCACGTATAGTACTGGAACTCCAACTATTGATTACACTAACATAGTGATTAGTCCAGAAATTACATTCGGAGAAATGTTTTCTTCCAATGACAAGACTGTCGTTGCGTAAAATCGACGAAATTAGCGTCTGAAGAGAAAAGAGATTATAGGCTTCTGGTAATCGGACCAGATTACATGTTTACGGCCGTTTAAAAAAGCCCTGTTAATGCACTTCTCTTACATTTAACTGAAATTTCTCCTTCATCGAATATGAGCTTCAATTACTTCAATTTCGATAACTTGTATCTTATTTCCCATAATAAGAATGAGTTCTTTCACAATATACTTCATTATTTTTGAATCGTTTGGTCTTCTTTGCATTAAAGAAGGCTCATCAAAGGATTTTATGCTACTATAAATTATTCGCCTAGGATTAAATTAAATCAATCATTCATTTGATGAATATAGAGATTTGTTTGGATTTACGAATATGATTATTGTTTAAGTTAAACAGTTTGTCGGAAATCTTTAATCTTTGACAGTGTTTAGTAATTTTAATATCTAGAGTTGAATAGGAGGTTTCTGAACCCAGCGGCTTATACCAGACGGTCTTAAGTGTGGTTTACATTCACGTTCAAAGGGGTGACTTTAGGGTCGCAAAAAGCCTCATAAACGCATCAGTGAGTGATATAAGGTTAAATCTGTACCAGAGGTTAAAACCTGGATTAATTCTCCTCTTCCCACGATATAACCCCCAACGTAGCTCTGGGAAGATTGTTCCCATCGATAATGCCAAGATAATCATCAGGATCTTGCCGAGTTCCATCACTTTCTCCGGTCGTGCTTATGTCAGGGATAGATGAGGCCGATGGTGGTAGCTAGAAGGAACTTTTCTTCTGTCATTCTCGCCAACTCTTATTAGCCAATCAATCAGTCAATCACCAAAAATCGCAATATACTATTGTTAATCATATAATAGCTTTAACTATCGAATAGAATAGAGATAGAGCAGATAAATTTCAAGCCGTATCTGCAAAATCAAATCGCAAAGGATCATGTACTTGACATCAACATTGGCGACAACAAATTGCAACAATCATTTGCAATCTCAGCAAAAACACAGCTCGTAACGAGAATGGTGCGGCACTTTCCATTATAATATGAGCAAAAAGATAATCGGTTAACAAGCCTTTACCGCAGGCGCTGATATAAACGTAGAAAATTGTCAGTTTTGCCGGTAATTCTTCTCGCTGTATTATACAAATGCATTTACTTCCATAAGCTGTCTGCAAACGTTTCCATTTTATGAAAGTTGCATTTAAATCAAATCCACCTTTTGTAATATTCCCAAGGATTGAAAAATCTCTTTGTAGAATTAAGAGTTTTTATCCTAAGGTTAATTTTCTATCTATGGTTGTGAAAGTCAGCATAACCAGAGTACATACCAAAACTCAAAAAGTGATAAACTGAAAAGAAAGTTTATTTTGTGGAGTATGTTATCTGATTATAAAGAGAAGTAGGTCAGATTTGGTATCTTGTTTTTAATTGACGTTGTAGCTAAACTGCGCAGCAAGTTTCGAAGGAAACGTGCGAAGCGCCAGAGGACAAAAGACACCAAAGCCCAAGTGATCAAGACATGGGTACACGGTTTTCTTTGACCTCTTGGCCCCAGTACTCGAGTCACACACTCGCCTCGTTGGGAATGCGACTTCCCCAGTGCGACTCCCCAAGTAAAATGCTTACAATGAACGTCGCGGTTCTGAAGAGGCGATCGTTGAACCGTGCCCAAGCCAATACATAGAGATCCCTGTTTATCCTTTCATCTTTTGAGGCCGGGTCGCCAGGTTTATACCGCGCTTCCGCGACAACGTGTCCATTAACGTAACAACGCGAAGAAAACTAATCTTGGCAGTTCCCGACAATTCCAACGCTTTCCTTCCCACCCAAGGTCCTTGTAACATGACCTCTGCGCGTGCCTATGCGATACAACGTGTTTGCCTGAACATGTGTTGCATAGGTGCATTCGTATCTTCGCCACGAAGCCTCACTTCTAAATAGGTATCTGGTAGCTGGATGCATTCACATGCTCAATGGCGCCGTTGCTCAGAATGCCATTAACTCCACACAATCATTAAAGCTTCAAATCAAAAAGCTGCGTACTTTCGTTTTTGTTTGTCTAATTCTCGTCCAAGTCTTGTAATTGCTGGCCTTGTCTTCGGAACACAAAGGTTATGCTCATTTCCTTTAAAAACTAATTAACTACGACATCTAACTAAACATTTTCTGAGCAAAAGATCGAGCAATAAAATTCCAAAATATTCAAGTGTGACTACATTTTTATCCCATCGAAATCGACTCGTAAAGTAGAAAGCCAATGAGAACAATAGTATCTCTTATAGAATCAACACTGAAAAACATTTCAGTTTAAAATTCAAGCTTAGGATCTATGCTTTATAAAGAAATTCATGTATGCGATGGACTATCACAAACGCATTTTGCATGACAGATAAATAATCTCCACTGTCAAGGAAGTCGTAAGTCGGACGTTTCGAACGTCAAGCAGATGATGAAAATTTCAATGCAGTCCTATAGAAAACTATGAATGTCATTCATAATTCATAACATAAGAAAACCTACTTATCAGTCAGAATATTTGGCATTAATATATGATATTCATTTTGCCTCACTGTTTTCTACTCATCCGAAATACTTTTCCTTCTAAAACTGATGATCCTGCGCCAATGAGTGTTAGTTAGGGATGTTTCACGGCGCAAAATCTTTCGTGCTGATAGGGCACTGCGGCACAAGGTCGGAAAACGCGGAGGACATTCTTACAAGTCGATTGTCTTCTATCGCAATGCATCCCCCCGGGGGGGGGGGGGGGCGAATGTGCGCACGCCCAGATCCTAATCAGCCCCCGGAACGACGCACAACCTCGTGCAGAAGTAATCTTTCCCTCTTTCTCCTCCAATGTGTCTTCAATACTATTCCACTAAACGAATACAATGTTAATCTCTATTCTGTATCGTTAGGTTAGGTTACGTAAGTCGAGACGGCCTTGCATTATAGCATCATAACCATTCATTCTGTCCGCTCACCTGCAATGCGCCACACAATTTGTCCCGCCCGATTCACGGTGCCGGTATGCCTTGCAGTGCACGGGGCAAATACTGAGTGAATTGTTTCATCTTAGCAGGAAACGTGGCCTGCAAAAGCAACTGCGCGTGGATTATTATCCAAGACACTAAAAGGGGTCGAGTACCGACCTCGGCGCCAAAATGACAAAGACCACATGAATTCAAATCAATAAGTTTATTTGGAGTGAAACTTCCGCTCGCTAGATAGTGATTGGCCAATCGGTATCTTTCTTTAAAAGCTAATTGACTAACTTCAAGGCTTCCAGTTATAATTTGAGTGCAGCTTCAACTCCTAAAAGAGAAACTTGATTGGCTGATTATGTTTTCAGGTTGCTGGTCAAACTCGAGTGGAAATGGTAAGCTCATCTGTGAGCAACTCTAATTTCGTGTGATGAAAGAAACCCACAACACTTATTTCGACACTTGCTATTGCAAAAGACGAGCATGTTCCAATTTTGCAAGAAGAAATGAGCTTATATGTGATTTCAAAATTAAGGGAAACGAGTGATAAGATCTTTTAGATTAATGCATTCTGTTAACTTATTCTGCAAGATTTATACTTGATGCTTCAAATAATTAAGAAACTTCTTACAATAGTTACTAAATCTAATAGCAAATTCCACACTTTTCAAGTAAATTCCTTTCAAGGCTTGAGAATTCCAAGAGTTCCTTCGCTGGACTATTCAACTCATTAGGTTGCAAACTAATGTTATTTTGTTCCCCATACAAATTTTGCAGAGTAAATTGCTATATTATCCAATAAGCTGATGTAGGAACAACATCAATGATGCCTGCTTCCATAAAAAGTCATAACAAAACCTCTTTCTGGCATTTCGAACTGATCAAGTTCGCTAAATTACTATGTACATTTCGCAATTCAATCTCAAAACTTTCTAAACTGCTTCCTTAATTGAGATGATGGTCATTCGACATATTTCGGAAATGAAAGGCTGATTACCATTCCACCTGTGTATTCTTGATTCAGGCACTACGTCATAGTACCTCGTTTCAAATATCGGATTGGTCGTAATCGATAAATGAAGCGGGTAACGTGTGCGCCGTTGTTGTTCTGGATGAATGTTTCAGGAAGTAGCCGCTTTGGTCTATCGATTGCAAACTTAAAGGTCATCAGGTGTCAACTGGACATTGCCACGAACTTGACCCCTTGATCTCATTTAATACAGATTTTGCCCACAAAGTAACGAGAACAGAGGGCTGTTAATAACAGAAAAGTTATCTAGGTTCTTAAAGAAATCGGGACTTTGGCTTTGGTCCAATTATTATCCAATGAAATGCGGTAGAATCTTTAAGGAAAAATGTGGCTCTTTCATATTGAGTACCGTGTCAACCTTAATAGTAATTTTACTATAAATATTAAAAGATTAACAAAAACAATGAAGAAATTTCATAAAATGATGTTTATATTTTAAATTTCGAAAATGTAAAAAAATCTAGATAATCCCCTTTTTTAGAAAAATCTAGAAACTTTTAGAGGAAGAAAATAATAATATTATTATTAATATTAGAGGAGCAAACATTTTTATTTTTAATTTTATTTCATTTCTAGAGTTACTGATATTGTATTGTTATAACAATTTGATCATCTTCTTTTTTAAACCTATTTATTACAATCGATTGGAAATTCCACTGTCTTGTTGAAAATTCGTCTTTATCACCTATAAATTTAATGATTTAATTGAAATTTTTTTCTTTTTTGGTTTTAAAACTAATTTTTTTATTTTGCAGAAATTGCATCTTTTTATTTAAAACCACGAATTGCGGATTAAAAATTAATCTGCTTCGGTTGAATATGAACATTTTCGGGTTCCAAATTCAATTAATTTATAGAAAAAAAAAAACATATTTTCGGCTCAAAAAATCAACAATTTAGTAGAAACTTAACTATTTCGCCAAAAGTTAAACTACATTATTAAAAAAATATTTTATCAGCTGAGGATTCATCATTTTAGTAAAAAAATTAATTTTTTGGTTAAAAATTGATTTATTCGCTTGATAATTAATTTTTGACGACTGCAAATCTAACTATTTTATTTTTCGTTTAAAGTGTACCTTTTTTTGTTGAAACTTCAATTATTTCATTGAAAATTAATGAATTTAGTTCCAAATTCGACGTTTTTGGTTGGAAATTTATTTGTTTTAGTTGAGGATAAAATTCTCAGTACTGGAAATTTTATTCCATTACGAGGATTATTGATATTGTGTTTTTATAGAAATGTTATAATCTTGGTTTTGTAAAATAATTTATTAGAATCTTCACAGACATCCTTTTTGATTAAAAATTCAACTCTTTTTTTTATTGGTCTTCATGACTTGAAAATTTAACAATTTAATTGAAATTTTTTTCTTTTTCGGTTTTGAGTTTTTTTTTGTTTGTAGAAATTGCATCTTTTTATTTAAAGCCACAAATTTGTAATTGAAAATTAATTTTTTTATTGGAAATAAGCATTTTTGTGTTACAAATTTCATTATTTTGTAGAAAATTTAACAATTTGATAGAAATTAAACTATTTGATCAAAAGTTGACTACTCTCTTAAAGGCTTATTTTTTCAGCTGGGGATTCATCATTTTAGAATAAAATTATATTCTTTGGTTGACAATTTAACTATTTTGTTGATAATTCTTTTTTTCATTGTCAAAAATTAATGTTTTCAACTGAAAATTTAACTACTCCATTCTTGATTTAAATTGTATCTTTCTTTGTTGAAACTTCAACATTCAAGTATTTAGTTGAACATTCGTATTTCTTGGTCAAATGCAATTGTTTTTGTTTCATAGTTAAATTATTTTTTGTTGAAAATATAAACTATGTTACATTATTTATTAAAAATGCATCTTTTCATGTTAAATTTCCACCCATTCGTTGAAACAAACTTATTTTGTTAATAAAAGAATCATAACTTTTTTTGGAAATTCACCCCTGTTTGAAAATTGAACTAATATGCGAAAAATTAGTTTTTTTGTTAAAAATTAATTTTACAAACTAAAAATATAACTATTTGATTGAAAATTACATTGTTGGATTGAAATTCAAATGTTTTATAAAAAAATTTCCTTTTTGACTTAAAAATTAAACAATTTTTTGGAAAATTTAATTATATTTGGTAGAAAAAATTGTTTTTATGAAAATTTAACTATTCTATTTTGGGTTCAAAATTGATTTTTTATTTAATTGAAAGAATCCGCTGGTTGGTAGAAAATTTATGAAATTGGTTGGAAATTTAACTATTTGTTTAAAGATTCATTTATTTTCTTGATAATTCGTCTTTTTTTTAAATTCATCTCTTTTGGTAGAAATGTAATCTTTTCTGGTTAAAATGCAAATACTAGAATGAAAATGAATCGCTTACAGTTGAGGATTCAACTATTTTGTTCAGAATTCGTCTTTTTTATTCAACTCAATTGTTTTGGATAAAAAAATCTTCGATTGATTAAAATATCAACTATTGCGTTTTTTGGTTGCGAATTCTTTTTTATTGATGTCGGTAAAAATTACGTAACACATGGCTCCTCACCAAGGAAGGTACGTGGTTTGAAAATTCAGAAAAAATTTTACTTACGCCCGGCGCTTTAGCCACATTTTTCTTTAAACAGTTTTTTAAAAAGTCAAAAAAAACCATGCTATACAATACATGGTCTGAATCAAACGCATCCAAATACAATATTAGACGCAATTCATACATTACCGTCACACGGGGTAATTTCGGTTGTGCAGGGTAAATTAAGAACATTCCTAAGTTGATAATTTAATTTACTTAAGGTGGTTTTAACCAGAATATGGAACCAGTGAGGGCTGAAACTGATTCCAGATTCTGATAAACACAGAAACAAATGTTACTACTTGTAAACATGTTACCTGTCGCCAAAACGAGAAAAAACCATTCCACAATGTGAGAAAGTGAAATATCGCCAAACAAGAAACCCGTAGAGTAACAGATACAACATTTTATAAATAGTGTCGCTATTTATAGAAAACGACTTACTGGACAAAATAGTCGAGTTAATTGCGGGGCAATAAACCACTTGTCGTAGCGAAATAACATTTCTCTCGTCGACATGTTCAAGTGTTGCAAGACTGTAAAATGTGCTCGCGAACTGAGAAACAACACTACAAGACTACTTGAGCCGCGTGCTCCTAATAAATAATTTTGCCGGTGTCAAAAGGCTGGTGGGTGTTCGTACGGAAAATAAAATACATACATATATATGAGCTCGATTCGACGCGATAACGCAGCCAAACGATCAATAATGTCCTGCATCGAGAATATACGGGTGGCACACGCGTATTACATACGCATACCGATTTTCAATATGACAATTTGCCAATGGGCGATCGATGCCGTATATCACGCCGATCGACGTCAATAGGCACTCCTGAGTCCGGTATATGTATGTACTATAATACTATAGATAGACTATATACATATGGTATCCAGCATTGTCTCGGATGAGGGTATTTATTTGTAATGTCGAGTCGGTATATTAATTTTCAATGGCAGGATAAATCATCGATCCTAACGGTTCAATAGTTAGATCTACTGATCAAAGAAAACCGCTGACGCTATCATTCAGTGCAATCAATATCATCGGTAGCCAAAGAGCAATTTTCCAGTTTTCTGACTTTTCTTTAATGATCTTGCATTTCGAAATCCGGACGATTGCTTCAAGGGAAAACGATCGCGTCATTGTGGTGAGTTTAATTATAGATGCTGGAAAGCTGCTCTAAAGAAAAGAAGAGCTAGGGGAGCTGCGTCTAATGTAGCACACCGAAATCTATCGTTCAATTTGAAGAATAATATAAGCGATTTTGTGTAGCAAAATCTAGAGAATGTAGTTCGATAGATTAGGTTTACTCTGTGCAAAGCAAACATTGTATTGGAATTAATTAAGAATGTTCATTTTAGGTTTTCTGAAAAAGTTCACCTGCGTCAAGTTACCTGTCATGTTTCCCAGTGTGTTGCAGTACTCGTCTGTCTTGTATTGCCAAATGAAAATCGAATTTTTAATACTAGAGCAGGAAATTTCAGTAAAATAGGGGATTAGGAAACAGTTTTTAGTATTTTATTTTACAATTTAAAGGATTTCTGATTTGGAACAGGAAATTTTGGAACAGAATTATAATTTTCAGTTGGAACTTCAGACAGTTTTTGATCATAAGAATTACGAATTTGCTTTGGAACAGAAAATTTATAAAAGAAGTATAAATTATAATTCTATACAAAAAATCCCCTTTCCCAAGTAAAAATTATAATTCCTAACCGAAATTACTTGTTACAAAGTATAAATTACAAATCTTTGCGGAAATTTTCTGTTTGGAACTACAATTATATTTATTTGCAATATTTTACCTTATAATTAAATTTAATTTTAGTTGTTTTTCTCCCTTTTTCTAAAACTTTGAAGAGGGTAGTTAACAAATTCTGAGTTGGAAAGAGGATTTTTTTTTTAATTCCCTTTTTCTGAATCAGAATTAAAAGTCTCTTTTCATTTCAAAAATTCATTGTTACAAAATAAAAATTCGAATTCTTTGCGGAAATCCCATTATATTTATTTACTAAAAATTCCTACCCAAAATTGGAAGTTATAACTTTTTACCAGGCCATAATTACTTTTATTTCCCGAAATTCCCAGTTCCAAATCAGAATTATATTCATTTTAAACATTTTCTATTATAATTGAAAAATATAGTAAATTCCTTTTTCGAAAATTTGGAGGAGAAAAATTTCAAATTGTGACGAATACTAAATTGGAACAGGTATTTTTGTAATTCCCTTCTTCTAAATCAGAATTAAGATTTCTTAACAAAGTTCCCCGCTCCGTGCCAAATTCCTCTTTTCAAGTCCAAATTAGAATTATTTGAGTTAATTTCCTGTCCTGAAGTAAAAATTAAAATTCTTAACAAAATTTCCTGTTCTACAGTAAACCTAGAATGAAAATTATCATTCTTTACGGAAATTTAAAGTTCTATCTTAAAATTTTATTTTTTCAGAACATTCCCTGTCCCAAACTTAAAATCAAAATTCTTTACCAAAATTCTCACTCCCAAACTCAAAATCAGAATTCTTTGTCGAAATTCTCACTCCCAAAGTCAAAATTATAATTCTTTACGAAATTTCACTATCCTTAACTTAAAATTATACTTATTTACTAAAATTTCATTTCGAAACTTGAAATAATAATTCTTTTAGAATATTTCCTGTTCCAAGTCAGGATAATTTTACGTCCTCGCGTAAATTATGTTATGTTTTTTAAAATAATTATTCCCTTTCCCAATTTCGAATTTATTGCCAAAAATCCCCTGTTTCAAGCAAGAGTTATATTTATTCACAAACTTTTCTATTATAATTCGGAAATATAGTAACTTCCTTTCTTCAAAATTTGGAAGAGGGAAGTTTCAAAATATGACGGATTCTGACTTGGAACAGGGATATTCCTAAATTCCCTCCTTCTAAATCAGAATTAAAGTGCTTTTCAAAAATTCTCGTTCCATGTATAAAATCATTTGTTCCAAGTCAAATTATAATTCCTTTAGAACATGTCCTGTCCCAATATGAAAATTAGAATTCTTCACAAAAATTGCCTGTCCTAAACATAAAACTATATTTCTTTATTAAAATTCCATGTCGAAACTTAGGATGATATTTTTTTCTAGAAATTTCCTGTTTCATGTCAGGATAATTGTAATTCTTCATGTGATTTTTTTATATTTCTTTTAAGTGACCCTGACATTGTATAATTTACTTATCCTCTCATGTCTCATCAGAACGAATACATTTTTCCTGTTTGTGATAATCCCAATTAAGAATCAAAACACGTCTGCCACTTCATCAAAAGAAAAGCGAGCTCGAAAATAGTCAAAGTTATTTCTGGCATAGAAAGTGGAAATAGTGACTCGCTAGTTACATCCTCTATTCTTTCCACGATCGAAAAGTCTTGACTCATCGGCTGTCTCTTGACTCGGAGACTGCTATTTGGCACCTAGCAGGCTGAGAATAATAATCATCATGGGAGACCAAGAGACCCGATTGAAAAATGAATTTCTCGAAAGCGTGAAATGGAACCCTAATAGGGGCCTTCCTTGCGAAGTTGAAGAATTTACAGGATAACTTCCCCATAATATTTGCCCTCCTTGCAAAAAGAAGGAGCAAAAAATGCTCAAGTCGATTTTAAAGCCAATTATTAGCTACCACCCGTCGTGAAATTGGTCAGTTTTTATTTTTATGTTACTCCTTTGTTTTGCAGGTTCGCGAACTGGTGGAAAGATGTACCTGTCCTACACAATTTCCGATGATTCGGGTTTCTGAAGGCAAGTATCGTATTGGGGACACCAAGGTGCTCATCTTCGTGAGGATTCTGAGGAGTCACGTGATGGTACGAGTGGGCGGTGGCTGGGACACCCTTAGCCACTATTTGGACAAGCACGATCCCTGTCGGTGTCGAACCTGTGAGTAAACTCAGCAGGATATTTATTCTCTATCTTTACTTTTATTTTTAATACAAATATTTTCATTCCGAGCGTTCAACCCAAAAGATAGTTGTTTGGGTTTTCCAGGGTGGGCGTTCCCTGACCATTAATATTTAAAGACCAAAATTCTAATCTTGTAACACTTTCAATATAAGATCTTTTATCAATGGTATAAAACAATTTTAAATGTTCATTTATAAAATGTTTAATTCATTATTCTCAGGGCTGCCACAACCTAATTTACTTTAAAAAAGTGACTAATTTTTTTAATTTAAAAGAATTCGATGAAATTCATAAGGAGTCTAGATGAATTTGAACGAATTCAGAATCAATTCATAAGATTTAAAAAAATTCAAGATAGATTCAAAAAAATACAACTGAATTGTAAAAAATTCAAAAAATCTAAAAAATTCCATTCATTTCCATTAAATTTGAGTTAACTTAGAGGAATGCAAGGGAAATGAGAAGAATTTGATAAAATTCAAGGTGAATTAAAAAATACAAATGAATTTAAAACAATTTTAAAATATGAAAAAAATACATTGAATTTAGTTAGTTTGAAATGAGTTTAGAAAAATTCAAGGAAATTCAAAAGAATTTGATGCAATGCCTAAGAATTGAAGGTGAGTTTAAGACTTCAAAATAAATTAATAAGGGCTAAAGGAAAATTCCAAATTAATTGAAATCAATTTCTGAAAATGTTTGAAAATATCTTAAAATCTTCGAAACCCTACGAAATCCCTACTTTCTCGCGAATAAATTATTTGAAACCCATTAAATATTACGATATTTCCTGAAATCCTGGGAAGGGTATTTAATTACCTTGAGACTTTAAAATCCCTTAAAATCATTGGAATTCTCGGAAATCTGATAAAATCCCAAGATCTTTTAAAAAATCTTAACACTTTATAGGTCCTGCAAAGTCCTGCCATACCTGCCGAAATGGTAGGCATTACTTTGGCCTAAAATATTGCAAAGCCTTTAAATTCCGCTCAAATTCGAAAACAATTAAAAATTCCTTGGAATTTTTCGAACTTTCTTTAAATATTTAAAATCTTCTGAATTCTTTTGAAATATCTTTAACCTTTTTAAAGCTCTTGAAAATGCCTCAAGCATTTTTTAAATTCCCTTACAAATTTAAAATTCTTTTAAATGCCACTAAATTACTTCAATCAATTGCAAATTTCTTGCATTTCTTTGAAAAAAAGATCCTACTCCATCTTCACTCCATTGGGAATCGAACCACAAAACTTCTGATTTCCGGTCAGGTGCTTTTCCAATTAAGCTATTAGAGGGATCAGAATAAGAACTCTTAATTCAAGAACATAACGCTAATTTTTATCTAGGTGTTAATGGTACAAGTAATTATTTTAAAATTTTTTAATTTATCTGCTATATCATCAGAGATTGTACCTTACCGACAGCAGACTAACCCTCCAAACCATGAAGGCAGAAGAATCTACACAATATCGATCAAGTTAAGAATCTTCAATAACAGAAAATGCTTAACGTCTTAATAAGACTAGATGGAAAATAATATTTTTAAATTAAAATTAAAATTATTCCTTGAATAAAACATCCTACTCAATCTTCACTCCATTGGGAATCGAACCACAAAACAAAATAAAAATAAATAAACAAAATATTATTTTCCATCTAGTCTTATTAAGACGTTAAGCATTTTCTGTTATTGAAGATTCTTAACTTGATCGATATTGTGTAGATTCTTCTGCCTTCATGGTTTGGAGGGTTGGTCTACTGTCGGCAAGGTACAATCTCTGATGATATAACCCTAGATTCTTTGAAAATACCCTGACATATTTCAAATCCCTTGAAATCCCATTAAGTTACTGGATTCAATTGAAAATTTCATGGATTATTTTAAACCAAACTAAAGTATTTTTAATTCTTGGACATTTTTTTAAATCCCTAGCAATTTAAGAGTCTTAAAAATACATTGGAATTGTTTAAAATACCCTACATTATTTTAAATCCTTTGAAATATTTTGAAACATTTTAAATGTTTTGAAAATACCCTGGATTCTTTAAAAATACCCTAGAATTTTCAAAACCTTGCAAATACCATTAAGTTACTGAAATCAATTGAAAACTTCTTAGAATATTTTAAAATACCCTCCAGTACTTCAAATCCTCCCACATTTTTTTATACTACTTACTATTTATTAGAAATCTTTAAAATTCCTTGGAATTATTCAAAATACCCTCAAATATTTTCAGTCATTTGAAATCCCTTCAAATTAGTCAAATGAATAAAAAATTACATGGAATCTTTGTAAATTCCCTACAGTATTTCAATTTCGTTCAACACTTTTTAAAGCACTTAAAAATAACTTGGAAATGTTTAAAATACCCTCCAATATTTTTAATTCTTTGAAATCCCATGAAATTACTGTAATCAATTGAAAATTCCCTGAAATATTTTAAAATACTCTAAAATATTTCAAATTCTTGACCATTTCTTTTAACCCTTTGAAGTTTTTCGAAGCATTTGAAAATTCTTTGGAATTTTTAAAAATACCCTAAAATATTTCAAAGCCTTTGAGATATTATAAAATCCCTTGAAATCTTCTAAAATATCCACTTATGTGTCCTGTAAAATCGTGCCATGTGCCACGAAATTCTAGGAAATTCTTTAGAACCCTATGCCTTTTTTTAAATCACTTAAGGGCATTTGATACTTACAGTTTCCCCGGGGTTTTTCCACAAAAATAAAAATTTTTTAAAACTGAATTCGGAGATGCTATAAAATATCATAACGGACGTTCCCAGACTCTTTTTTAGGGATAATAACAAAAAAAATTTATTGTGCTATATAAAAATTTTATGCATATGCATTATTTTCAGATTACGTCGTTTTTCATCTCTGCCTTTCCGATAATCTGGAAATTATTTATGAAATAAACTTTTTTAATTGCTTGCAAACAAGGTTAGCTCCGGGAGATTAGTTACTATGTTTATTTGTAAGTCCAAAGTTGTCGGCCAAAAATATTGTGTAGTTTGGAAGTAACGCTCAGGTGAATTGTAACACACATAACCTCGAAATATACAAGCACGTTGTTAGCAATATCAAAAATTTTTTGATAAAAAAACACAAAAAAGTGTGCGGGGACGTCCGTTAGCATGTTCGCTATCATTTCCCAGATTTTGAAGGCAAATATTTCTTATCCTAGGAAAAAAACTGGGGGAATCTAACACTGAAAAATTCGATACCATTTCGTATTTCATAAGCGCTATGCAAATTAATCACATTTTGCTAAATTAAAACTTTTTTAAATTAACCTACAAAAAAAGTGTGTGGGGACGTCCGTTAGCATGTTCGCTATCATTTCCCAAATTTTTAAGACAAAATATTTATTATTCGAGAAAAAAAGCCGGGGGAACCTAAAACTGGTAAAATCGACAATGTTCTAAGTATCACATGCCCTTAATATCATTCAATTCCTTGTAAATTCTTTGACATTTATTTTTTACAAATGCCTTGTAATCTATTACAAAATACCCCTGAAGCCTTTTTAAAACATTTTAAGATTCATTGGATATTTTAAAAATAACTCTAAAATCTTTCAAAACCTTGGAAATCATTCGAAATTCTTGGAAACTTTGTTAAACTCTTAAAAATTCCTTCGAACATTTGAAAATGCACGAACATCTTTAAAAAAATGTAAATCACTTCAAATTATTGAAATATATATATAAAATATCCTAAGATAATTCCAATCCTTTAAAATCTTTTTAAATTTTTTAAAGCTTTAGAAAATTTCTTATAATTTTAAAAAATACTCTAAAATCTTTCAAATTCTTTTAAGTCCGCTCATAATACTGAATTCAATTGAAAATTCTATTTAGAATCTTATGAAATATCCTAAAGCCTTATATTGTTCCTGTGAAATCGTTGCATATCATTCGAAATTCTAGGCAATTTTTCAAACCCCAATTAAACTTGTTTAAAATCCCTTAAAGTCATTTAAATACTTCAAAATTCCTTGAAACCTTTTAAAACCCCTTAAAACTTTTTTAAACTTTGGAAAATATGGAAATCTATAAAAAATTCCATAGAATCTTTGGAACATGTAAAACATATCCTGAAATTATCAACATTTTTTTTTAAATCCCCTCAAATTATTAAATTCTACTGAAAATTTCATGGATTTTTGAAAAATACCAGGGAATGTTTCAAAACTATTTAATATAATTCAGTAATGGGTAAATACCTGAAATAAATATAGGTTAAATTATTGGTTCATTTATTAAAACAAACTGATTAAAGTCATCGTTTCATTTCAGAGAATGATTGTAATGTCTTTATCTTAATAAAGTGACGAAAAGTGATATAAGTAAACAAGTGATTAATAGTGATTGCGTGACGGCCCTGATTATTCTTGTCAGTAAGATCTCACAGAAATTCCCTGACATTTGCAATTAAAAAAATCCCTGACTTTTTCTGACTTTTCCTGACAAAAAAAATCCCTAACTGTTGCCTGATATCCAGGTTATATCAAAATTTTAGATGTTACCTCACAAGAGGTAGATTTATATCTCAAAAGTTTTCTTTAATACGATATAACTGGGGACAAGTCAGTTTCTAATTTGTAACAGTCTCTAAATAGATAAAAATACTTAGAAATACAAAGTTGGGCTTATTTTGGTTCAGAGTTTGACCCAAATTTGAGACGCAGCAATTTTTAGTCAAAAATAGACCTCACAGTTTCTATGGGATAAGAAATGGTGTAAAAGGGTACCTTTTTTCATGGTTAAAAGGTACCCACTCTTCTGTTTTTTTTTTTAAATTAATCTTTTAACTAGCTTTGCGAATTTCTTTAAGCAGCTCAAGATTTCGTACTGATAAAAATACGGAAGAAACAATTAAAAACAGTTCAAAGAATGAAAAACAGATAAACAGCATAATTTGAAAATTATCATTTTTGAGATAATCTATTTTTAATTTTATCAGTATTTCAACAAAAATGTCTAATTTATTTATATCAAGAAAAATTGTTGAAATATTCAATATATTTTTTAGAAATGGGTAGAAAAAAAATAATTTTTAAATACGAAAATGTATTTTTATCTGCAAAAAGGCCTCAAAAGTGAGAGAAACAATTTTCTAGTCCTTTTAGAAGGGGTTTTCAAATTTTTTGTTAAAAATTGTAGTCTATGAGATATTACATTATCCCTTATGAATCAATTTTCAAATAAAAATCTGTCAAAATTTGAAGTTACTTTTCGAAAATACAAGAAAAGTCTGGACAAAGAAATTCCTGTGTCCCTTTTATCTGAAATATCAAATTTAGGAGCCTCATTTTTAAATTGCTAAAGTCTGAATGGCTTTAATTTACACTTGCTTATTAAGGTCGATTATATCATTCTAAAATTAATTAATTCTTCACGCTTCCAATACAAATTGCCAAAACAAAAGGACTCAATCTGAAATGGTACCATTTAAAACGGTTCAAGTAGGAAATTGTCTTTTTATGTTGAAATTACAAATGTTTATAAGCATTAAATTAGGGCTTGCACTTTGACATTTTACAATTTTAAATGATTTTACATCGAAATCAAACAATCTTATATAGTAACATTTTTATAAATTGCAATTAAAGATAATTCAACTTCAAAAGTTTTCAACTTGAAATTATCCAATTATTAAAAG
>NC_046660.1:77490149-77527325 GCF_010883055.1 Belonocnema kinseyi | reverse complement strand
AAAATTAAAAGCCAATATCTCGGCAACGTATTGAAATTAGACTTTAGGAAATAAGACGCCACAAAATTTAGTCCAGCTATTTTCTGTGTATAACCGGAAGTATCCCTATCATAACAGTATCGTATTCTTTTATGTCACACCGTCAAACTCCTATGCTTACAAATAAACATTTCGGAAATTATTTCACCACAAAAAATTTAGTGAAAAAAAGGAAAATATTTGTTTATATAATTTTCATTGAATACTAAGAGGCAAGGTTCATTTTTCTCAGTGTTATCTTCTGTGCATTAAAATCAAAATTTCCACGACCGTTAGGGGAAACCCCGATGAATTCTTACGTTAAAAAAGCTTTAACAATCCTGATTGGCCAATTACGTCTTTAACGATCGTTGAAATTAACGAATTGGTTATAAGAAACTAGGGAACTAACGGTTTAGACAAACAACTCTTTTATGATGTGATTTTTTTTTACTTGTTAAGGTTCTTTTATCTTTATTTCAAGGTAAAAAAATCTTTTTTCTTATTAAAGTAAAAATAAAAATAAAGATTAAGGTCAGGTAGTTTAGCAATATTAAGAAGATTAAGTTTTCTTAGAATAGATTTAAAAAATGTTTAATCATTTTGTAATTCTATTTGAGATATACTCTTAAAATATATGCGGAAGTTCAGAAAGGAATTTTGTTTTCAGCACACCGATCAATGATCTCGGCAAAATTAATTCAGAAAGCAGGCGGTTCCTTCGATCTTGGTAGCGCGCAGGTGCATTATGAACGGTAAGTTATCTTTTAAAAACCAATAATTTTGCTTCTCCCCAAATTCATAGTTCACATCAAAATAAGGCGATATTTTTTTTAGACCCATGACTATAATCACAAGTGTTTGCTGAATAATTACGTAACTTTCACACAAGGAAAACTATGCAAGAGAAGACAGATTAAAAAAAATTATTGAAAATTATATCACAATCTTAAATTTGAACTAATCACAATCAAGGAATATTAAAGTAAAAATTCTGGGAAGATGAGACATTTTTTATTTAATATGTTCCAAATTTAATAATTTCATCTATTAAAATTTAATATTTTTTAATCGCAATAGTTAGCAATTTAGAGAATATCACATGTAATGGAATTACTTGAAACTGAAGATCTCGAAACTCTATGCATAATCTAAAATTTATAACCTTTTAACTTGAAATAAATAAAAGTTAACGAAGTATCTTAGCCTAAAGTTAAAATCAACTACTTAAAATTTTAAAAGTTACAAACGCAGTAAATTTATAGCAAAATGGTATACAAATTTAAAAATGTTTAATTTAAATCATGAAAGTTGTGAAAGGCACAATTTCCTCATCAAATATTTCCAATTGTTTTATCTCAAAAATAGTTTCATTATATTACAATTGTTTCAATTAAAAATAATTAAACAATTGAAAAAGAAAAATGTTTAAAATTCAATCATTTATATTTGAAAGTGGTCATAAATTTAAAAATTTAATCTATAAATTTATACATTTCAGTAAATCATTGAAAATTTAAAAAATTAAAACTAAAAGTTTAATTTTGAGTAAAAAAGGGTGTTTTGAACCAAATACTTGAATTTTCAACTAACCAAAATGGATTTTCGACAAAAAATGGAATTGTTCAATTTTCAGTTTAAAAATTAACATAAAAAGACGAATTTTCAGCTAAAAAAATTAATTCCGAACCAATATGAATTTTCAATGTAAAATTTAATAGTTAAATTATAAACTAAAAAATCAATGTTTGACAAAAGAAAGTGGATTTTTCGATTACAAAGTTCATTTTCAATCTAATATTTGCATTTTTAACTTTAAAAAATAGAATTAAACAAAAATGTTCAAACAAAATACTTTAACTTTTATCTAAATAATTGAATTTTTATGTAGAAATGTTTAATTTTCACCAAAATAGCTCAAATTTAAACGTTACGAAATCCTTAGATTTTCAACCAAAGAGATCAATTTTGAACTTTCACGTAATACTTTCCAAATATAATAATAAAATCTATTAAGATTTAACATTTCTTAATTAAAACCGTTGAAAATTAAGAAAGTACTGGATGGAATTACTTGAAACTGAAGATCTCGAAACTCAATACATAATCTGAAAAATTATAACTTATAAACCTAAAATTAAAATAAACTAATTGTAAAATAAACTACTTTAAATTGGGAACGTTCAGAACTCAACCATTTTAAGCCATAATGGTATGAAAATCTACTAATTTTTAACTGAAATCATGAAATTTGTGAAATGCACGATTTTTACATAAAATGTTTGTAATCTTTCAATTACAAAAACAGTTTAATTTGATTGCGTCCAACAAGTTTCGAAATGAGGTCAAACTATTTTTATTTTGAAAATTTCAAATAATTTCCAATGGATTCAAAAATTATGTTAATTGCTTATTTACAATTTTTGGTACTGAATTCATTAAAAAGAGTATTATGTATGACTTGCCTTTCGTTTGCACTTCAAAAGGAAACTATAATTTTTGTATGTTTTCATAAAGTCATTAGACTTTTTAATTTTTATTAACAGGTAGCAACTTTTCAGCACTATTTATTTTAGATTTCTAAACATTTCATATTTTCGGCCCACTCTAATCTTCAGTGAATGCATTTTCCCATTTGTATTTAATTTATATTTTAAAAGCCTGAAAAATGTAAGAATTTCTATGTGGATATTTGTCTAGCAGAAATCTTACAGAATGAATAATTTTCAAAATCAATTTTTAACTTCAAATGATCTAGACACGTCGAAAACATTTGGTCTAAGCTCACCGAATTTCATCTAATTTGATGTTAAAACTTCAAAATAATTTAATAAATGTAATATCTATTGCTTCACAAAAAATTCATCTAAAAAATCTCCTAGGATCCTAATAGCGCAAAGATATTAGATGTAGATCTGGCGGTTCAATCGAGGCGCGTCTAGGAACACGTCCTTAACAAATTCTCATTTGCACTGTTATGAATGACGACTCTCCAGTAACTATTTTTCTTAGAAAGTTACGCAATAATTCGATAATATTTGTGATTGTTGAGTTAGAACATTTCGCACGATAGAATCCCATTTTTTCATTCAGATCACCTCCAAGGACCCGCCGCAGTTCCGCCTCTAGCGTCGGTTCCTGCGCAGGAACGTTACAATCTCAAAATCAGCAGCCTTTATCATTGCAAATCCCCAGAAGCGTTTCAAGCAATCGATCTCGATCACCCACCCCTCACCAGGCGACTAGACATCATGGCGAGGACACGAAGAAGACTGGAAACCGTTCCAGGAGTCCAACACCGCAGGGGAAGCACCTCACCAATCCAGCCCATCAGCTATCAGATGCTGGAAAGCTAAGGTCCAGGTCACCAACCCCGAAGACGAACACCAGGTCAAGAAGTCCAACTCCAAAGGTGGAAAATGGAAAGGCGAACGATCCCTTGATACTGGACCCAACCAGAAAAGCCCTCAACGAAGAAATCCGACAGGTCAAATACGATGGACGATCTCAGATGTATCACAGCAGACATCAGGATAATTATCAGGTACGATTTTCTTATCATTCATCAGCAAAATTCAAACAGAAGTCAAATTTTTATTATGAAATTGTTTTTGTCATCTCACAATTATTAGTCTAATGTCTAATAGAACGGGGTGGCCGTAAAACTTCATTTTCAAAATTAGAAGGTAAATTTAAAAGCAAAAGTCAAGTTTATTGAAAACAATTCAAAAATATGAAGAAATGCATTAATTCAGTAATTTTGAAATGAGTTTAGAAAACTTTAAGAGAATTCTTGAAAAATTAATAAAAGTCAGGGTGAATTAAAAATGAATTCAAATGAACTGCCAGAAATATTTGCAACTCTCTTCACACCTTAGCAACCTTACGAAAGTAAGTAGATTCTTTGATAACCACTAAAATATCATGAAATCCCATGAAATTCTATAAAATCTGATATTTCCTGAAATCCTAGAAATTTTATTAAAATGCCATTAGGGCTTTTAAAATCCCTCACAATCATTGAAATTCTCGAAAATCTTATACAATCCATTGGAATCTTTTAAAATATATTTTTTTAATCTTCTGAAAATGCCTTATGACTTTTTTATTACTTTCAAATATTTGAAATCATTAAATATATTTTTTAAATCTCTTACCATTTTTTTAAAGCTCTTAAAAATTTCTTTTAATTATTAAAAATACCCTAAAATATTTCAAATCCTTTCAAACTTTTGAAAGCTTTTAAACATTCTTGAAATTGTTTGAAATATGCGAACATTCATTGGAATCACTTTATATTATTGAGATCTATAAAAAACATCCTCAAATATTTAGGAAATATTCCTAAATACTTTTGAAATCACTTAAATGATTCAAATCTCTAAAAAATACTCTAAGATACTTCAATTTATTGAAACTTTTTAAAGCTAAAATAATAAAGCTAATAATAATGAAGCTAAGCCCGAAAATCTCTCAAATTATTTGAAACCCTTTAAAATGACTGAATTCTATTGAAAATACTTTCGAATCTTTAAAAATATCCTAAAAATGTTTAAATTATTTACAATTGTTTTGAATACCGTGAAAGATATGAAAATATTTGAAATCCTACGAAATCTCTCAATTATTGCGAATAAGATATATCATATCCATTAAAATATTATGAAATCACGTGAAACTATATGAAATTTTAAGATATTTCCTGAATTTTTCGAAAATTTATTAAAATACCTCAAGAGCTTTTAAAATCATTGAAATGTTTGAAAATCTCATCAAATCCATTAGAATCTCTTAAAATACCCTACAAAATCGTTCAAAATCTTCCAAAATTTGTTAAATCCCTATACAGATTTATCTGAATTAATTGAAATCCTTGAAATCTTGTATAAAATAGTCCACAATATTTTCAATATTTAGAAATGTTTTGAAATCCCTTGACCTTTTTTAAAATCAAATTCCTTAAAAGTTTTAAAATCCTATGGAATACTTTCAAATTATTCAAATATATTAAAAATCCCTTGGTATCTTTTACAATATCCTTAAATATTCAAAATCCTTTAAAATAATTCAAAGTCCTTTGCAATCATTAGAAATCCTTTGAAATTATTAAAAGCTCTTGAAAATTCCTGGTAAATTTTAAAATGCCCTAAAATGTTTTAAACCCCTTTGAAATCTATTAAAATTATTGAAATCTATTTTTAAAATTTTGAAAATTTTTTAAAATGCTCTAAAAGGTTTCAAAAGAATTTAAAAGATTGGAAATATGGTGGAGTACTTTAGAAATGATTCAAAGCAATTTTTAATTGGTCTCAATCAACGTTAACCTAAAAGTTGTTGAACTCATGTTTCTTTATAGAAATCATATTCCTGATGAACAATCAGTACTTCAAAAGTAAATTTAAAACCTTGGAGAAATTTTGACAGAAAAAAATTGTTTAATCAAATTTTCCAATTTTTGTTTAATTTTTGAGTGTTGTATTCTTCTGGAAATGAAATAAAATTTTGCGAAATACTTTTTTAATATAATAGCTCTTACACGTTTTCATTTTGTTTGAAGAAATTTATATTTTTTGAAAAATAGAATTGAATTTTACTTACTTTAAAAGGAGCTCTATTCTTTAAGTTGAAAATGATTAAGGCCAGCGGCGTAGCCAGGATTTTTTTCAGGAGGGGCTTTGATTCTTTTTTCGGAGGGGGCTTCGGGTTTATGTTTAGGCAAAGAGTAGGGGAAAAATGGAATTGAATAATAAAAATACTTAGTTTCGGGAGGGGGGCTCGGGCCTCAAACCCTCCCCCTCGCTACGCCACTGATTAGCCCTTAAAGGTCGGCATGGGGTCTTTAGTGCCCTAACACTTTAAATAGAAAATTGCGAAGTTCGTTCTTCTTCAGTTTTTAATTTTGTTTTCAATGTCTTTAAATTAAAAAATGATTCAACAAGGAAAATGATCTTATAACAAGACACTTAAGGGAATGTCCAATAAAAATTTCACGCCAAAATATTAAAAAGCTTCTACGCAATAAAAAATTATGGCTGGGGTCTTCAACTACCCCATGAGGACCTCAACGTCATACCAAAGTAAGGGGACCTTTAAGGTTTAAGGCTCACCCCGACTGGATAAACCATGAGTTAATTTAATGAAAGAAGTGACTAAACCCATTTTAAAAAGTGACTAAGATGTGATTTTTGAAAAAAAAACATGGCAAAAAGTAACTGTGCGGCTTTTGCAAATTTTTCTCTTCAAAATCACTGATTTTCCCCTACTTCGAGGTTTTTTCTGTCCTGTGGTCATATGGAGTAGCCTAGACTAAATATGCGAAACAAATGAATGTTTCAGGATCCGAAGAAAGACCTTCACCAGGAGATCAAGGAGAAGGTGCCACTCTCGGAAGAGTTTTCAAAACGTTACGTGGTCGAAGGTGGAGTGGCCCGCCGAGCTCTAGACAAGGATGATACCCCGAAGTACGAGCCAGCGATATACAATTACAAATGTCAAGAAGATTCATCAAGTCGCAGTCCGACACCAAGCCCGCCAGTCAAGGACGAATCTGGTGAATCTTTCGGAAAGTCGCCACATGGAGATGGCGAGCACTCCGACAATGGTAGCGAGGTCTCAGATGAAGGTTACAGAAGTTTAGGAGCGGTGCAACCATCAACAACCAATGGAAGCACTGGAACAGGTACCGGTACTCAAGGATCGCCCACGGTTGTCGACTGTCACAGTAAGTTTTCTTTTATCTTGTCCAGATGACCAGATTACTGTCAATGCTCAACAGTGTGATCCTCCACCGGAATTTGTTTTGGTATCAGCTCGTAATATGAAAATAAGGTTTTTCGCTCAGCGATAAATTTGATGACACTTGATAGTCCCAGAAGGCCTTTTTTCCGAAATCAATCGAAGGAAATTAAACGACCTTCGACACTTGTTCAGTACTAATTGATTTTTACAAATCAATAGCAATTATCAGACTTCAGAACTCAAAATTAGCTCAAAAAAAGTGAATAGGGTAATTTTTTGACGAAAATAGGGGAATAAATTCTTTTAAATAAAATTAATGTATAGTTACTATATTGAATTAAATATAAAACGATTTAAGATTACAATTTCGAATACATTGCATTTTCGATTAAATAGTTGAATTTTCAGCCAAATAATTGAATTTTCATCCTATCAAAGTTAATCTTTAACCAGATGGTCGAATTTTCAGAAAAATAATTTTTTAGAAGGCAGTTGAATGTTCAATCCAAAAGAACGCTTTTTCAACAAAATAGTTTTTTAACAACATTTTTAACAAAATAGTTTTTTAACAACATTTAAAAAAAAATAGTTTTTTAACAACATTTTAAACAAAATAATTGAATATTCAACAGAATAAATAAATTTTCACAAAAATACATGATTTTTTAACACACAAATATGCTTTTTCAACCAAAGAGTTGCAGATTGAACTAAAAAATATAAACTTAAAATTAAAGAGTTGAAAAATGGAATAGTTGATATTTCAACCAAACATGAATTTTAAGGGGGTCGGTCGCTCAAACCCGAAAAAAATCGATTTTTTTCATTTAATCGATTCAAAAACTATCTGAAAAAATCCGTAAAAAATTTCAGCTTCCAATTCGAAGTATTTCGGAAAATATCTTCGGTAGTTAACGTGTGTGCCGACATTCGGTGAGACACGCTGCTCGCGCCGCATGTAATTATAAGTATAAAGATGTATTTTAGTGAAACTTTCAAGCGTGTTTTCTCAAAACCATATTTTCCCAAACGGTGTGCACGATTTCTCAAAAACTATTCAATCTATTGACCTCATTAAAGTTTCATTTGGTAAAAAATTGAAAACTACTCTACATGAACCACAAATATAAATGATTTTATCCATTTTTAATATTTTTTTAAGCACAAATATTTTTTTAAATTTCGACAAAAATTGTAGGTTCGGTTGAAACTGTGGAAATTTTCATTAAAATTTGGTTGCGAATTCCGGACGCTATCGTGCACGCCGTCCTATACTACTTCGGTGGCGAGACATTCCAGTGCACCATGGTTTACTCCGCCATTTTGAAATATTTTGGTCTCATTTTTTTTAACTTTGTTCAAAAGTTGACCAACATATAACTGGAATATGCCTATGCTGTCTTTTTGTTTGAAAAACCCCAATTCTCAAAAAGCACTTTTTTCGGGCTCTAGAGGGACTGACCAAACAGTAAAAAAATTCTCAAAAAGCACCTTTTTCGGGCTCTAGAGGGACTGACCAAACTACCAAACTGACCAAACTGACAAAACTGTGTTTTCATTAAGGGGGTCAGCCTTAATCAAAACACAGTTGAATTCCATAGAAAAACGTTAATTTTCTAAGAAAATTGGTATAATTGATGTTTCAACCAAAAAGATTTTAATTTTTAATCAAAAACAGATCAATTTCAACAAAAAATGTATATTTTTTAAAAAGTAGTTGAATTTGTTACCAAGAAATATTTGTCAGTCCAGAAAGATAAAAAAATTCAAATAAATTATTAAATTTTAAATCCTAAAAGCGAATTCTCTACAAAAGAGTCAAATTTTCAACTGGGAGATACGAATTTTCAAACAAAAAGTTAATTTTATACCGAAATAATAAATAATTTTTATCCGAAAATGGGGAATTTTCAACAAAACCGTTGAGTTTCCAAGCTGAAAAGACCATTTTGCAACAAAAAAGCACTACATTTTTTATTTGAAAAAGTTGTTTTTCAAAACGAATACATTAACTATCAACTTAAAATGGTCAATTTTCAACATAAAATGGAGTTTTTAAATTCATAGTTCAAAAAATTGAATTTCAACAAAAAGAAACAATTTTTTCCAACAAAATAATTATATCTTCAACTAACAAGATGATTCTGCAACTATTAAAACTAATTTTTAACAAATCAGGTCTAGTTTTAATAAGATAGATGAATTTTCAACTTTAAAAGAGACAAATTTTCTCTAAAATACATGCAATTATAACCAAATAATCGAATTATTAACTAAGGGCGCTCAGTTTAAAAACAAGCGTCTTTTCAACAAAACCGTTCCAATTTCAACCAAACAGTTGAATTTCCAAACAAAAATATGAATTCTCAATGAAAATTTTAATACTTTAATTTTAAACTGAACAAATAAATTTTTAACCAAAAATAGAATAGTACCATTTTTATCTATGAAACCAAACAAATAATTTAATTTCCTACTCAAGTAGTAGATTTTTCAACATAAAATGACGAATTTTTCATAAAACTGTTGAATTTTTAAGCCAAAAAGACAAACTTTCCAAACAAAATTAAATTTTTAATAAAAAAATTAATTTATAACAAAATACTTGTACTTTAAACTAAAAACAAGACATTATTAACAAAAAGTGGGTATGTTGAATTTTCAATAAAAAAAAAATATTTAGAACCCAAAAAAAACGAATTTTTCACAAACTGTTGAATTTCTAACCAAGGCGATGAATCTTCGACTAATAAAATGAAAGTTTAACAAAAAAGACCAATTCTTTACAAAATACGTGAATTTTCAACAGAATAATTAAATATTCAACTTAGAGCGCTTAATAGAAAATGTATGGGTTGAATTTTAAACTAAAAACGATAAATTTTCACGCAAAAATGGAATCGTTAAATTTTCACTAAAAAGACAAATTAATTTTTAACCAAACACTTAAATTTTCTTCCCAAATCATAGAATTTTCAAGCCAAGTAGATTCAAGAGAAGCATTTGTTGAATTTTAAATGAAAAAATGATTTTTAGCACAAAAAGACGAATTGTCCACAAACTTTTGAATTTCTAACCAAGGCGATGAATCTTCGACTAATAAAATGAATGTCTAACAAAAAAGTTCATTTTTTAAATTTCCAACCAAGATTAGTTTGTTATGAAACAAGACAAGTTTTAAACAAAATGCAGGAATTTTTAACTAACTAAATAAACTTTCAACTAAAAGTATTCAATTTTCAAAAATTGCATAATACACACAATATTTTAACTTTTATTTAAGCAGTAGAATTTTCAACTAAGAACAAAGAATTCTCCACGGAAATTTAATAGCTGAATTATAAACTAATAACTTTTAACCAAGTATTTGAATTTCAAACCAAGAAAATTAATTTTTTACTAAAAAAAAGACAAAATTGCAACAAAATACCTGAATTTTCGAAGCAAAAAAAAAATTAAAAACAGAGTAGTTCAACTTTCAACAAGTAATTAAATCTTCAACGAAAATAGTTGGATTTTCCAATTTAGTTCTATTAATTCACTTTGCATTTAAGCAAAAAAAACGAGAAAAAGGGGAAGTGACCTAAAAGCAGGAAAAAAAGAGAAATTCATTTTGAAAAAGCGTAAAAGAGGGGAGCATGAGAAAGACTGTGGAGAGTCTATCATTTGAAATGAATAGAAATAGTGAAAGAGCTAAAATGGACATAATGGAAATAAGCGAACAAGCTTTGTTTCGCATTTTTTTGGGATTTGACGTGATTGGAATTGTGTTCCTCCTCCACCCTTTGATATAACGTTATTAAGCGGAACGTAGGCAGTGTGCAATATCCGGAGGCTGAGTGCAGAGGTTAATGGCCAAGAGCGACTGATCACATCGCATCGGCGATCTGGGTGTATATTAATTTCAGAGGCATGAAAATGATTCAATTACAGATTTCTTAATTCAATAAGATCGCTCACAGAGTGAAAGTTCAACTTACGCTCACGTTATGTTAGTAGCGCCCATCCCTGAAGGCAGCGGCTGCGGCACGACTGCGCTACTTCAAGGAAGGAGGGTGTGGGAACTAGATGAAAACTTGACGAAGAGAGACCGAGGAAGAGAATGAAAACACAGATCGTTTTGATATTCTTTCCAAGCATAGTCTCAAACTGTAGCGAATACGGAATTGATACCGTTGCCGGAAAGATACTTCGAGTCAAGCCATTTCAATACTATTTCAAATGCATCAGTCAACTCCATAAATTTAGTAGAACTTGCATCATGATTTTATTATTATGGATATAAGTTGTTCTGCTCAAGCTTCAGGTACTCGTATCTTGTGGGAGAAATAATTCCTGTCTTTTGCATGGTTGATGAGTAAGCGAACAAAACCTGATAAATCTACTTGCGTTAATTTATCAATATTTAAGGATGGCTCAAAATCAACATTGATTTTCAAAATCGAGGACAATCGAGGGGAAATCGCTTCTAGAAATACGGTCCAACGAAAGTCGATTTAACCGGATTACGTAGGATTACCCTAGATTGCCTCTATATACAGAATTACTCTGGATTATCTAAGATTACCGCGGATTGCATAGGTCTGCTTTGTCTAAACCAAAATTATCCGAATTTTTCAACAAAACTGATTACTTCCTTTTTTTTTAATTGTTACATTTTCAACAAATTAGATCAACTTATAATTAAATAGTCAAATTTTTAACTAAGAAGATTAATTTTTTATAAAAAAAGACGAATTTTGAACTGAAAGTTACATTTTCAGCTAAATAGTTCCACTTTATTTATTTTCAATAATATTGAATAATATATTATAAGTTTTATTATTATTTTATTATTATTGTTATTATAAAATTAAACTACTTGGTTGAAAAATCGGCTTTCTCGACAGAAAATTAATCTTCTTGGTTAAAAATTTCACTATTTGGTAAAAAGTTGATCCACTTCGTTGCAAATTCCGGAACTAAAAAACAAGTAAGCTGTTCTTGGTTCAAAATTCACGTGAGTATAGTTTAGGCTGAGTAATCCATAATCAAAAAGGATCACTTTTTAACAAAATTATTGAATTTTCAACAAAATAGATTAACGTTTAACCAAATAGTGAAAATTTCAACCAAGGACATTAATTTTCGATAGAAAAAGACTAATTTTCAACAAAGTAGTGGAATCTTCAACTGTAAGAAATACAACCAAATTAGCTCAGTTTGTTTTATTATTAAATATAAATGTAAAATATATAAATAAATGTTAATATATATATACATAAAGTTTAATTGTTGTTCTTTTTATTATTATAAAATTCAGATGTTTGGCTGAAACGTATCTTTCAATTAAAAATTAAACTAATTTGTTGAAAATTCGTCCTTTTCTATGTTTTTTTAAAATTTATAAGTATACTTTTTTATATTGGTTATTATTATTATTACTATAAAATTTCAATATTTAACTAAAAATGTATCTGTCAAATAATAATTCAACTAATTTTTTTTAAATTTGTCTTTCGATAGAAAACTAATCTTCTTGGTTAAAAATGTTACTATTTGATTAAAAGTTCATCCTTTTTTTTATTCAACAATTTTTTTACAATATAATCTGTTTGCTTAAAAATTCGCGCAAGTTCAGCACGGATTACTTTTTAAACCAAGTTCTTGAATTGTTAACAAAATAAATTGACTTTTAACCAAACCGTCAAATTTTCACCCAAGAAGATTAATTTTCTATCGAAAAATACAAATTACAAAAAATGGGTTTTTAACAAAATACTTAAATTTTCCGCTGAAAGATACATTTGTAGACCAATGGTTGAATTTTGTTATGAAAAAGATAAATGTTTCAACGAATGGAATAGTTAAATTTTCAACCAAAGAGATGAAATTTCATATATAAATGTAATAATTGATATGTCAGTTAGAACATAGTTTAATTTTAAATCAGAAACAGTGTTAAAATAAAAAAAAACTGAACTTTAAACTAGAATAATAGAAGCCTCAACCAAAAAGACAAGTCTTCAACAAAACAGTTGCACTTTTAACATTAATAGACCCTATCAAAAAATTATTGAATTTTCTACAAAGGAGATTAATTTTCTAACAGATAATTGTATTTTCAACTCAAAAGATAAATTTGTAACCGAAAAGGTTAATTTTCTATAAAGCAGATAATTTTTAACCAAATACTTGAATTTTCACCCAAAAAATCAATTTTCAACTATCATGAAGAATCTTCAACTGGAATAGTTGAAATTATAGCTAAAAAATAAATGTTGTAATAAGAAACGACAATTTTTGAACAAAATAGTTCAATTTTCAACTGTATAGAGAAATTTTTATATAAAGCTAAAAGACCCAAAAATGTATTTTTAACAAAATAGTTTAACTTTCATGCGGATAGTTAAATATTCAATCATTTTGATTTTCACAAGAACCTGGCATTGAACGTATTTCTAGTTCATTTCTTATAAAATTTGTAATTTGACGAAGTTTGGCATAATTTAGTTGGAAAATATAGAAAAAGTTAATTTTTCAAAAATTGAGATGGTCACAATTTGGAATTTTTTCGAAATTATCAATTTTGCACATGATCATTTATTTTGAGAGTGTGCTCCATGGTGAGGCAATATTTCGGTTAGATTTGAGTAAGTTATAATATTTTCAAGGTTTGCCCAAGGTTCGGAATTCCCAATTTTTAAAGGGTCCGGGGACTTAAATGGTCGAGTAAGTTTCCGGTGCGGACCTGGGCCTGCCAGAGTTTTAAGGGTCTGGATTCGGTCCTAGAACGTAACACTTGAGAACATAAAGGGTACGAGTTCGGACCTGGACTCATAAGAATGTGTAAGATTCGGATCCAGACTCAGGATCGTAAAAAACCAAAGGATCCAGTTCCGACACGAACCGAATTGCATAATTGTATGTTTCAAAATATCCTAAATTAAACTAAAAATTAGAAGTGTATTTTGAATTCAAACTCTTCAAAAATGGCACAATTTCATCTTGTACGAAGCGAAATTAAATTCAACAATTGGATTCATTTCTATACTAACGGTGAAAAAATGCCCTCTAAGATACAAAACAAACTCACTCTTAATTTTTGGTTTTCTCCCGGACGCAGCAAATTTAATTTCTCGACTCCATGGTCCAGTAGTCACCCTCTCACCAGATAGGAATTGAGAACTTTAAACAAGATAAACTGATAGCTTATTCCACAGAATCCACTTCACATTTCCGGAGTGAAACAATTGAGATATATTTAATTCTTCTGGTACTTATTTTACGACAAATGTATGCGAGCGAAGTTGCCTGAGCACGATAAATTGATTCCCATATCTATTACATCGGATAAGGTAAAGTATACCGTTGCATTCCTTTCTCGTCAATAAAACTGCAACATGCCTCGTGACTGACGTGGGTCACTCCGATCAGTCGGCGCGATAACCTCGATGGCGATTTACCCTTCAAAAATAGAAAAAAATAATTTCCTTCCGGGTGGCTAAGGTGGAATATTGGCCCCGATAAAATTTGCATCCCGCTGGCAAGAAAGTTCAAAATATTACATTGAATCGGTTCTTTTGATGTCGGTGCAGGCGAGTCATCAAATTTAATAATGGGACACTGATGTGAATACTGACGAAAGAGACTGCAGGCTCCTGTCGATTTTGCAGCAGCGCAGAAGGCGCCTTGTCGCGCCGTGGCGTCTTCTTATCGCACGAATCGGTGAAAAGGGAAAAGACTTGCTCTGGGCTTTGCTTATGTTGATTAAAAGGATAGATAGTTCTTCACTTCCGAAAGATTGCCTCATGAAAGTGAGTGAAGCTCTCTTCGATTGAACGTTGTGATTATTAAACATTTTAATAATTTAATTTGAAAATTATAATTTTACAATAAATTATAAATTAATATCTGACAATAATTCAATGATGGATTTTTTAAACATTGAATGTGTAGAAATTTTAACAGTATCGGGGATCACAACTTTTTAACAGACTGTTTCTAAAAAAGGAGACTAAAAGGGGATTTCATTCATTACTAAAAACTTTATTTCATATCGGTAAATATTAAATAAAAATGCCCGCTAACAATATTGCCTTCTCTTTTGTAATTTTTAAATTCATTTTTATGTTTAAAAAATTTTGGTTCTCTAGCTTTGAAAAATTTGTTGAAAATTTTAGCATTTTCTGGAAATAATAATAAATCAGAAAAAATGAATTAATAAATTCTAATGTTTACATTTTTTAAATGCATTTAATGAATTCTTATCAGCTGAAAGCTCTCAAATCTATGTAAACCCAAACCATATAAAAATTAACTCAAAATTTATTATACTTTATTAGAAGGTCTTACATGAAAAAGAAATTTTTAGTTCAAACAGAAAAATTCTGCAAATTAAGATCAACGAAACTAAAATATATTTGAAAAAAAATTTGTTTTTAAACGAGTATTCCCGACTCATAGATTTTCATATAATTGCATCAGCTATGTAACTTCTAAAGTTTTAAATACAACTACTTGGGTAAAAGTTGAACTACTCTTTTTTTAAATATATTATTTTTTATTGAGAATTCATTATTTTGTTCAAAATTCTACTTTTTTAAAGAAAATTAACTGTTTTTGTTAAAACACTTGAAAATTGGTTGATTTTTTTTTCTTCGTTTTGACTTGAATACCTTTTTTGTTGAAAATTGAACTTTTTTCTAATTAATGATTAGGTTTTTTAACTTACCTCTTTTAGCAGAAGTTTAATGTTTTTTGTTTTAAAATGCAACTATTTGGTTTAAAATTCAAAATTTTTTGGAGAAAATTCAACTATCTGCTTGAAGATTCGTATTTTTTTAATGAATTCAATTGCTTCGATATTTCAAATAAAAATATTTATTCGGTTTAATTTGGAACTATTACATTTATCATTAAAAATTCGTCTTTTTCAGTTAAAAATTGAACTACTCGGCTAAAAGTTAAATTACTATGTTGAAAATGCATTTTTTTAAGATTCATCAGTTTAGTCGAAAATTCAACTATTATGTTAGAAAATGTACCTACTTGGTTAAAAATTCATCTTATTTGGTTGAAAATTTAACAATGTCGTTGAGAAATCTACTATTTTGTTGAAAAGTTGACTTTTGCATGAATTCAACTGTTTTTTTATTTAATTTAAAAATCTTTTCGGTTGAAATATCAGTTTTTACAATTTTCGTTGCGATTTTATTTGTTGTTGTTGTTGAGAATTGATATGCTTTGATAAACGTTGAATAATCTTGTTAAATATTAATTTGGTTTGTATGAGGATTCATAATTTTAGTTGAAAATGCATCTCTTTGGTAGAAAATTTAACGACTTTGTTGTAAATTCGCCTTTTTGGGTTGAAAATTGACCTAATTTGGTAAAAGATTCAACTGTATTATAAAAAATTAGTCTTTTTGGAGTGCGAATTCAGAAATTCAATTGAAAAAGCTTGTATTTGCTGAAAAGCTATCTTTTTTTTATCAATTAAAATTTTTATTTAAAATTAAAATCCTTTTTTGTCGAAATATCAACTGTTACATTGTTTGTTGCGAATTTATATTATTTGGTTGAAAATTTAACTACATTCTTAAAATTCGTTGTTTTTTTGTAGTAAATTAATATTCTCGGTTGAAAATTAATCTTTTTGGTTGAAGATTCAATTATTTGGTTAAAAATTAATCTACTTTGTTGGAAATAAAATATTTTTACTTTAAAAAATGAGGGATTTGAACAATTTTAATTTTAATTTATTGTTAGTATTTACATTATTAGATTTGAAGTTAGTATCATTAAAAAAATTCTCTTTTAAAACTTCTTGTTTTCTAATGTCTTACATTTCTACTAATGATTCTTTAAAAAATCTAAACCTTGTAAAAAGGGCGAAAAGTGCAAAATTGGTTGGAAATTCTTAATTTGAGGGTTTTTTTAATGGGACTTTTAAAATAAGGGAGGAAGAAATTTTGTTCTGAGCTTCTGACAGCAAAGTGATTTTAAGTGATTGCCAAGTGACTGCAATCTGATTGCACCGATTGTAGAATTTATGTACCCCTCGGATAAACTAGTAGAACTAAGAGTGCCTCGGAGGTTGGCTGTCAACGCGAGTTTGGACCACCCTGTAGTCCATTAATATTCAAAGTACACAAGACACGTATGAAATCGCGAAGAGGCTGGGCTGACATTTAGCTGAGCGAACGACTATGAGATCCCTTGAAGCGTGGGCGAACGAACAACCTGTCCTCCGAACCATCACCAACTTTTGATTCTCAATAACGCAGTCTTCTCGAACCTTTCTTACTAACTCACATCAGGTGTCCAGATCATAGTTACCATGCTGTACCATAAGTGATGAATGACGACCTAGACCTTCCGAATCGCATAAATTTAAGTACCAGCTAAATCATTCCACCTACAAGTTGAAATTATTGCATAATAATCTTGAATAAATATTTATTATATAAATTAAATTTAAGCGACGGCTATTAGTATATTTTCATATCTCTCTGGCACTGTCAAAAAAGAAACTGATCTTTCTCAGAACCTGATACTGAATAGATTCGATGATATGCAGTCTGAACATCAACGATCCCCTGGAGTTTCCACTTCAGTAGATAAACACGTAAGCCTCTTCTTTTAATAGACCACTCGAATTTAAAAATAAAAAAGTGCTTTTTTGACTGTCAAGAGTCACACTCCGACCGAAATCAATTCGATCTTTCTTCGTGGCAAGCGACGGGTGTACAATAAAATGAAAAGGAGTGAAGTGGATCTCTGAGCGACACTGTAGAATCAGTTTCATTTTTGCTTGCATTCATTAGCATTCATTAAAGGCGCGAACTTCATCCCACAACAGAAAGAACAAAGAATGCAATAAATATAAAATGATTCAAAGCAATTTCGATATCCAAACAACTTTTTATCATCTTAACATTATACAGCTGAAAATTCGTTTTGCAATGTCACTTGGCTACTATTCAATGTTTGCTTCAATAATGTATTACTGTCGCTTTCTTATAAATTGTATTATGCAACAGGATAAAGCGTTGCGGATGCTTATAATTCAGATTTAGACTAAATAAATAAATCTATCAATGTATTAGATAATTTGAATGTCCTAATCCCACACGATATGCTAATCGCCTAACTGGCTATTTAAAATTTATTGGATCCCAAAGACAAATTTGGTTGGGTCAATCTATGGACTAATTGGAAACCACAAATCGCGAGAACCCGTTCAATTGAAGAAAGATTAGCGTAGGTGTCTCCTTTCGAAACTTGGATGAGCCGATCGCACGGAATATCAGGCGCAAAAAAAGAAAGGAAGCAAAACAAAGGATTAGTCAATATCGAATGGAACGATCAATGGCGCCATGAAATTTAAAGATAATCGATGCAACAGGATCCCATTATTAATTGAGGATATTAATTTACAATCCTTTCTTTATTCTAACTTAATTCTAAGCTTAAATTTAAATTTCTTTGTTCCAGAACAACCGACAAAAGCAGATCAAGAAAGATCCTGCGTAGAGACGGAGAGTATCGAGACGGGTTTGCGTAAGACCAGAATCGGGCCTCCGAGTCCCTTGAGAGCATCTCCATCCAGAAGTGCAGCTTCCTCATCCGGTGACCGAACTCCACGAGCAGGTTCTATTGTGCGGGAAAGCAGCAATCTCTCAAAAGCCTCATCAGGAAGCAGAACTCCAAGAGAAGGCAACTCGAGTCCAGAATCAAGTCCCTTACACCGCAAGGGCATTCGTGCGAGCATCAAAAAGCCTCCATACGGAAGCATCAGTAAAGCTTCCGCTGTTCCCAAGTTGCTTCAGAGTCCATCCAATGGTGCCAATACCTGGAACGGTCGACAAACTAAACAAAGGCCAAGCTTGCAAGCTGACACCTTCACCAATCCCAAAAATTCCTCTCCGACCTCCAGTTTCTCGAGGAAAAATTCCATCAGACAAAGTCTACCAAGGCCCTCCAACGGTCCCCAATATGATAGAAATGGACGCAGGATCAGACCAGCAACTTCTTCTCTTCAATCATCACCAACCAAAACTGCTAATCCTCTGCTGGAGCAAATTCTCCAGAAGGTTGGTCATCTTCAAGATGATCAGCAGGTTGTTCAGAAGCTTCAAGACTTTCTAAGAGATTATAAGGGCCATGGAACAACGCCAGGTCATGAGGGAGATCCTACTCTTGATTTTACTAGAGCCTGGATCGATGGAAATGGAATTGTTGAGCTTCCAGCTGAAGGGTCCATTTCTGTTAGTCCTAGAAAAGACCCAAAAGCATCGACAGAAAGAGGCAGTTTTTCAAGGATACCTGCTCCTGTCTACAAAAGGCCTATGTCTGTTGCTTCTGATAGCATCTGATCTGCTAGAAGGAAGTCGTGAGGTTGAAGGTACCTCGAGTCTTCGAGGCTGGTGCTCCCGAGTTCTTTAATTTTTATTGAATAACGGGTTCGCCTCGAGTTAAGTGAATCTCCTCGATGTGTCCTTTAATCGGAATCTCGGTATGAGTAATCTTACTGGTGCACACAAGGATTGGTGAGATCGACGAATTCAGTTTCAGACTGGTGCTTTTAGACTTTATTGTTCCAGAATCAAAATTAAGCAGGGATAAAAAAAGAGCGGATTTAATCAGCTGTTTAATTCACTTTCAGAGGAGAACCACTGCCGAGCGGGGGATAAAGGGCGTGGCTTAATCCTCACTAGGTTTCTAATCACGCGTGCGGCAGAGGTTCTCAACAAAAAGGGTAAACGTTGCCTGCACAAATCCGCTCTCTAGAAATAAATAAAAGTACAACTTATGCACTACAATACTCCGATTATATTACAGATTTCAGAATCAGGAACAAATTGCAAACGGAGATTCCATTCCTCCCAAATACACAGGAACCTTTAAACAAATTCAGACTACTAGCTTTATTTCAGGTTAAATTTTACTTGCCTTAAGAGCTATTGTTGTGCAGCAGTTGTAGCATTTCTCACAGTGCAAGTGTTCGAGGGATTTAGTACGCGACTAGGGACGTTTATAGCCAGTCAAGTGCGTTAATAGTTTCCCGATCGGCTTCCAGTGTGTTGATTGCAGACCGAATGATTCAAGATCGATGACCCCAGGGCGCGTAGGAACTTCCAACGTTTGAGGATCAAGAATGTTAATCAAAGAATTGATTTAAAAAAAAACTGATTTCAATATTTTGTGGTTCCTACGCACCGTAATCTTAAGTGTGTTTTGTTAGTTATAGGTCCGTGATTTTTAATCGCTGACAGTTTAATCGCCTTTACTCGAGATGAAACAATTCAGCAATCAGGCATGGTATTGCTAACTGAGTTGCTGGTTTTCATCACCTCTGGTTTTTAGCGATTACGACGATCGTTTATAGAAATTATTTATTTATATAGTCTATCGGTTGTATTTATTAAAGACGATTTATTTACGCGTTGTAACCTCGTTTTTCTGCGCCAGAAAATGCAGCAGAGAAGTTTGGTAGGTGCGAGAGAGGAGGTGTGTTATAGGAAGGGAGATTCTGACTCCAGAATATATAGTATATTAAAACTTAAATATACTATGCATTATCAAAATAACCCCAACAGACTGTGTAGAGAGCATATATCCACGAAGAACAAATGTCATTCCAATGTTTAAATGTCTTTTTATACCAAAAGCAAACGTAGACCATTTTTTTAACAAGTGTCTTATCATTAGGGAGTGGTCAGTTGAAATCTCCATCAGAGACTGAACTCCTGCAAACCTTCAAGGTTAAAATTTAATTGAAATATGCGTCGACGTGATAAGTAAAAGACAGGTAGGCGAAACGATAGCAAGAGCCTAAACTATTTTTTTAGTAACTTTAGACAATTGACGAGCATAGGTTATACCACGTGGAGACTATCTCGTGAACTTGGCAATAAGGCTGAATATTTCTTATTTCTCAGTAACAATTAATTTGATTGATTTAATCGAATTAAAAAAATGTTCAGTTCTTATAGTTATTATCAAATGTTTTAAGACTTTTGTTTAGTATTGATATTTCATGATAGGAATTTAAGCCTAAAGTGCCAAACTCGCGAGTTAGAGAGTTTTAGATGCTCCACGTTTTTGAGAGTGTAGTATTTTTTTAAGCGATTTTAGTACCCACGATACCCACAGTAAGGAGAAGTGAATAAATAATAATTGATACATATGCATGCCGAAGCTTTACAGCCCCGATTACAGCTTAATCGTGTCAATAAATAATATCGATTATGATGCATTACTGCTATCATTATTATTATCGCTATTACGAACTACGATTATCAGTAATTTCACAATTATTACCACGATAATGATTGCTATTATTAATATTATTGTACGCGATGTTGCCTATTTTATGTTATAATTTTATCTACATCTACGTCAAGTTGTAAACTCAGAAATTGAACATTAATAAAAATATAGAAAACCCCGAATATATTGTTCCAGTGTTTATATGTCCTCTCCTTTTAGGGTATAAGAAGTATGTCATTTTTATTTGAATTAAATGCAGATATTAAATATATTAAGGTGAATGAAATTCAGTATTTGAGGTCCGATGAAATAGTAAGGCCCATTATAAGGTTCAATCATATATGGATTTGCGTCCTTGCCGGATATGGCAAGACGGCTCTCAGTAAGCGAATCTCGGAAGAGGCCATTTTTAGAATGCCCTGTCGCTTATACGTCGTTCTTACAAGAAAAACATAATGATGCATCGATAATCCGAGAAAAAATTATTAATTGGCTAAATTTACCAAAAGTACCCCATAGAAAGAAGTTTATTAATTTCCTTCAATTGTTAAAAAAAAATGTAGACATTTGCTATTTTGAAAATGAAATTAGTCATTGAATCGTTTCAAGATTCATACTTGATCGTTTCAAGATAAGATAAAGTAATTATAAGCTTTTCCTCATTTAATCAGGTATAAATAGCTCGAAATTTTCATAAATTTTAATTAGAAAGCAATATATTTTCTATTTCAAGTTCTAAAATCCTATCGCAAAAATAAAATTACAAAAATAAAATCCTTCCTATAAGTAATTAATAAAGCTTATACTGTTTTTTGCGCCTGAGAATGATAAATAAAAATTTCCTTTTTGATCTGCTATTTCGTGCTAGTTCGCATCATAAACATTTGGAATGAAAACTTGATAATTTGCTCGCCACAAGTAGGTATTTTGCGAGTTTATGTCTCTGCAAGACAATTTCAACAAGTAATTGATCTTTACAAAATATACAAATAAATAAATTATTATATGATTCACTTGAGTCCAAACATAATTGAAAACTTCTCAACATCAAAATATCTGCTATTTTTCAATAACTTAATACTGGATGATTGAATTTTGGAATTCCAGCATCTGATGGGGTAAGTTCAACTTTAATCATTTTATTTTTCATAATTGGCCATAAAATTGTTGAAACCCTTTGAGGAGTATGTAATCACCAATTTCACCGATTTTCCTGTATAAAAAATGGGGGTTTCAAAACCACTTTTACAGCAGGTAAAGTTTTTTTATAGAAAATTCTCATTTTTCTACCTTCAATTGAACATATATATTTACGTTTTTATTTTTTTTATATAAGTTAAAAATGCATATCCAAATATAAAGAAATATTAAACAATTATTCATGAATTATTAAATCATTATCGTAAGATAGTCTTAAAAGATGGCTACAGCTTTCCCTATAATTGTCTAATATAATAATAAATTTTAATTATTTTTTTAGTTATTAAATTTTTAATTTTTAATTATAAGTATCAGCAACTAAGAAAATGGTTGTTACAACTAATGAAATAGCAGTAGCATATTTTATTTTTTCAATGTGTGAAAATAAATTACACTTTCACCATTTATTTATTTTGGCTTCATTCAAATAAATTTAATAATCAATTTCAGTAAAAAAAATGTCGAAGAAAAAAAATGGACAAAAAATGGAAACGGCAATTATTGAGCCAAGAATTTCCGCTTACAACCCCACAGCGCTACTGCCTGATCGAACCGAAGTTTAAAAAACTTTCGCATCTCTCGATTTAACATATTGCATAGTACTTCTTAAATAATCAATATTTTTTTAAATTCGGTATCCCATTTTAAAGGAGGTCGAGTGTGGATTGGTAATCGAACTTTGGAAACTGAAATTAAAATATATCATAAATCAACATGAAATACTCTTTTTGTGAAAATTTCAGAACCTCTAATTTATGAGCAACTCAAGTTTGAAAATTATGATTTTAGTAGAGTATTCTATTATTATGTCACACTCAGCCTGTAGAATTCAAATACGTGGACGTTTGCCAAATGATGGAGGGGAAAGGAACATTTTTGTAGGAATCTCTTATCAGTAAAAAATACAAATGTTTAGGAATACTAGAATTGGTGATTACTAGACAAACAGAATATTTTCATTTCATATATTTAAATTAAATTGGCAGATTATTAATTTATTCAGTAGAAATGAATGTGTAAAAAAACATTGGCTACCTATGTTACATGAAATTTTCAATCAGTTTTCTTATCATTGTTTGGATATTTAGATCCAGAAAAGTTTTCTTCAAATTTGGAGAATTAAATAAAAGGCACTAAGGAAAGCTTGTACGGTTTCACATTTATAGGATTTAAAAAAACTCTTTCCAAAATATATTTTTTCTGTTAATAAATAAGAACCATAGACCCTTCGTGCTTTTTATTCAATTCTCAAAATCATTTACTATCTCATTTTTGATGGAGTCGCTTCAAAATGCAAATAGAGATCTCAGTAAGCTAAAAATTGAGTAACTAATATGAAATTTGTCAAAAAATTAGGACCAGAAAATAACTAATAACTAAGTAAAGACTAATAACTAAACTAACTAGAAAAAACTAATAAATAAACACTTGCTATTTTTATCTTCTATTTCCACTTTCCCAATTCTTCAACATGAGAAAACCTGTAATATTCTCGTTTTTACTAAGTAAGTTGATCTTTATAAAATATACAAATAAAAAATGATTTTAATTTAATTCCGTCAACGATTAATTGAGAATTTCTTAGCTTTAAAATATCTTATATTTATAAACAAATGAAGGACATACGTGACATTGCAGAACCACCTAGTTGTTGCTTTTTTCTAAAGTCGTTGTAAGTCAATTTATTAACTTAAATGTTTTTCTAAAGTTCATTGCACATTGTGGTGAAAGGATATGTTTGAATTCGCACCGGAAGTTGCGGTAATGTGAAACGTGTGGACTTTCCTAAAAGCCTAAGTACTCTGAAATTTTTGGTTCTGAAAGTTCTAGAGCCTTTTGCTCAACCAATTTTAAAATTTCTTTTTTTTTTAAATTGAAGCTTATATAATTATAAAGATGCCTGTAGAGGACGGTCAATAAAAAATCGTGAATTTGTTATTTAGGTCGAAAATGCGAAAAATCCATAAGATTTTATACTTTGCTCTATTTATTGATATTTCCTTATAGAAAAGCATGCATAGAATTAGTGAATTTACTATAAATGAATAATTTTGATGTTTTAATGCATTATTTATAGTGATTTATTCGTTAAATTATATAAGCTTACCAACTAATTACGAACGAGAACTAATCGAGAATGACTGATATTGTTCAAAATAAGATTCACTATATACTTTCCATTGTAAAACATACTTTTATTGCAAAATTACGACCTTTACAAAAAGTTTTACTTGCTAACCTTCTATTTGTCCTCAATATGTTTTTGTTTATTTATTTGTGTATATTATATAACTTATACCGTGAAAATTTATTTAACAAAATTTAAACATTGCACTTAAGCTGTAGTTCCAAAGGCAAACTTTGAGGAGCATTAACTGAGAAAAATATTTGTTTGAGAAAATTATTCTTTGTGGTTTCAACAACATTATTGTTGGTTTAACGAACTGTATTACTATGCTAATAAAAATTTGGTTGAATCACGATTAAAGGTTGTTATAAAAATAACAATGAAATTGCTTTTTTTTTGTCTGAACGAAACATTTTGATCCATATTTTATTCAGAATTATTAACTTTTCCTAACTTTTTTTTCATAGTTCTACACAACCTTTCGAAAGAATCGATTAATTTTTTACATTCAAATTTCGAAATTTGAACACGTTTATTTGTTTTCCTACTTATTTTTCTTGGCACTCAGTTATACATTCATTAAAACTAATTCCAAAAAATAATTTTAATATATTTTATTTTTAAAACAAATGTAACTTTATTGAAGAATTTCCAAGCAAGTTTTTTTGTAACTGCCGACTTTGGGCAAATCGAACAACAAATTGTATGCGAAAAGTACTGCGAAGTGAGTCTAAAAATTTTTATTTTATTTTTTTCATATTAATAACTTGATCCCTAACAGAACCATGTGAATTGGTTGAAAAAAAATCATATAATTTTAGGAATCATTTTCGGGCGATTTAAGGAAATGTTTTGTTTCTGTCAGTTGCACATATACCAGTCAACATTTATTTGAATGCTTCGGAGGTTAAAGAAGAACTAAACTGTATGCAGAAATGTTTTAATTTATTTATATTTATATTTAGGAACTAAAAATAATCATTTTTAAACACAAAGAAACAACGATGTATAAGGAGGAGATATGAGCAAATCATTGGTAAACATATAATACTTTGGCAAACAGCTTTTGATTTTTTATGTTCTTTTCCTCACTTACGATACATATATATGAAGATTATACAATGTTATTCAAGAATTAATCAATCATTATATCATAAGATAGTTAAACAAAATTGCAACAACATTCCTTATGATTATATAATATAATATAATACGGAGTATTTAAAGAATGATTTCAGAACTCGCAAAGAATACCGATGGAAAGTGCAAGAAGCTTCTACCAAAAAAAGTATTACGTACTGAGCATTAAACGATCACTGATTACAAAATAGTTCTTTGTAATGCAACTGCAAAAACGGAGGTTTGACGAAGATTTTAAAGTTGGCAGCATGATCTGAAGGCAAGTGCTGTCAATTTCTGATGTTAAGAATTTAACATTCAAAATGTAGATGGCCTTACTGAAATAAATATTATATTAGTCAAGTCAGACGCTGTTTTTTCTGCCTACTTCCAACTACGTCAATCCCCAGCTGGTTATAAATAGAATAGTCGACAATGACAGACAATAATGTCCAAAAATTTGTTGTGTTTTCTCTATAGATTTAGCACGATTTTTTATTAGATGCTATCTGTAAACTTTTATTTTTTAGGGATTATAATTATTAATAGCATATTAACATTAATTTTCAGTTATCGACTATCAGCAGTTAATTTCATTGACTTTCTTG
The DNA here is from genome assembly GCF_010883055.1 of Belonocnema kinseyi. Taxonomy (NCBI): domain Eukaryota; kingdom Metazoa; phylum Arthropoda; class Insecta; order Hymenoptera; family Cynipidae; genus Belonocnema; species Belonocnema kinseyi. Next base: position 77,501,258 of record NC_046660.1, on the reverse strand, counting down.
AATTTCATTTTTAAATAAAATCCTGTTTCAAAAAGTTTTGATGAATGAAAATTGTCAACTTGAATTATGTCAAAATGAGAGAAATAAAGAAATCAGAGTTGACGTTAACGACTCGTAATTATGGTTTTAATTATTTGTTTCCACTGAAATATCCAGATATCCTGTATTAGTGTTTTTAACATTTTTAATCTTTGAACATTTCTCTAACTTTTTAAAAATTCGATAAATTTGCGAATTTTATTATTTTTAACAAACTTTATATTTAGGAGCTCCGCCAAACAAGTTTGAAAGATTTGCACTATTCAAACGAAAAAGATGAATGACAAACCATGGCCTACTTTAAAATTTGAAGAAATCAGTATATCTACAAAATTAAAAACATAGGAAAAAGAGGGGACAAATTTAAAAAATAGCAACCTCTAGTTCCTTCTAGAAGATGAAAAAAGGGTACGTGTGGAAAAATCTGTTGGCACTGACCAGGCCCAGACAAAACTGTTTGGTTTCCTGCCTTGACGCTGACCAGATGGCCTCGCCTGGGCCTGGACAGAAGTGTAACGTTTATATCTGGCTAGCCGCTTCTGGCCAGCTGCTAGCTCGACTACCTTTACTTTTTGAATGACTTGGATAAAAATCTTTGTATATTTAGCTGATCAGCGCCAAACCTGCTCCAGACAAGACTGTCAAGGTGAGAAGAAAAGAATTCTTGGCTTAAAAGTAAGATTTTCTTATTTTTTATCATTTCAGATACCCTGTAACTTTTTTTAAATATGTGCACGGAAAAATTAGCTTCCAAGCTAGACAGTCTAGATACAGCCTTACCCAGCCCAAATCCGACGCGAGATTTTTATGAAATTTTTCCACGCGCGAGAATATTATTGAATAAGGAATATCCTTAAGATAAATTAACATCGAAATACGACAGTAATTATTTTTTAGCAAAACTTTACGCCATACAAAAATGAGTTTATTTATGAGCCCTATCAAATATGCCCACTTTCGAGCTATTCTTCGCATTAAAATTTTCTCCATGCATGAAAGCAACCTCACCGAATAAGTCTGTTTATGTAGCAATAAGAAACTGTTACACCAACAACCTATTTTGTTTCCATGAAAAGTCCACTATATATAAATACCAATACTGGAAAGTTGAACGAGGCAAAGGACTTCAGCAAGACATTCACATAAATTATCTTGCAAATATTTAGAAAGGTTCTCGATCCATGTCTCGTCGATGTTGGAAGAAGGCACGAAGACTCTCGACATAATAAGAGGCTGAATGAGATGTCAACGCGTCTTAAAAAAAAATAATCCTGATTCCGCTTTAAGCGGAACCGGCGAACGACCTGATTTCCGGTACCCATCTATGGGCTCGGTACTTGGAACTATTTCAAGGCCTTCTTCCAGAATCAGATTTTAATAATTTTTTAGTAGAAATAGAAATAGGATAATGGGTACAATAATTGACCACTTAAGCAATTTTTCTAGTTTAACTATTTGTAAAAAACACTGTAAGAGTGGACAGAAATTCTATATTACACAGGTGGATAATCAATTTCATAAAAACTTAAATTACCATAGTAAGTTAGGCGTTAAAATTAGCAGATAATTTATATTTTTTAAATAAACAATAATGTAAAAAAACACAATGATTTACCATGACGGCATAGTCATTAGCATAGGCCAATGGTTGTATGATTGGCCACTGAAATGTGGTGAAATACAGTGATTGGCTCCTCGTTAACCACAAGGTTACATATTATTGATTTAAGGAACACAGTGATTAGCCACTAACATTTATAGTAATTGACCGGAGCCAAAAACTGTTTTTGCCATGATTCACACTCATTATTGCTAAATCTAGGCGGAAAATAATAATAAATAATAATAATAAATAATAATAATAAATAATAATAATAATTAATAATAATAAAATAATAACTTTGAATACAATTTTACAAAGATGTTAGTCATTTATTTTTGCAATATTGCAGTCAATCATTATGATTTTGCTTTATTCACGATGGCAATGATTGGCCACACATTTATCAATATATAGATTTGATTTCAAGGTAATAATATACAACTATCGTGTATCTTACTTCACTAAATTCAAATACCGATTAACCTAGTTCTCGGTCGGAAAAAATTGTTTTAGAAACCATAAACAATACCGAGCCTACAAGTAGTATTTGTTTGAAATTTTTGAATCGATCTATTTAAATTTAGGATCGCGCGCGAGCCAAATAGTTAAAAAAAAAAATTATTAGCAGCAAAGAGTACAAGTTTTTCTAATTAAAATTTGTTTAAAAACATTTTTGGGAGCGTCTAGACTCTTGTTAATTTTTCCATGATTTTAGGATACTATTTGGCACTAAATCTGTTAATATACCCCTGTAATAAACTGTTCGTTTTTACGCCCATAAAGGCATCAAAAACATTTTATTTATGATTTGAGGGCTTCCTTGGTATAAAAATAAACTCACAAAAAATTCAAAATATATGGGAGATTAAACCTGAAAACACTACAAATTTGATCCAATTAGACCCGAATCTTGCATTTTCGCCAGGCTTTAGTTGGGCACTGGCCCGGCCCAGATCAGACCGCCTGGTTTCCAGTTTGGAGGCTGATCAAATAGTATGGCCTGGGACTGGCCATAAGTTTAACATTTCTTTCTGGCTAGCATTAGGCCAGACAATCTAATTAGCCGCTATTTATTGGCTGGTCAACCAATGATTCAACTACCTTTATTTTTTTAATGAATCGAAAAAAAATAATTTATCACTATAAGAGTATTTAGCTGATCATCACCAAATATGAACCTGACCAGATCCTGCAGACCAAACTTAGAATGCTGTGTACTTGGCTAGCTGATCAGGGCCAAACCTGAAACAGACTAGACGGACTAAATAAAATCAGATAGTCTGACCTAGCTCAGGCCTGACATGAGACAGCCATGTATTTTTAACATGTGGGTCCTGATAAAGTTAAAAGTACCAAAAAGTCCTAATTAGCAACTAGTCAGGCCTTAGTCAGCCTACGCCAGATGAACTTTCTAAAGATGCGGCTATTATTTTCAGAAGTTTTTCGATTATATTTAGTGAACTTAGAACATCGCGTGACAGAAAAATAACTTTTATTTTCAACTGAATGATCCCAGCATTTAATACTTATAAACATGTGTTTCTAATTAAAATAATAAAACCGGAATTTTTATTAAATTATATGCAGTGGTTCTACTAGGAGCAGTGTGAGTTTTATAGATGACCACTGCTCCCATGGGGTCATTATATTACCACCGCTCAAAAAAACCTTTTTTTTATTTAAAATAAAGATAACATTGTTTTCAATACGTGAAATAAAGGAAACAGTTAAATTTGTACTGCGTAATTGAACGTTAATGGAAAATAATTAAGTGACACAGTAGAGTGCAAATGTTCAATATTCAGATATTGTGGTGTACAAATATAATAAGCAAAAAACGATTCTCAAGCAACAAAATATAAACATTTTACATTATGTATTATGTATCAAAAATTTTATGTATTTTGTATTATTATGTTGTTCACAAATCGTTTGATACATATATTTCTATCGTAGCTAAATGATAAACGTACCGGAAATCAGAGAGTCTATATATGGGGTGTCGAAGGCTATTCCCGTTAGGACCTGGTTAGAAGATTTAGATAGAGCCCGGCTAAAACAGCGTCACAAAACTAGTCTGGTTATCTGTATTCTTCCCGATCAGAGCCCGATCATAAATAGGGAAAACTATCCAGGAACCTTCCAAATCCCGATTGCACTTTCTTCGTGTGCTATTTCTTCCGATGTCATCAGTCGGTATGTAAGAAGGTCGTACATTTATATCGGCATGTGGTATGTACCAGGTCAACCATAAAAGATATTTTCCTCCGATGGGAAGTGGCACGCTGGGAAATGGATTTCATTAGAATATTAACCGTTCCTCTGCTGATCAAGATCGACTGGGATAGGTACTTCTGTGCCTGGAGCACTCTTGTCGTGGGCGGCAGGCAGGTGCCTCCGGCACTCTAACGTATTCGTCTCGACTGCGTTCTGGTACACAACCCACGCATTAACAAGTACGCACTTTGCAGTGACGGGAAAAGTATTATAGTATAGGACTACAGGGGAATCGGGAGGGTTCCAAGAGTGCAATACCGCGCTCTGTTGACTCTCGACACTTGAGAAATAATTTGCTGATCGATCGTGCGTGCACGCCGACAGTAAAATCTGACTTTACTTCATGGAAGCCACCGACGGAAGTAACGCGAAAAGAGCATGTTTACCTTTCTAGCCTTTGAGTTTCTATTTTGCGAAATTTCTGCACGTCACCTCTCATGCTAAAAAGGTTGAGACACAGAACACACTTGAAAATCGATAAATAACAAGTCTTTAAAATTGTTGTAATATGTCTAAACTCCACATTTTGTGTCATTTTTAGTAAACGAAATTTTCCTAAGTTTTTGAGATTAAACAATGTTTTAGAGGTTGTAAAGTACCCAAAATCGTTACAACAGAATGACTAAAAATTTCACTTTATAAATAAATTCAAAAATTTACAATTTTTACTATACAAGCATGGAAAATAATGTCCTATAAAGTAAAAATTTTTCCACTTTTCAACCTTGATAATAATTCATAAAACTAGCTGTGAATTCGATCTCGAGTGTTTCCACTTTGCTTGTATTTATATTTATATCGTAATCATTTCACGAGCACTTTGCTTCCTATTAGGAAATGTATTTGCTTCATCATAGTGGAAGCATTAGCGAGTTTTTAAATAATATACAAACTAAAGTTTTCAGTTTGATCAATTTACAAAAAAATATGTACAAAAAATGCAAAATACAACAAATTTTTAAATACGACAAATCAGACAAATCAAATTTTGTATTTGAAATGGTAATTTTTCGAACTGAAAGGGGCAAAGGGAAGTTCTGTCGCACCCTATCCCTTTTCCAATTTACGATTTTTTATAAAAATTATCAGAATTATTTTATTTTGAAATTTATAATCAAAAAGTTTTTTCTATTCATTCATTAACTTTGTGTTGCTGAAAAATGCTTTTTTGTTAAAAAGATATGTTTCAAATATTATAAATGAGCATGACTTCCTTACTCTTCAATCAAGTATATTAATATTATGGATTAATTTGTTTGCCTCGAATCAAGGCATCTTTTCCGTTCTTGCATCAATTTTCAATTATGTTATCAGAAAAAGTGTTATTACAAAAAACCGGCTTTTTTTAATATTCTGCATTATTATAGCTTCCTTACTCTTTAATAAAATGTATTAATATTATAGGTCAATCAATTCGTCTCGACTTAAAACATCTTTTCTATTCTCGCATCAACTTGAAATTATGAGAATGAGAATATTTCAATATAGAAATAGGTGTTGAATAAAATATAAATAACCAAAAACTTCGTTACTCTTTGATAAAATGCATTAATATTATAGGTCAACAGATTCGTTTTAAACTAAGAAATCTTTTATATTCATGCATCAACTCGAAATTATGCCCTACAAATTCGTACACATTCGCATACACAAACATACATCCTGACAATTGCTTAAGACATTGTATTAGATATTTTGAAATTTGGAATATTTAATTTAATTAATTTAAACATTTTCGAAGCTTTCGAACCATTACAAAGCTGCATGTATAAAGAAGTAAAATTACAGTTTCGCTCTTCAAAACTTTTACTTCAATATTCAATCAAAATTATTTATAATAAACATTAATGTTTAGTTTGGCAGAATAAAGACTGGTATTAATAATATCAACTGACACCAAAGTCTTGATATGTTAAATGATGCTAAAGATGAAACTATAAAATTAACTGACCAAAAAATTGAAAGTCATACGAGCGTATATTTATTTTCAGTTATAGGATTTAAGATAATAGTTTTACCTTTAGTTACCAAATCTGAAATTTTTATAATCCAAATTAAAAAACTATTAATTATAAACGCGATAGAAAATATTAATTTTTAAATTAGTATTTCCAAATTTGTGCGTATTAAAATTCTCATATAATTTACACTTAAAATTTTAATTTCAGATTTATAAAATTCAGAAAAGACACTTCGAAAATACGTTCTAGTTTCTTAAAGGGTAGGTTCAGGCGAATTTGAGGGTGATTTTATTTACAAAATAAAATTTTTAGTGTTCGGATTATCCACAAGATATAGCTTTATATCGGAGCTGTAAAGTTTTTATGATTCTCGTTAAAATTCAAGGATTTATTGCATTTTTTAAGCTTTACGTTTTTTTATGGTACATGCCCTACCTTCAGGCATTTTTTTTAATCTCAGAAGATTATGATATTTTTTCACAAAATGATGCAGAATGAATGGATGATCTTGAAAAATAAAAAAAATTTAATTTTTTCAACCTATGGACAATATCTATTTATTTAAATAATATATTTTTCTACTAATACATTGAAAGAAACTTCTTCATTGATAGGAAAACTAATATTTGGTTCAAGCATTGACTAATTGTTCAAACAATTAATTATTCTTTGCTTGTAACTTTTTCTTGAAAAGAGGTAGATACCTCTAGTTTTTTTCGAGTTTTTTAAAATTTGGTTTACTCTGTCGCTTATTAATAAATAAATACTTAATTACGATTTCACTGCCTTATTCTTGAACAAATTCGTATTTGTTTAAATAAATTATTTATGTTTAAACAACTTCATTCTGAAATAAATGTTTGATATGTATCTTTTTCTGTAATGATTGTGATAACTTCTAATTGTTAAGAGCAAAATATTCAATTGTTTAAAACATTTATTGTAAAATAATGGTACATTCCGATGGAAATGCGGTAAAGAAATCAGATTTTCTTCCAAATTTGGCTGAGCATGTTGGTTGTTGTTAAATATTAAAATGTGACACAAATTCTTTAAATTATTAATATTTGTTTGAACTAGTTTTTGACACTTGTCATGAAAAGTTTGTTTTTCATTAAGATTTCATTCCATAATAATACAAATACATTAATTAAATATAATATAATAATCAAATACATTATATTTATTCTAATTCAAAACATTTTAAGAAATAATACAGATATCTGAAATAGTCGAAACTTATACATTCTAAATTTATAGTTTTTGTAAAGGTGATTACAAAATTTTAAAAATTTAATTTAAAAACTTTAATCCTTAGCCCTAAATTCGAGCAGCTCCAGCATATGCACGATTATAATCGCATGCATATTTTTCCTGGACGAAAAATTAGATGACCACACTTGTTTGTAACTAGTATACTAAATTTAGGACTCAATCTGCTATATATAAAATTTCCGTAAGAATGTACTTATTTGTCACTCGTCCTGTCAAATCCATATAATATGGTAAAAGTTGTTCTAAATATTTTATCGGTGTAAAGATTCATATACGAATGCTAATAATTTTCTTTTGAGACTTTTAGAATTTTTGCTTTTAAAGCAGACTGAAATAAATGAAGTCCTTCGCTGTAAATTTTTAAGACGACTTCTTTTGCAGTACACCTGTATCGTCAGTAATTTGCACGCAAACCTTTTAAGGAATCAGATTAAGGTTGTTTGATCAATAATTTCAGACCTTCGTTATCGAACTTTTTTCTTTATTTATTTGTCTTTCCTTTATTATTTTTACCTTTACTTACTTTAATAAGAATACAAAATATGAATTAGGATCGTTCTTAAAAGCTATTTCGAAAGATTGGAATAAATTATGAGGGTTTGGGACGATATAACTTAGAATGTTTTTTAATCTATCTTACATGACGTATTCTGTGACAAACCCATATTTTTAAAGATTCGAAGTCGAACTTCATGAGATACGCAGAATAACACAGTTCTACAGTGGGGCAGAATCCTGAAAACGTGGCGACAAATCTCACATTGATTTTTAACAGAAACACCTAAAGCGCGTTATAATTTAGCCATTTTAAAATTAAGACATTTATTGCGAAATTCCTAATCAGTAACCTCAAAAAATACTAACGAAAAATTCGTACGCAAATCCCACATATTGTTGATAAAAGTGACCGACATTTTGTTTATGCCATTTTGAATTAGGTATATTCATTAGAAAATTCGTAATCAAAAACCCTAAAAACCTTTGATGACATATTTTTGTGGAAATCGCATGTTGTATATTTTTTATAACATTTTTAACCATTTTGAAACCAAAATTTTGAAACTTTAATTTTGAATTGTAAATGCAAAATTCCTTATCAACAAACTCACAAAAGACTAATAACAAATTCGTAATACAACTCCCATATTTTTCGGGTCAAAGTCTAACCCATTTTGAATTTGCCATTTTGAATTTTGTAATTTTTATTAAGAAATTCGTAATCAAATAAAATTAAAAATCTTTCTTTTGTGTGAATCGTACATTTTGGTAAAATTGTAAACTATTTTGTATCTGCCATTCCGAATTTTGCATTTATATAACGAAAATCATAATCGGCGACCCCAAAAACCACTAATAACGAATTTTTACACTCATTTTTTTAAAAACAAAATCGTCCGTTGTTTTGCATCAGCTATTTTGAATTTTGGATTGTTAATGGCAATTTTGGAATCAGAGACCCCATAAAACCTCTAACAGCACCAACCCTAAGATCCTTGAAGATCCCCGAGTCTAAATTTAGGCACTACTTTGAAGCCGTAAAGTAGGTTCTGAATAAGGAGTGATTTCAATGTAATTTGAACCCTACTTTGAGGCTAAAAGTGTCTGAAATCGGAGGTTTTCCACGTTTAGCGTCAAAGTAGGGTCTGTATTTAAGACAAATTAGACCCTTTTTTAAATTTTAAACTACTACTGTAGGACTTCTGGCAACAAAGCAGGTTCTTTATAATCTACACACCAATATTGATAAATAAAAATAAGAATTGTTATTTATCAGAAAAAATCAAATAATATCTGTGATATAAATATCAAGGAAATTTGACATCACACTTTTTCAACGGATCTCCAGGTTTCGAGACCCCCTGAATCCGAAAATCAGGTTTTCACTATGGCGTCTGTATGTCCGGCCGTCCGTCCGTCCATCCGTAAACACGATAACACTCGAAAAAATGAACGAATCAAATCCATCTTTGGCACACTTTTTCTAGGTCCTAAAAGAAAGGGCGAGTTAGTTAACCAGCCATTTTTTGATAAAAATTCAAAAAGTGAGCGCATTTTGAAAAATTTTGCGACCACTTTTTTCTGAATTTGAAAATTCTATGTACAGATATTTATAGCATTGAAAAGAACAAAAAATTTATCCTAATGACTTTTTTTGATAAAAAGAAAATTCTCAGAGTTATAGCGTTTCCAAAATTTTTTTAATTAACCGAAAATCAAAATTTGAAGCCGAAAAACGCACGATATGAAAAAAAGTCAAGAGAAGAAAAACATTTCTTTTTGAAATCCCTACAAGGTTATCATAACCAATTTTTGGATTTTCTTCAAAAATCGAAAATTCAAATTTTGATTGCACAAAAAATAACGGAAAATAAAAAATTCCATTTTGTGGACAAACTGTGTAGGATAAAAAAAAAGATGAATTAACAAAAATGGTTATCCCAAAAAAGATCTACAATTTCGTTAAGAATCACTTCTTGATAGGACGCGTACGTTTTGTTTTATTCGTGAAAAATAACGTTGAAAAAAGTAAAATAAAAAAAAATGTGTGGAAAAACGACGAAAGTTACGAGAAAAAAAATCCAACAAAACCTGTTTACAAATGTCTGTCGGAAATCGAGCGCGAATGTCACGATGAGAATGTGTACCTCAAAGCCTACAGAGCTTTGAGAAACTTAATCTTTGACTATACTTAATTAAGTAGACAATTCAGAATATGAAGACGCATATTAATACTGCCCTCTAAAAGAGATCTTTTTGATAAAGTTTTTTTCAAGCATTCCAAATGCAAAGAATAAATATCCGAGCGCGAAGCACGAGATGTAATTATGTTCGAGCGCGAGATTCAATTGTCGCGCGCCCCAGGCGCGCTCAAACTTGCGAAAGAAGCGAGCCGCGCGCGAAGAGAATGTGCCCGCGAAGCGGACAGATTTTTGGACATATTATTAATATTATTAATACTATTAATTCAGGGTTCATAATCTTTTTAAAGCCAAAACAATTAATTAAAAAATTACCTTTAATTTACTTCAATTTAATTTACGATTTTTGAAGAGTTTAATATAAATTGGTTCTGTTTTTTAGAGGTATTCTACGTTATACGCTTCAAAAGAACTTGAGGCTACATATTTAAATTTCATTCTGTGTTATTTATTACTTAAATGAATACAATGTCAAACTTGCTGATTTCAATACAAAATATTTTTTTATCTCTTTATTAAGGAGAGATTTTAAAAAAGTAGTCAATTATTTTTCATACATTTGGCCGTTCTTATTCTTCAATAAATATGATAAAAAAATTAAAACAGTAAACATTTTCTTACGAAAAAAAACTCTTAATAATTATTGTTTAGTAACAAAAATGACTAAACTATTGGAAAAGTCGTACTATGTTCCTTGGAAAAAAATTATTTTCTCCATGAAATCATGTTGCAAATAAATTACCCGCAATACTTTAATAAAAATCTAATAAAGATCAGTAAATTTAATTATGATTATTAAATATATATTTTAACCCTAGACGGATTCTATACATTTTTTTGTCCTCACCAGCTCCTGTGGGTGACAAATGTCCCCCAGTTGGTTTCCTTGTGCAAAGTCTTTTCCTTTCATCGGAATCAGATGTTAATATACACCATTCTCTTCTTTTTTTAATGTCGAAGAGATTGTTGTATATAACATCCTGTTTAAATGAATTTAAAATGTTGAAAAAAATGTTTAAACAAATAAAAATCGCGATAAATCGTATTTTTGACATTTTTTGGAAAAAATCATGTCATTGCTTTTATAATAAACTAATTTTAAATTTTCAAACGCCATTTTGAAGAGGACAAATTGAACCTTAAGGAGATGTAGGTTATAATTGTGGGTCCGGATGCAATAAGGGCACATAAAATTTTTTCGTGCGAAAACGAAGTCCCCTGGAGGCTTTAGAAAAAATTTTCGAATTTTAATTTT
>NC_046660.1:77480679-77490049 GCF_010883055.1 Belonocnema kinseyi | reverse complement strand
TTTGAAAATTAAAATTCGAAAATTTTTTTTAAAGCCTCCAGGGGACTTCGTTTTCGCACGAAAAAATTTTATGTGCCCTTATTGCATCCGGACCCACAATTAGGTTCCTTCCAAAAAGTATATTTATTTGAACATTCGAAGTTAGAAAATTTAAGAAAATGAGAAATATCATAAGTGCGGGCAGAGTGCTTATTATTATAAATAATTTGAATATATAATAGGTCAATCTCTTTGTTTTCTGATGCACAAGAATATGGTTTCATTTAAATAAGGATAAAAAATTAGGAAAAAGTTTTTTTTCAATGAAAAAGCGGTTAGTAAGTTTGAAAGATAGGAAAAATTCATCAGAATTAAAAAAAGAAGCCTTTCCTAAAAACTATTTTTATTTTCCAACTAGTTCTCGAAACAAAATTGAATTAAAAAACAATTAATTAAAATAAATTTTGCATCAAAGAAGCTCAATATACTACGATAAAAATATTGTAAAAGACCGCCCTATCTTCGTCACACACAGGTAGGTTGCAACTTCTTTCTCTTTCCTGCGACACTAGTTACAGTTCGTGTATTCTGAACATCTTTGATAAAAAAACAATTATTCATTTGTTATTTATTAATTGATTTATTATTGGAATTTATGAGCACTGTATGAATAAAATTAAAGAAAACAACTTTACATTGATATATATCACATTTTTAATAATTTTTACATATAATTTTCCTTTAAATTACAAAAAATCAATTGAAAACATTAAAATACCATAATATACTGTAAATGTACGTCAAATGCGTTTATTTACATGAAAATATGAAATTGACTTAACGTGACGAAATTTGAACGTAACGGATCCTATGGGGAACAAATGTGCCCCGAGCGCTCAGCATTTGCTTTTTACTTGACAGACAGCGAACAACCGGCAACATCAACCACTTCACCGCACTCTAGGATAGTCGAACTGAATTATGCTTAGGGTCTGCACCAAAAAATCAGAGATATTTTCTCAGGAGAATTAATTGAATTTCGCGTGGGGCACATTTGTCCCCCGCAGGATCCGTGTAGGGTTTATATATTTTCCAATTTTTTTACTTCATTCATAATATTTGTTGTTAGCGATGGAAAGTATTTTATTCTTATAATTTGTGGTGATTCTCAATCACCTGCATGACTGTTGAATACACACACTTTCATTAATTACTGATAAAAATTTTTATAATGACCTATTAATCGACAATATTTAGTAATTTTCCATGATGAATATCATTCTCATACAAATCTTCAGCATTTTCAGTTAAGAGAAAATATTTTTCTGTGATTAAGCATTGAAAAGAAATATTGATTTATATATATATATATGTGTGTGTGTGTGTGTGTGTGTGTGTGTGTGTGTGTGTGTGTGTGTGTAAGTGATTAATGACAATTAGGTTGAATCTCAAATAAATATTTTTGTTAATTGAGTGTGCATTCAGTCATTAACATGAACAATGAGTTCAATTAACCTAAGTAAAAAATAATTTTTACTTTATTTTCATGAAGAGCGAACATTGTAGGCACAAAAGATTCAATATAGGGTCAGCATTGAAGGGAAGGTTAAACAGCGTCAAAGTAGGGTCTTGAGTTCTAAAAATATAGGCTCTAAAGATTCAAGGTAGCTTCAGAGAGGTGTTACAGCTTCAAAGTAGGTTCTAATGTTTAATTCTCTAGGAGTTAAAAGTCCAAAGCAGGGGCTATAAGTTTAAATAGGGTTAAAGCAGGTTCTAATAAGGCGCTGCAACTTCAAAGTAGGGTCTACATTTTGACTCGGGTAGATGATAAATATTGGATATTGCCTTCTGATACCATAACAATATTTTCCAACATAAAAAGTACCACAATAAGTTTTTTGATCCTTTTTTACCTTTTATTACATTTTTTTAATTTAAAAATGTTTACAAGCATAATTTAATTACAATCTGGAATTAACGCACAATTAAAATTGCGTTTAAATAACTTTGTCTTGTTAAAGGGTTTTCTTCAAACCAGCACAACTCCCGATATAAGAATCCGCGGCTTACAACCCATGAATAATTAAAATTTTGTATTAAAAATTATTTTTCTGATATTAAAAATTTCAAGTCTTAAAAAAAGCGTTCCCATATGGAGAGAAATTTTAAGAGATTAATTCGCAGCACTGCTCCTTGATCTTATTTCTTATGCCAAAGGTAGAATAAGATCAAGGAGCAATTCCGTGAATTAATCTCTTGCATGATAACTTTTTTTGTCTCAATAAAATTACGCAAAAAATGTATACGAATTTATTTTTAGGGTAATGTTTTTAATTTACTAGGACTTTAGACCGCTTTATTATGATTGTGCCTCACTGTGCAGTAGAAATAAAAAAATTAGAAAAAGTAATGGAACTTATTGGGTAAAATAGCAAAAAAGAACATTTATATAGCTTTTTTCTGTTTAAAGATAAATTTAAAGAAAACTAAATTGTTTAAACAATTAACAGATAACTTAAATAAGAATATAATCTCTCCAAGTTCATTATATAGAACATAAGGGTCATAAAATACACTAACTCGTCATATTCTATGCAAGTAAACTTGTATAAGTATAAATAAATTGTTTTTACATAAAAATTAAATTAAAAATACGTAAAATCTTTTAGTTTATTTACTCATGAAGATCTATGAAAAAATGAGAAAAAAGCATTAATTAAAAGCAATATTCCGCAACATTTTATTGCATTTTCATGGCGTAGTTCATGGGGTACCACTCAAGGGCCTCAGGGGGTCGAAATATAAAATAATAGTGATAGATTAATACTCCTTGAAAAGTATTCATGAGATCATGGAAGTATCGCGTATCCATTATTATAGATTTTCACGTTTTGGACAAATTTTACAAAAATGTGTTTTTTTTCTATGATGCAGTGTTCTAAAATAAAATTTAACTCCCAATCTTTCTGATTCATGAATTTCCCATATCAAATCTGTAATGTGAAAGAGAAATTGATGAAAGCATATTGTTTCCTTTTTGTTTCGAGAAATGAGGGTATTGGGGGAGTTGGGATACTGAAAGTGAAAGTAAATGAGGGGAGAGAAAGTAGGAGAAATAAGGTGAAATAAGGGTAAGGAAATTATAGGCAGTGAGGGGAAATGACGAGAGAGGCCGGAACTGTAGGAAAAATGAGAGTATTGGGGAAGGGAATGTATCTAAAATGAGAGTAAAGAAGGAGAAGTAAAGTAGAAGGAGTAAGGTGAAATAAGGGTAGAGAAATTAAAGGAAGTAAGGCGTAATGAAGGGAGAGTCAGGGAAAGTAGGAGAAATGTGGGTATTGGGGGAGGGGGAGTACCGAAAATGAGAGTGAATCAGGGAAGGGAGGGTAGAAGAAATAAGGTGAAATAAGGATAAGGAAATTATAGGCAGTGAGGGTGATGAGGGGAGAGGCAGGGAAAGTAGAAGAACCGAGGGAATTGGGGAAGGAGGAATATCGAAAATAAGAGTAAATGAAGGGAGGGTAAGTGGGTGGAGTATGTGAAATAAGGATAGAGACATTATAGGAAGTCAGAGGAAATAAGTGAAGGTATATAAGTGATAGGGAGTAGGGTAAGTGAGAGGAATGTATGGGAGAAAGAGTACATGAAATCGATAGGCGGTCGAGGAGATGAAGAGAGGTAAATTAGGGGAAGGAGAGTAGGGGAACTAGGAGAAATGGCTTAAAATTATTAGACATAAGGATGAGCAGGGGAGAGGAAGTAAGAAATGGGGAAGGAATGTCGAGGGAGGGGAGTATCAGCTGAGGAATGAGGGTGAGGGCGAAGAAACGAGGAAGAAGTTGGTGACAAGATTAGCGAAGGGGAAATGAGGGGAGTGAAAGTATGAGAGGAGGATATTTAAATTACTTAATTAACGCCTAGTTTGACTAATTTTTTCTAAATACAATCAAAATTATCAGAAAATAAACCACATCTCCAAGACTGGAGCCTCCCTATCAGAAGTTCTTTACTCTCAGACGTGACTCACACCCCTTCTGACATGAAGATTACTTAGAAGAATTTTTTATTACTGCGGTATTTAGCAGACGATGTACAAGTGTTTGACTTTGATCAAGTCAAGAGGTAGGCTGAGTCCACAGCGTATGTTAGAAGCGGCAGTCGCCTGTCATAGGTTTTCGAACACAGTTTTAAAATTTCACCTCTCAGAATAATCGACTTTCGTAAAGGCAAATCGAACTTTCTAACAGCCACGCCAACGCCATTCCTCGAATTCACCATCCGGTGAAAAATCATTGCCTCTGTGGAATGCGATTGTAATAATCCAGATGTTTCACATTAAAGACTCAGTACCAGTCAGTATAACATAAACATGCTTCATTAAGTATTCTCGCAAGGCGAGCTGGTCAAACTACTTCATGAAAATAGATCACGAGCTAAAAAACAAGTTGCAAAATTTTCATATCTTAAGACTTCTATGGTAGACAAAACTGGGTCGTTCGTTTGACAAATTCTATCAATCAGATTGGCTATAAAACTTCATTTTCGAAGTTCCCTGACCTTTTCCTGACTAATGCTTCATTTTCCATGACCATTAGTACTAATAGTACCATAAAAAATTAGTTTTCAGGAAAGTTGAATTTTCGCAAAGCAGATGACTGTTTAACAAAATACTTCAATTTTCAAGAAAACTGTTTAAATTTTAACCAAATAATTGACATTTCTACATACAAAGATTAAGTTTTCAACCAAAAACGAAATAGTCAAATTTTCAAATAAAAAATATTAAATTTAAATAAAAACGAATTACATTTTCCACCAAGTAGTTACATTTTCACGCCAAAAAGACTGTTTTTTTAGAATAAAGTTGAATTTTCAACGAAAACATAAATTCTCAACGAAAAATTTCAACAAAATACATGAATTTTCTAAGTTAATATATTTCCAGCTAAAAAAGATCCATTTTTTAACAGAAAATATAAAAGCAGAATATTTAATAATAAAAATTAATTTTCAATAACATAGTCAAATTTTCAATAAAAGACATGAATTTTCAAATAAAATAATCAATTTTTCAATCAAAAAGACAAACTTTCAACAAATAAAGATTTTCCAGTGAACAAAGAAAAAAGTGCATCTAAATGGCTGAATTTTAGGCCAGAAGACGAATTTTCTGTAAAATAGTTGAAATTTAACTCAAAAAATATATTTTCAACAAAAAATTTAATTTTCAATCGAACAGTTTCATTCGCAACCAATTAGTTAAGATATAAATAAAAAGAGAGGAATTTTCAATAAAATAGTTGAAAATTTAACCCATTAAAATGTTTAACACACAAAGATCAATTTTCAGCGAAATGTTCGAATTTTTAATAAAAAAATATTGAACTTCAACCAAAAAGAATTGCATTTTCCAGCAAATATTACATTTTCAAGACAAACGAACTTCATAGAATACAGTGTTGAATGTTTATTCAAGAATGCTTAATTTTCAACAGAAATATAAATTCTCAATGAAAAATGTAATAGTTGATATTTCAACCCAAAGAAGTATAATTTCTACAAAATAGTTAAATTTCTAATCAAAAAGTTGAATTTTCAATGAAATAATTAATTTTGCAATGGAATAATAATAATAATAAATTTAATTTATTTAAATTAATAAATTATTTGAGTTTTTAACCTATATTAGATGAATTTTCCGCAAAAAATATCACGGTTAATATTTTAACAAAAAAAAAGATAAAATGTCTACCAAAAGAAATGCATATAAAACAAAAGACATGTTTTCAACGAAGAAAATTAACTAACTACCAAAAAGAGGTATTTTTAATTGCATACACAACTTTTTTAACAAAAATGAAAAAATTACATTTTTAGTTGAAAAGATACAAGTTAAAGAAACAAAAACAGTTTTTCAAGAAAATAATCAGATTTATTTTCAACCGATGAACGCAAGAAATATATTTTGAACAAAGTATGTAGTTAAAATGAAAACAGCTGAATTCAATCAAAGTCAAGTAACATTTTTTAAAAAAGGAATCTTTTATAAACGAAATAAAACAATTTCAAATTAAAATTTGAAAGTGTAAAATGTGATATCCTTGACAGTTATTGAAACTGCTTCTTATTTCAGAAATTCTCTGACTTTGTAAAGTTTTTTTTTTCAAAATCCCTGAATTTTTATCTGATTTCCATGTTTTCTCTAACATACGGCAACACTAATCAATTTTGAAGCAAATAATCACTTAAGAAATAAGCATTTAGTAGAATAAAACTGGTTTTGCATGATTTAATTTCTTTAAGACACTTAGAGTTATTCTAATTGGGTTTAAAGATCATTCAAAGCTCAGAATTAATAAATGCGTTTCCGTGCGTTTCAGACTAACTTCTTTTCAGGTGTGAATTTATAAAGGTCATAAATTACTCTCATTTTAATTTTACTATTGAGAACTAAGTGATCCGGTTAATAAAATCTGAGTGATAATCCTTCGTTCTGATGCACCTCTGATAAAGTTAAGTAACTCAGGTAATGAAATCTGATAGAAATTTATTCCTTGCCAGGAAACTAGCAGATAATCAATGGAAAAATGAAAAATTATTATAATTATCAGCGTTTTTACCTTACCCGGAAATCGGAAACCGGAAAATGGCCGGAAATGTGATTCCGTCACCGGAATAGGGAATTTTGAAAAATAATTACAACTCTGACTTGGCACAAGGATTTTTATAAGAAGAATTATAATTCTGAGTGGGGACAGGGATTTTTATAAGAAGAATTATAATTCTGAGGTGGGACTGCAGTTTTTTAATTTCATTAATTATTATTTTTGAAACGAATTCTTTCAACATTGGGACCAAGTATTTTCTAAAATATATACAGTTATGACCTGCGGGGTAGGGAGGAAATAAAAAATACTTAAAAACATTCACGTAAGGAATTACAATTATCCTGACTTGGAACAGGGAATTTTTGAAAATTTTTATGATCCTAAGTTGTGACATAATAGAATTTCAGTAAATAAATATAAGTTTTATTTTGGGACAGGGCATTTCCATGAAGAACTATAATTTTTATCTTGGTGCAGAGGATTTTAGTGAAGAAATATATTTTTCCTATTAGGTTCACTGTAGAACAAGAAATTGCTTTAAGAATGATAATTTGATCTTGGAACAGGTGTTTTTTTTTTATACCTGACGGAAAATTTTTGAAAATAATTTTAATTATTGTTTATAATAAGAGAATGAACAAAACTAATCCCTGTTCTAAATCAGGATTCTTCAGATATTGGAAATTCCATAATCCAAATATGAATTTGTTTAAATTAAAATTTTTTTTCGCAAATTAAGATTTGCCAAAATAAGAAGCTACTCTGAATATGAAAAGTGTATCACTTTTAGCAGTTCGCTTTTTTAAAAGTTCATTCGACCTACAGCTTACAATTTTTAACCTTTTTGTTTCAACATTTGAGGATAAATGTACTAGGTAAAGCTCCAGGGCTATTTTTTGGACATTTTGATACAATAAGTATTTCTACAGATATATAACTTTTTATACCCCAAGTTTTCAAACTGGACATAAACTGGTGAAACTCCAGTTACTTTGTTACGATATTTATTTAATTAAATAACAAATGATGTCACTTAATAAAGTCCCCTAATTAATAGGGTCCATTTTGAGTCATTGATAGTCTATTCCGTAAAAAAATACATCCATTTGTTTAAAAGTAGTAAACTTGCGAAATTGTTTTTAAAATTCTTTAAAAAATGAAAAATTATTGATCCTTCATAAAGTATAATAAGGAAAGGATTTTTTCAAGCCATTTCTAATTCATTTCGTTGCAAAAACGAAATATACTATAGTTAAAAATTGAGGAAACTTTGTAGGTTTTTATCAAATATACTTAAACAATTACATATTTTTATCAGTTATTAACAAATCGTAAATGTTCTTTATTTGCGACAAATTTATAATCAATTTTGTTAGCCGAAAAATGTCTTTAGAGCGCGAAATGTCTAAGATATGCGTTTGTTTATTTAATTTGTTTATACCAGTATCAATTGGTTTAAATTTAAAAAATGTTAACTAAGGACTAATTTTACGTATATGCCGAACAAAAATTTAAAAACAAAGTCTCCAAGTATTTTTAATCTTGAAATTGCACTTTCACTCATTAATTTGTTAATATAAAAATAAAACAATTTCTTTAAATGTTGTAACCTATTGTATATATTAATATTTGTAAGGAGTTTATCTACTGAATTCATGATATTTTACGTAAATATAAGTAGTTGCAAAAAACTGGGATCGTTTATAAGCTTTTTAAATGTCATTTTTGTTTTTAAATAAAAAAATTAATAACATAAAATAAAATGTATTTAAATAATGAGAAACTATCTTTCACAAAAAATACTACACTTGACATTCATTAAGTGCCTTATGAATTGCAGAAAATAATAACTTTTCACGATTTATAAGGGGAACATTTTGTAAACAACTAAAAATTGTTCAAATAATTTTCAAATATTCTGAACAACAAATTTGACATTTAACATTCGTCGATTGTGTCAATAACACCAGAAAATACTAACTTTTCACAATTTCCTGGAAAAATTATACGTTATCCTCCTCATCTTACAGATAACGTGCAAACGAAAATTTAAATTCAAATTTAGACAATTTGACAAGAAAGGAAAAAATGTAACTGTATGTTAACTCTGGATCAAATTATGTAAGGTGAAATGTAATCTTCTTTCCAATATTATTCACAACTTCTTGTTTTGTACTGGTTCTATATATGTTGGTGTTTTTAAATAACATTTTAGCCTGATAAGGTCAGCGAACTAAGACGACGAAACTTTGCAAAATAATTGTGAATTATTATTGAAATTTACCCCCTGTGATCGACAAAATTTGTTACTTAATTGAAATATGGAGGGTGATACTTATTTTCTTGAAAATTCAAAAATATGTTAAACAAAAAATATGATGTTTCACATTTATGAAATATATAATATTTAAAAAAAAGTAAAGTTACGGTATTTGTTGAAAACATTTTTAAAAACACAATTTTCAGCATGAATTTGACACAAACGATAATTTTTATGTAGCATTTTCGGGACACAAAACATGGGATTTTAAGGGGATATCGGGTCAAATTAAATTACTATTTAAATTGTTATTATTATTGAAAGATTCCTTAAGAAGTGAGTAAATTTTAATTCCCAAAAAGTTTAGAACTACTTTTTTGTTCCATTTTTTCGAAAACCGAGCTTTTTTACTAAAAACCCCATGTTAAGTTCAAAAACCCGTGGCCAGGTTTAATGTTCACCCATTTTTAATTAAGGAAATTTATTTTTCCACAAAAAAACAAATAAATTGGGGGGGGGGGGG
>NC_046660.1:77473260-77480667 GCF_010883055.1 Belonocnema kinseyi | reverse complement strand
GATCTACAAAAATCGGAAGTCGAATTTTTGGATCACCCTAGTGTGACATTCTGTTTATACCTCAATAGACGTCAACGGTAACTAAAAAGTGACATAAGAGGATACTTCCCATGCAATTACCGAGAAGGCGAATAAACTTGAAAAAATGTATATAACAGGTGTTGAAGTCAAATATTTGAAGATGCTCAGAGCCCAACTGATACAAGTGAGAAATTTCGCGAATGTTAAAAAAAGTGATTAACACAGTAGGATGTGTTTTGCGTGTATGCATGAGTCAGCAAAGAATACATTCTTGGATTCGTAAACACGGCGAATAAAAATCATTGGTTCGCACGGTGACAGTTGTAAAGGATGGGTATGTCCTGTGAGCTCGTGTACATTGCACACAAATGACAAATATTGTTCCATGGTCCTTGCGCACAAGGCTGTGACACGCCGGTTTCAAATATCCACCCACCCACAATGTATGACGAAGTACGACCTTAAGAGTAAGGTCATGACCTCAGCCACCGTTTGAGTGCGTACAACCAGCTAACAACTCCCCAGCGAGATAGGTGTACCAGGAGGAAGAAAAGCGCTGTGTCATCTTTCACCGCTAATGAGGGGTTAACTGACTTGCTGGTGTCTGCTAGTATTTGTTAGGCCATAAGTGGTCTAACTTCACTAGGAAACTCAGACTCCAACAACAGCTAGCTCGAGAAGTCTCTAAGAATGCGGAAAGACCTTATTTGCAGAACTGCATATCATCCCTCAGATTTTACCTTCGCTAAATGAATCCAACCACCTGGGTGATTCATTAATTCTATTTCTATAAGCTGTAAGGATTCTTCTGAATGGAGTGGTTGTAGTTTTATGTGCAACTTTATCTGAAGAGTAAGCGAACCAAACATGATTATTCCATTGGAGATGATTCCTCAATAATGATACAAATGCTGCATTTCAAAAACACCAGAGATAGAAGAAGAATTTAAAGAGCATCATGTAGAGGAAACCCACTAGCTAGTTATTCAATATTATCGAATTATGGAATCTATTAGTTTGGATTGATGCAGTTTTTATTACATATTGAACACTTTAGAACGAAAGATATGGATTTTAATTTATACCTTTTAAAGATTACACAAGTATTTAAGCGCAATTTTAATGGGATAGACTTTTTTTGTGAACCAAAATTCAATAATCATGTTGCTCAAGTCTTAAAAATGCTAAAGCGATGCAAAACTCATTTTTTTCAAAAAATGGGTTTATCATGTTTTGTACGCTTACTAATATTGAATGATCCTTTGGATTGACGGACTTCCTAGACCGAAAATTAAAGTAGTAGAAAATACTCTACAGGAGATGCAGGAATACATTTAAAAGGGTTTAACCTTTTTAACGAATAATTAAATATTAATAATGATTAATCAATTATATTTCACCACGTTTCACGTGTATGATTCAAATAACTTTATAAGATATTAATCAATAATCTTCTCAAAGTTGAAATTTTAATGATGGATACCTGGGTATCCTGTGTCGATTATTTTTGCAACAAAAAATTCCGAAAGAAATTCTGAATGCACCATTAGCTTAGAATTAAGTTTCATAATAATGATTCGGAGGTTCTAAGAAAAAAATTTTATTTTTACTCCACTTACGTGCAACAATGTATCATGCTGGGCAACCGGTTATCCGAGTGTGGAAAGAAGGGTTATCTAGATAGGCATGATTTTCTGTTATTTGTTGTTGTCAATGCAGAGCTGCTACAGGCCAGGAAAAGTCAGAAAGTGCCAGGGAAACACGAAAGAAGTAGGCAATTTTAGGCAAACTGAAGCTAAATTTAATTTGATTAATTTGCTGAACATTTTTTTTTTTGTAAAAGTACTTCTTTTTGTTAAAAATTGTACTATTTTGTTGAAAATGCAACTTGATTGTAGAAAATTAGTGTTTTTGTTATGAAAATTTAACTCTCTGATTTTCTTTTTTTGTATTATTGACTGAAAAATCTTTCTTGGTTAAAAATTCGTATTTGTTGTTAAAAAATGCATCTCTTATATTAGAAATGTTATTCTTTACAACTCGCTTTTTGTTTAAAATTGCAACTGTTTCGTTGAAAATTAAATTGCTTTGTTTAAGGAATCAACTACTTGGTAGATAATTCGTATTTTTTGGTTAAATTCTATTATTCATAATTGTAAACAAAAACTTTTTTCGTTGAAATGTAAACTATTAAATTTTTCATTGGCAGTTCATCTTGCTTAATTAAAAATTCAACTACTTAATTGAAACTGAAACTATTACGTTAAAAATTAATTTTTTCAATCTAAATATTGAACATGCTCAGTTAAAAGCGTATCTTTTTGGTTTGAAAATTCAACTATTTGGTTGAAATTTCGGCTTCTATGGTAAAATATTATTCTTATTGATGACTTTTCATCTTTATGGTAGAAAATTGAAATTTTTTGTTAAAAATTAGATTTTCTTTCTTTGGTGCAGAATAAACTTTTTTTGTTTAAAATATAACATTCTATTTTTCATTGAAAAATTATCTTTTTCCAGTTGAAAAGTTATATACTTTGTTAAAAATTCGACTTTTGGTTAAAAGTTGATGTTCCTTGTTAAAAATTCATCTTTTTGGTTAATAATTCAACTAGTTGTTTAAAAATTAATTTTTTTGTTGTTGAAGATCAATAATTTTATGTAAAAATTCATTCTTTGGTTGAAAATTTAAACAATGTATTTAAAATTAGTTTTTTTGTCAATTCTTTTTCTGCAAATATAACATTCCATTTTTTCTTGTTAACTTATACATTTTAGTTGAAAGTTCATTTGTTTGATTGAAAACACGCCCTGTTAGGGCTTAAACTTTATTAATTTTATTAGAAAATTTCAACTTTTTTGTGGAAAATTCGTCTTTTTTTTGCTTAAAAATTCAAAAATTTTGTTGAATTTTACTTGTTTACTAAAATTCATATTTTGGGAGTGATAACTCAACTTTTTTGGTGGAAAATTCTTCTTTTTGGATTGAAAATTGTATATTTTGTACAACATTTTTGTTCTTTATTGATTAAGAAACCATCCCGGTAGAAAATTCAACACTTTGGTGGAAAATTGAACTATTTTATTGAAAATTCGTTTTTTTTTTGGGGAGAAAATTAAATTTTTTGCTTGAAAATTCATCTTCATGATGGAAAAACCAACTATTTGGTTAAAAGTTCATTTATTTCATTGAAAATTTAATACCTCTTAGTCTAAGTTATAATATATATGTGGATTTATTATTTTTGTAAGTAAAATGTTTCCCATGAAAGATCTTTCAATCCCTTACAACCCTTTAAAAAATATTAAGTCTGGCTCCCCCCTATAACGTCTTAATTAATTTGTGGATGACCCCTTATAAAATTATTATCGACTGTTGTCACTAAATGTTATCAATTCTAGGAACTAAATAATTGAATACTCTTCTCATTGCACTGGTTACTTTCTAATTTTTTGTGTATAAACCTGAAATCTTATCTTTTCAAACTACCTATAGATGATTCGACCTCATGAATAGTTCTTTGACATATTTATATCTTGAAATTGAAATATAAAATATTTATAAACAGAATCAACTTTTTTATTGTTATTAATAGATGAATAACAAAGTTAATAAGGAAAAAGGGTTAATTGCAGCAAAAAACCTCTCTCGATGCCTTTTCTATTTAACTTTCTATTACTAATTGTCTCTTTATTGACAGTTCTTGATCCCCATTTCATGACACAATTCCGCGAACTATTATTTCCGCAAGTTTCCTCCAAATTGGGACGCTGAGTCACTGGATTTCCTATCTTAGGTCAGTACCAAACACTGAGCCTTGTAATATGCAAGGTCGTTCCTCGTTCAAAATGTCATCTCACGCAACGTTACGTAACATCTCTTCGGTATGACTGAACTGGTAGTATGTAAATTACTCTCTCATCAATATACCTGTTCCAAATACAACAGGGATTCTGCACGCGATTGAACAGCAGTAATCGAGGTTCTGTCGATTTGAATGAAAGGGATCTTTATGAAATCATTAATCACAACTTCTTGTGCGGCATATTGATTTTAATTACCTGTGGCAGTGAACGCGTTAAATGAAATCAAAAGCTAATCGCCAGACACTCGTGACTCTTTTGGAGTCATAATGCAAAAAGAATACGACACAAGCTACATGTTTTTTTTCATCCCATAAAGATTGTGATATTCTTCTTTCGCAAGAGAATAAATAATCATACGAGATGTTACACGTTTCTTTGTACAAGATAATTAATTTTATATGAAAGGAATCCAATAACACAACTTTATAGGGGCCATATATTAAATACGTATAAAAGCTTTTAGGTGGAGGAATTTCGAAATTGTGATTTTTTAGCAACACTGCTATAGGAAAAGTATCTAGTAAATCTATAGCCGCATACAACATTTTTATGCAATTTATTGCGTTCGAAATAATTGAAAACTCTTCCACTTTCATTCGCTTATTTTAAATTGTTTGTCTGTGGAACCTTATGTTTTATTTTCAAAATAACTATAGGTAATTTCACCTTACGAATAGTTTCAACGATTTTCCTATATGCAGTCTAGGCTGGAGACTGGGAAGGTTATTTGGTCAAAATATCTTTTTTTTAAATTCAAAAAGTTGTTATGATAATCTTCTAGGGCATTTGGAAATCAAACTTTTTCTTGTCTTGCCGTTTTTTCATATCGTCCGTTAATTGGCTGAAAAGTTTCATTTTCGTGTGTTTTTTTGAATTTGGTAAATGCTATAACCCTCATAATTTTTAATTTTATGAAAAAAGTCATTAGATAAATTGTTCGACTTTTTATAATACTATGAATAACCGTACAGAGAATTCTTGATTTTTGAAAAAATAGTCTCAAAAATATTCAAAAGGCGCTCACTTTTTGAATTCTTATCCATGATGGCTGGCTAACGAACTTAACCTTCAGTTTAGGACACTTAAGAGTGTACTAGAGGCCAAACTAATAAAATTATTTTTTCAAAAGTTATCGTGCTGACAGATAGACAGGTATAGATACATACAGACCGACAGACACAATCGTAAAAACCTATTTTTCGGATTTAGGGGGTCCCAAAACGTGGACATTTGACAAAAACTGGGGGGAGGGGCGGGTTGTTAAATTTTACACATATCTAATACCTTCTCTGATGGAAATGTAAAAAAAAACCATTTATAAAAATTTGCTTGCTCTACCTTCAGTGAGAAAATGATATCTATTTATTTTGGCGTAGCTTGTGTCGTGTGTCAAAAAATTAAATTTTTGTATTTTCAATGTTTTTTTTTAGAAATAAAACAAAAACTACGTGTCCTATAAAAAAGTGACGAATAACAAATTTTTAGATATTTTTTGGGTGCGCAATGATTGTCTTATATTTTCGTTTTCCTATCTTGCATAGTTTGACCGCAAAATGCAATTTTTTATTAGTTTTTATGTGGTCAAAAATTGAATTTTTCGAAACAATTCAAAAAGGTGATATGATAATCTTGTAGGGCTATCGAAAAGTAACATTTTTCTGTTTAAGTACTATGAACAATTGTACACTGAATTTAAAACATGAAAAAATGTGTACTGAAAAATTTTCAAAATGGGCTCACTTCTAGTATTTTTATCCAAAATGTCTGACTAATGAACTTGGCATTTAGCTTAGGACACAAAAAGGGTCTACCAAAAGCCAATCTAATAGATTCATTTTTTTCAAAAGTATCGTGCTCACAGACAGACATAAATACAGACATAACGACAGACAGATAGACATACAAACAGACACATTCGTAAAAACCTGTTTTTTGTAGTCAGGGAGTGTGAAAACGTGGAACTTCTGACAAAAACTAGGGAGGTCAAATTTTATACAAATCTAATACCTTCTCTGACGAGAATGTAAAAATGATTTATTTGTCACGTATAATTTTTGGATAGTTCTGTTTTTAGTTTAAATCATAAAAAATCACATCAAAAACATGAAAAGCTAAATTTTTTGAAACCCCACACACGAGAAGAAAAAGAAATTAAAAGACAAAAGTTGCGGTAAGAAAATGCCCACGCAGCGGGCACTTTTTTTTACTGTTAATGACGCTTTTCATGATTAAAGCCAGAACTACGCATCCTGTCAAAAAGTGGTTAGTAACAAATTTGTAGATCTTTTTCAAATGCACAATTTTTGTGTATTCATCTTTTACCGTATTTTGCACAGTTTGTCCGAAAAATGTGATTTTTGGATTTTTCATTATTTTGTATGCTGTCAAAATATGAATTTTTTATTTTTCAAGAAAATTCAAAAAGTTGTAATAATAATCTCGTAGGGCATTCAAAAAACAACATTTTTCTTTTCTCGACTTTTTTTCATATCACGCATTATTTAGTATAAAATGTTCATTTTCGTGTGTTTTTTGGAATTTCGTAAATGCTATAACCCTGGTAATTTTTGATTTTCTGAAAAAAGTCGTTAGGACAAATTGTTCAACTTATTGAATACTATGAATAACCGTACAGAGAATTTTTGAATTTTGAAAAAAGTGGCCTCAAGAATATTCAAAATGTGCCCACTTTTTGAATTTGCATCCAAAATGGCTGGTTAACGAAATTGAATACAAAAATGCATACAGACATACAGACATACATACAGAATACAGATATACAGACATACAGGCAGACAGACAAAATCGTAAAAACCTGTTTTTCGGATTCAGGGGGTCTCAAAACTAAGGTTTTAATTTTCAGTATTCAATATTCAATAAAAAAAAGGTTTTAATGTTCGTATAAAGTCAATATAGTCAATAATAGTCAATATTCGTATTGCACAATATAAACCAATTATTTTTCAATTCTGTTTCAATATATTTGACCCAATTTCTTTGTTAAAATGAAATTATTTTTTTATCTGTAGTACCTAGTAAATTAAATGAAAAAAAAGTTGTGTTAATTACTAATTATATCAACAGTAATACTTGTAATTTACCTGATAATATTAGTAGTACATATTAATTTTAGTATTAACATTAAATGTAACAATAATAAATTAATTAAATAATAATACATGAATACAAAAATGAGAGGTCATCCACAAATTACGTAAGGTGTTTTTCTAACCCCTCTTCCCCTCAACAAGCATTCTTACTAACATAAGATTTTATAAACTTAGGAAACAAACATACATATACATTGTAAATATTAATAACAATAAATATTATATTCTCATTCTAATGCGAAGTCTGTATTTATGTATGTATGTCCGTCTGTATATATGACTGTATAATTGTAGGCCATTTCTGTTCATCACCCATTTCTGACCAGTGGTTCTGACTTTAGCCAACGAAAATGTTTTTTTTTTTTTTTAAATTAGAAATTCCATTGTCGTGAACGCAATTTGTAACCAG
>NC_046660.1:77470631-77473160 GCF_010883055.1 Belonocnema kinseyi | reverse complement strand
CTCGGATATCAACACCAAAGCTCTCTACGTTCCAAAATTTTCTCATTTGATGACCAAGGTCCTCATCCTCAGTGTGGTGGACGAACAATATACACTCCTCATTTACCCCTGCCGCCGTGAAGGGTCCGTGTATCGTCCATCCTAAGGGTGTCAGTGTCGCGACGGGTTCGTTCGTCTTTCCTACGATAAGTTGCAATGGAATTTTAACGTGGGTGTGATCTTCTCCGATCAGGATTTCGGGGGTGACGCCAGCAGTGTCGGGAAGTTCCATATCTTTTAAATGTGCCCACTCAGCAACGTCCATCTCGACTGGTTGACACGGCAAGTCAAGGTCTTCAAGGGTCCGTATATCTTTCAGATAAAACGTGTCAGCATTCCCTCTGATCTTCACTGACACTCGCCTGGAGTTAGAATCTTCGTATGTAATTTGATTCATCCATTTTGAGTGCAATGGGTCAACACGCCCTTGAAGGCCTAGTCGACGCGCTAAGTCATTTTTTATTATCGTCACGGACGAGCCCGAGTCTAAAAACGCGTGAGTGGATACTTGACCTTTCGGGCCCTCTAAAGTCACCGGCACGATTTTCATTAATACCCGCCGTTTATATTTTTGAACGATGTTAATTTGCTCGATCAAATTTATTTCGGCCTTCTCCGAATCTGAACTTTTGACGCGACTGTCTGTGGGGGTGGGGGTTTCACGACGCTCGTAATGTAAGAGAGGGTGATGTCCTCTAGTGCAATTGTTTTTACCGCACTGTTTTCGCTTGCACTGTCGCATACGATGTTTATCTGACAAGCATTTAAAACACACACGCTTTCCCGTGGCCCACTCCCACCGTGCATTCACGTCCAGTTTTTTAAATTCGTTGCAAATCGCGATCGCGTGCTTATTTTCACAGTACGCGCACTTTCCATCCTTTGATTCAGTGTTGTCTGAAAAAGTAAGCACCGTCTTACCATCCTTTGTCTGCTTCCCGTCTAGAAGCGGATTGTAATACGCGCTTACTATCGCGGATTCCGCGTCAAGAAAATCGGAAACACTTGTCAACGTTAGCGGAATTTTCATGTTCGCTATTCTTTCCCCCCATCTGTGCTTCATTGCCATTGGCAATTTTTGTATCAGTTGTTCCGCTAAGATGGTATTTGAAAGGTATTCCGGCCGTTCTAATGCTTCTATTGTCGTAACCAAATTTGTTATCGCGGTCGCGAACTTGACGATACTGTCCGGTTTATCGTCCTTTATTTTAGGAAACTCGGCTGCGCTGCGTATCAACACTTGAATCACGTGTTCAGATCGACCGAATCGTCCCTCCAGGATTTCCATTATTTTCTCGACTTTCGTTGTCATTAATAACGACCGCACTGATTCTAACTCATCCCCCTTCAAACAGTTTCGCAAACGCGTCACATTTTCACTATGTGTAAACCCGCAAGCAATAGTGGTTTGTTTAAAGGTACTTACGAATAGTGGCCACTCGGTTACCTGACCACTGAAGCTGGGAAGATCGTTGCCTATCGTCTGCCTCGCGAGATATCGGTCCAGTTTCGAATCAGCACTGGAAGTTTCTTGGCATGGATGTGGAGAAGTTGCTGATTTTGTTCGCTCAGCTGTGATCATCGCTTCCCGCGATTCCTCTTGCCTTACAGGTGCCGCTATCCACGATCGCACCTTCGATTTCGCCGACTGCTCGCTGGCACGTGACAGGTTGTCGTGATCTTCCTTGCTGTCATCTTCATCGGAGCTTGCATCCTCTAGGCTGCTTTCTTCCTCAAGATCAACCAGCTGTTGCTTGCTTCGTAGTTGGATCATTTTCTTTTTTCGTTCAAGTTGTTTGAGAGCCTCTGCTTCCTCGAGTCTCAAAATTTCCTCAGCTTCACGGAGTTCTATCTCTATGCGCCGTCTCTCCCGTGCGCTGGCACTCGACCGCTTGGATTTTGTACTTCCCGCTTTTGAGAGGTGGGGCGAAGGAGGATGTGAATTGAAGTTAGCTGCAGTCTTGGGCTCTAGGGTAACTTTCTTGGGCTTGGACGCATTCGGCGCCTTTCGCTCGCCGTCGGCTTTCTTCGAGGCTTTCTTCTCTCCGGCCACGAAGCGCTCAGGCTGGATCCTTGCCCTGTCGCTTCTTCGGACCTCCCTCTCTACATTTTCTGGGGTGAGGGTGGTATTGAATTCAGCATCTTCCCCTTCCGCTGGGACCTCTCTCTCAGATTCTGGGTTGACATCGACATTTGTACTTTGTACTTTGTACTTTGTATTCTTTATCGGCGTCCTTTTGAGCGTCACTTTTCTCACCCATGATTTTGAGTCTTTTGACGATCAATTTGGGCTTTTTCACAACACTTATCACTGTCTATGTCAGCCACTGGTTTTTCTCGTCACTATTTCCAGTCACTTTTCACTCACAGTTTTGATTTCACTCTTTCAAATCACAATAAATTCACTTGTGAGCCACCGTAGGATCCAAACGCGATAAGGATCCGGCTCGAAGGACCAATGTTATTTCAGGATCACAAGTTAATTTATAA
>NC_046660.1:77467085-77470531 GCF_010883055.1 Belonocnema kinseyi | reverse complement strand
CTTTACTCTGTAACCAACGAAATAAAGGCACGTGATATCTCGTTAGAGATATCACATATTTTTAAAAACTCATTTGAGCCTTTTTCAATATAACAAAATTATTTGAAAATTAAAATTATCGAAAAAAGACAGAAGATACGAAAAAAATTAATCGACCAAAGTTGTTGATCAAAGAAAGATCGCCAAATTTTTTATGAATTGTTTGAGTTGTCGATGATTTGATCTTTAATTTTAAAAGGTGTATGTGTAAATGTTAGTAACTATAATTACTTTATGCTCATTTCAAATTGTGCGATTTTCTTCCAAACAAATTTTCTTTAATAAATAAACTTATTGCTCTTGAAAGAGTGTCAGGTGTTCTTCTCCTAATCACTTTGTGTTTCTAATTTGGCTTTTAATCTATTGAAGTAGTTTTACAGAAAGTTCATTTTCGACAAATAAAATTTTACTACGTCGTGAAAATAATAAAATGTATTATTAGTTCTTCTGTTGTATTTACTTAAAAGCTGAGTATAATGTTGAATTTTAAGGTCAATGATTCTAAACTCTTATGAAAATAAAATAATTTATTTTGGGAATTAAATATTTGCATTGCTTCTTTCGAAGCCTCTTAAAAACCTTCACAATCAAATAAATCGATGATAGGATTTTTTAAATCGCTTTTTGACTACTCTTGTATGTATCTTGTTTTAGATTTATTTTAATGGAAAGAGGAACAACGGATTTTGTCCTTGTCTAATCGATTTTAGTTAAATTTTTTTTCTATGCAGTTCATCACACGCTACATTTTAGAGAATCTGCAGATTTTATCAATTAAAGTTGAGCTTATTTTGTCCATTAAGAAATACTCTAAGATTTTAAGAAATTCTGTTTTGCACTCAATTATGCATTTGTTGCGATAAGCTTACAAGCAATGGAAACTGAAATCATTTACATGAAGAAAGAGCTCTACTTTTTAATCACGCTAACTCAGTTTTTTAGTCTTTGAATGTCAAGTCAAAGCTTTCATTCACAAAAAATAGTTATTTTGCATAGAAGTCGTTAAACAGGTGGTTGAAAAATTAAATTAAAACGAAATAAATTTAATTTTAAAAACAATTTACACAAATGATTTTCATTTTTAGTTAATAATTTGTTTACAATTGTTTGAAAACATGAATAATCATACACTTCTCAATAGTCCTATTTGAAAGAATTATTTTCTGGCCAACAACTTTTCTTCTATGTCTTATAGCTTGCAAGTCATAAAATAAAACCTAAAAATAGCCGAATTTTCAGGGGGTTGGTTTCATATTGACATACTTTTTTATATGATACAGTTTGTTCTATGGCACAGTTTGCTCTATGGTATTATTGGATAGAAGTTGCTTATCATTCTTTAAACACAGTTCTTTTAACAAAAATATTTTTGTTTATCTAACGTTATTTCTCCGAAGGTGAAGGTGAAATTTGTAATTTTTTTCCACTATGAAAACCCTTAAAATATTTTGAAAAACTTGTAGGGAGAAATCTCGAAACTCGAAAATGGTCTGGAAATAATTCTAATTTATTTTAAATCTATTGAAATATTTTAAAAGGTGGTCATCACCGGCATAAGGAACACAAATGATTAGTTTAAAACGTATCCACTTGTGAGTTTTTTTAAATTGAACATTCACCAATTTAGTTGAAAAATTCTCTTTGGAGGTAAAAAATGCTATTCTTTGATTGAAAATGTATCTGTTTTGTTTGAAATATCAATTATTTTGTTGCTCTGTTTTTCTAAAAGATATGAGAGTGAAATCTATGTCAAGATAGGTCATAAATTGGTGAAAATATTGACTCTTTCTTTAGTGATTTTGGTTACGATTCAAATAATGAACCTTCCTTGTTGATGGTTTTTTATATATAATGCGGTCCATATATTATTAAATACAATTAATTACATACTACTCGAGAAACACGAATTAACAAATAATCAAAAGCTATTAAAATGAAAAGAAAGAGAAATAAAACAATATGGACCATTGAACCAAGACACCTGCTTTATAATGCAAATTGACGATAAGCGTGTTGAATGAACTCGTTTTATCTATTCAGTTAACCTCACTCTTGGCATAGAAAATACTTCAAATAGTCGGTAATGTTGAGTAACCTCATACTGAATTCTTAAACAATAAATGATCAACTTTATGATTGATATAAATATATGTTTCACAACAATACAGAGTAAAACTTGTCAAAAACAATATTCATAAAATATGCTTATACTCACTATCATGCTCGGTGTTGTAAAATGATTAAGATGGTTTTAATTTTTGTTCAACTTACTGTTTACAACATTGACATCGAAAAGCCACACTGCGGTTAAACACTCAGAATATTATAACATAATGCACTTCAGCTAGAATGCTGTAACTTAAATTTGATTTTCCAAGAAGTAATATTCTTGAAAAATTTAGGGGTTTTCAGTCCTCGCACGAATCAGGTTTATTTATATTATGCTATAACGAATGCTGGCTGAAACTAAAAATATGCTTTATTACCTAATACAAGTATTTAAAAATATTATTTCAAACTGTACCCAAACTATAATAATTTCATTTTACTTATCAAAATTGTGTCCATTCTAGTGAAATAATCTGTATTTTGTTTTATTGTGGTCTTTTATGGAATTTTGACCCTACTTTTATTATTTCTTTATTCGAACATCATTTTGATTCAGAAGACTTAAGTTAAAAAGAAAATATTTTCAACGAAAAATAGTTGAATTTTCTCATAGGGTTATATTCATTCAGTTCGCTTTTAGGCGAGAAAATAAAAAAACAGGAAGTTTATATTTTCCATTTTGGATGTCACATTATGCATTACGCCCCCCCCCCCCCACATAAGACCACGATTTTAAAATTTAATTTAATTTTTAATTTTCAATCTAAACTTGACTGAATCTCTTCTGCTTCGATTGCGTCTTATATACCCATCAAGGGTCCATAAATCACGCGACCCTAAAAGGGGTGGTAGGGGGTGATAGGGGGTCAGGAAAAATATAACGGTGAAGCACTTGGAGAAGGTGGGAACTAATTCAAATAGATCACATGAAGAAAAAATTTTATCAGCAAAAACAAGCCTGAGTAAACATAACTCTCTGCAAAAAGGTCGAACACATAAAAAACACCAAACATGGATCTTCCCACTTCTAAATCGAACCAAAACACGCATTTCAGAAATTGGTACAGATCTTTTCGATTTGAAAAAGTAGAACCATTGATTTTTAATTACACATTACAAAATTTAAAAAAAAAAATGTGTAGAAACCGTATTTCAAATTGACGAACGTTTTCACTAAAATTTCCGGAATTTTTTATATGATTACTAAGTTTTAACGGAATATTCGTAAATTCATCTTACATTACGCGGGAAGCAACATAATTTTCTGTTACATGTAAATGAAGATTTCTCACGAAGGG
>NC_046660.1:77462205-77467075 GCF_010883055.1 Belonocnema kinseyi | reverse complement strand
TATCGTATTATAAAATATAAATAAAATGAATAATTTTTTTAACTGTTTGAATAATTGAAAATTAGTGATTTTATTTTACACTTTTTCTCCTATTCTTCTTTTTAACCCTTAAAAAAGTCCTCTTATTACCCTGTTTTCAAGAAACGTCCTATTTTCCTCGTCTTTTCATATAAATTTAAAAAGATTTAATAGAACGCAATAAGAGATATACTATTTTTCATTGAAATTAGTTTCATTTGAATCGAAAAGTCTACTTTTACATTTTTGGTTCAGAATTCATCTTTTTTGGATAAAAATTATAATATTTTGTTCAAGATTGAACTATTTTGTTAAAAATTCGTTTCTGTTCGGTTGAAAATTAATTTTTTTACTGAAAATTCAACTGCTCTATTCTTGATAAAAATTTGATTTATTTTTAATCTACGCAGGGCCGCGTATGTAAAATAATATAGAATTCTAGTTATAACGTTAGAATATTCTCCAAGGTAATTAATTAAAACAATATTTTGCTTTATAGAAGATGCGCCTCAAAAAATCAGATATTAATCACTTTTCCAAAATTTAAACTAATTGGCTTTTTAAAAAATAAATTCTGGATTTTATTTGAAACAAATAAGTATGTGGGTGTTTCAAAATTTTTATTTGATTAGAATTTCAAATTTCACTTTGAAAAAAAACTCTATCGAACAATGTTACAACAATAAGGGGTTTATATGCAAGTTGAAGTATTAAGAGTTTTAAAACTGTATTTAACAATTTTAAAACTGGTGTTTTATTTATTCTAGTATAGGTGTGAAATAAAAAAGTAAGATGAACCTTCCTTTGTTTTATTTGAGATGATTTAAGAACAACACAGAATCCATTAATCAATACTTTTATTTATGTACAAATTACTTTGCACAGAAAAGCGAATCTTTTGAAAAATAAGTTTATTTTACAAAAAATGTATATAATTTATTTCTAATGGAAAAATTATTTCAAGAGTAATGTAATAAACGAACTTTTTTACGTTAATGTACAGTTATTTTTACTTCGAGAGTGAAGGCAGCTTAAAAGCTAAAAAACAACACCCGATCTAGTAACGACGACTCCCATCCGAGTATAACCAAAACTAGCGAGGCTTAACTTCGATGATCGAATGCGAAAGCCTTAAAATATTTAAGGTGCACAAGTGGACTCATATTTTCTAGATTTTATTTTGTCACACTCATTTTCAATCAGTCAAGTAAAATATTTATCAATAGCAAAACCAAAAAATAAAGTAATCAAGGCTGCTATAAAATCCCAATTTCCAAATTCCGTGACTTTCCCTATCCAATTTTTAATTTTCCTTGACTATTATAAATTTTTATTCTGGTATAAGCACAGCAAAAGGTATTGCGTTTTTAACAAAATAGATGAATTTTCAACCAAATAGTAGAATTTCTAATCCAATAGTTAATATTTTTTTAGAAATGAACTTTAAACTATGATAATGATTATTCAACAAAAAAATTAATTTTTAACCAAATAATTGAATTTCGTACCAAAAAAAGACAAATTTTTAACAAAATACATGAATTTTCATTATTTGAAGATAAATTTCCAACAGAAAATACAACAGTTCATTTTTGAGTTCAAAAAAATTAATTTTTAAAACGAGAAATTAATTTTCAACCAAAAATCTCAATTTTCTACAAAATACATGATTTTTCAAAAAATACAGTTAAATGCTTAACCAAAAGAAATGAATTTTCAACTAAAATATTTACAACAGAAAAAGGTTTTTAACTAAAACGACGAATTATCAAACAAAATGGGTTATACCAATAACATTTTTTCTCATTGAAATATTTATTACATTTTTAAAAATGTGAAATGGATAAGGAATAGGATATTTATTTTGGATTTTTGAAGTTTCTTTAAAAAATAAAAATCTAGTTTTTTTCCTCGAGCAGTCCGTTCTGCATAATTCAGAACGTCGGGCTGCCAGGTGTCCAGAAATAATTAATATTGCGCAGAGTCTGAAGCAATTACGATTGAATGAGCGGTTAAGCTGGTTTTAGCGAATCGAAGTGTCGTACGGGCGATTAGAGCAACTCGCGATTGATAGACAGAACAATAGTACTGTGTGCTGCGGACACGCGCACGGGTCCCGTAATCAGCCCACATGTAGATTATATCATTTTTAGGCTTCTTTTATCATCAATTTTCTGTTCAGGACTTTTTTAATACAAATACAAATCGACGGGCGCGGCTTGATTTCATGTTATGGAATTATCCCGGATATCCCAACGGCCTGTCACACACATTCAACTGCATAATTTTATGCATATCGGGTGTAACTCATAGATCGATTGTTTTGATTTCGCTGTCAATCGTAACGTCGATTTCAAATGGAATTTATCCGCCATCAATCTTGAATTAATAAAGACGTGTAAGCATTCAATCGAGAAGAAATAAATTGATTCTTCAGGAACAATCATGTTCACACTATTTGCAGTAATAAAGGAAAAGGTTTTTTCAAGCACACCATCGGAAACTAGAAAAAAATATACATATGTACTGAAATCTCTATAATGGGTTTATTAGGGAGACCCTTATTTCGATTGTGGCAAAAATTCTTTAATTTTTTTTCTCATCGCATATTCTGGTTCGAATTCACCTAAAAACGAGCCTAAAAATAAGCTCCAAATTAAAGCGTAATCGATCAGCATTTTTTAAATTATAAAATTTGAAGATCCTCTTATATGATCCCAAAGAATCCCCCGTGATAACTGAGAGTGTAATGATCATGTATTTTGAGTGTAATGATCATGCACTTTGTTAAATATTCATTTTTTATATGAGGATTAATTATTTTAGTTGAAAATTCATTTGTTCGGTCGAAAATTTAACTATTTTTTAAATTAGTTGTTTTTTTTAACGAAAATAACACTATTGCATTTTTGGAAGAAAATTTATTTATTTTGGTGGAAATTAAATTTTTTTAATTGAAAATGCAACCTTTTGGTTAAGAATTAATCTGTTTTAGTTACAAATTAAACTGGCTTGTTGAAAATGTTATTTCTTTATTAAAATCAACTATTCTAAATTTTAGACTTTAGTTTTTTTTTTGGTTAAAATATTAAATATTACATGGTTAGTTGAAACATCAACTATTAATTTTATGTATTTTGATAAAACTTCTTTTTTGGAAAAAAATTAATTGATGAGAATTTAACTACTTGATCCAAAATTTATGTAATTTGTTGAAAATGCATCTGTTTAGTAGAAGATTAATCTTCTTAATATAAAATCCATCTTTTTGGTTGAACATTCATCTATGTTTAGAAAAATCTCCGAATTTTTTGAAAAATGTCGAAAAAAAACAAAAAATGTATGGCTTCTACACGGAAAAGCTGTAATGAAATAAAGATATGTTGCTCGAACAATTAAAATATCATTTGATAAAATATTTATACTCGCAATACTTATAAATAAAATAATGACCTAAAAATAACACCATAATTCATACATTTTTAATGAAAAAAATTATTAAACAAATAAACTATTTTTTAACATATAAAATAAATCAATCGTTAAAAAATTTAAGTTGTTTAAGCAATTTAAAAATATCTTAGAAATGAGTGAAAATTAAAAACGTATGCATGCATTTTGCAAAAACTGTTCGTTCAGTGTACTCATCAAGCTTACTTTTATGTAAAAATCCCAATTAGCACTCATGTAAGATTCTTTGGAAGCCCATGGGCTTTAAAATTTTATAATATGAAAAGTTATGACCGATTCTTTTTCCCTGCAGTGTTCTGAAAAGGATAATGCGTTGTAAGTACCATATTTTCACGTTTAAATCATATACTAGGTAGAAGTTTGCCTTTTTCCCATGTTAAATTAATGGGAAGCTTTATGGTCCTTGGGACACGGGTTAATTTAATGGATTTCGCTCGAATTTGAGGATCATTTTCATGGACATTCTATCAGAAAAAGGGTGTAAAAGTAAAAAAAAAATATTATGAAGAATAAGGACAGCTTAATGGGGTATCCAAATTGAAAACTTCAGTTTCGATATTTCTGAACATTATCTCAATATATATTGTTTATTGAAATATTTAAAACCTGTGAAATTGTAACCTCAAGTTTCTCTGACAATTAATTCTGAATTTCAAGAAGTACTACCAAAGACATACATTTAACACAAAAAGTTATTTTTCTACCAAAAACACGAATTTTCGACAAAAAAATCCAGTTTTATCAGACAGCCAAAATGACGTATTTTTTTAGAAGACGGTTGAAAGATTACTTTTATAGTATAAATGATGAGTTTTTTGCCGAAACACGAATTTTGAATTAAACGAAAAAGAAACTAATTTTAAAGAAAGCAGTTAAATTTTCGACTAAAGAATACGACTTCATCAAAGAAGTTGAACTTTCAACCCAAAAACATGAATTTTCAACTAAAAAATATGTTTTCTATCAAAAGACGAACTTTCAAGAAACAAGATTAGTTTCCTACTTCAAAAGGGTAATTTTCATTGAAGTACATACATTTTTAACATATAAAGTATAAATGGCCAACCAAAAATGAAACAATCAAGTTGTCAGAAAAAAAAAATGTTAACAAAAAAAAATGCAACCAAAAGTTAAATTTTTAATCAAAATTATCTACAAACGCAGTTGAATTTCCAAAATAAAAAGTTGAATTTTTGCACACAAAAAATTAATTTTCTACAAAATAGTTTAATTTCTTTTAAACTAGTTACATTTTTATGAAAATTTTCAACCAAACTGTTGTAATATAGTCACAGCTTCCTCCTAATTTCGTCAAGTGCATTGAGTAAGACTGCTGGGATTCCTTCCCTTGAGGGAGACTGAGCGCGAGAGGGGGTGGGGG
>NC_046660.1:77404107-77462105 GCF_010883055.1 Belonocnema kinseyi | reverse complement strand
CAGAGTAAAGTCAAGATTAGAACTAAACTAGTGGCCCTGAAGCCCTCAAATATATAGGGCTGCTTATCTAATCGAAGGAGGAAGCTGTGACTATATTACATTGTTGTGCTTTAAAAAAAGTTATTTTTTAACCAAGAAGAGTAGTTTTCTAAAAATAAAATAGTTGAATTTTTAATCAAACAGATGAATTTTTAACCAAAACACGAATTCATTTTGAAAACAGAGGGAAAAAGACAAATTCGTTTTAAAACAGTGAAAAGAGGGTAATAGAGGTTTTTTACTGTTAAGTTATCAGTAACCTGTACCATTGCAGGGCCATCTTTCGCAAATTTTCTTAAAATTTATTATCAGGAAACGTACTCAATAAGGTGGTCCAAAAAACGCTTTTCTAGCTACAGAGTAAGTTACCCCACAAAAGTTTCCATTCCCGGAGAAAGAAAATCCGTCTTTTTTTTCTTTCTAAATTCAAATATTACTATGCGACACTGGGCTCTTCAAAATACTATTTAATTAACGTGGGAAAAATGTGGATTTTCGAAGCATTTAACTCATACTTCAGAATTTGATCGAAATGTGCCAAGTTTTTAGGGATTGAAGAGGAATGGCTACGAAATAAAACCATACTAATAACTAGTATTTTAAACTCAACCTAATACCCCGTAAAAATGATTTTTTTTTAGTCATGTTTGGGGCACCGTGTTAAAAATAAAGATTATTATAACCCTGAAATATGAGTTTAATTTTTCGAAAATCCAAATTTCCCCATTTTAATTAAATAGGAGTTTGAAGTGCCCAGTGGCACGTGTTAATATTTAAATTTCAAAAAAAAGTTACGGATTTTCTTTCTCCGGCAATTGAGCCTTTTTGGAGGACAACTTGCCCTCTAGAGTGAAGAAAATTTTGCAATGCAATTTTTTATTTCACAGTATGAAATTGGACTTTTCATTTTTTAAATAAGGTGTTGAAAATTGGGAAACGCTTAAATCCTTTCCAGAAACAACAGAGATAATCAATACATTAAAATGCATACACGATTGCGCTGATCGAGATGTGAATTAAAAACGCAATAGAGTGCGAAGAAGAGAAGCAACTTGGTTAAATGAACAAAATATTTGTTTGACACAAGAAAATTGGTTGGTAAGTAAAATAAAAACCAAAACTTTTAGTTCATCTAACCATAAACGACTTAGGACAATGTACAATGCACTGCTGTTTTTTTTTTTTTTTGGTTTATTTAATTAAAAACATCATTCTGTTCTTCTGTAACCAAATTTGAATCACGCAATCGTAGGAACAAATTCAAGCAGTATTTCCGTCTTTTTCACATCTTCACATAATCCCAATCGAATCTCTTTCAATCAGATCACTTATTTTGATAAGGTGCACTGAGATTCAAACACTTGTGTTTTTTTTCGCGACGCTGCGACCTCTCGAACGTGGACTATCATGTTGAATTGGATTACGCGATCGCATCAAGTTCGCAAACTCCGTCACTTTTAAAATGCGTTTCACATAATATTTTGGTTGAATCAACGAAATATTTTTCTCGATTCTAGTAAAATGCACTCACAGATTATTTGGTAGATCCAACCAACATTTTTTTTAAATAAATAAAACATTTTCTAATCTCAACAGAACGATTCTACCAAAAACTTTTAGTAATTGAACCAAACCAATTTTGACAACTAAACGAAAATTTGCTTCATTTAACTCAAATATTTTCTTAACTCAACCAAATCTGGCCAACAAAACGATTTTGTTGAATGAAGAAAAATTTTTTCTGGTTGTCTGAAACCTTATGAAAGACATATTTTAAAAAATAATTGCAAATACAAAATTCAAAAATACAATACATATTATGTTTTACATGTTTTTATTGTTGAATCCTACTCAAACAGATAATATATATTGAGTATCCTTTAAACAATTGATAACTTTCAGAATATTGTTTTCAGCTAAAATTTTGCAGATTTTCCAGAAGAATACGACTCTATTGGCAGAGAAGTTAGTATTGGTAAACTTGGTGGAGAGATTGGTTTTTATAAACTTGATCAAAAAAAAAAAGGAATTTGGTATGTTTTCCATACTATCGGTCATATGTTGAAATTATGCTAGTTCATAAATCATCTAACATTATACAGGAAACCAAGAAGAATTCAGAGACCTATATCTAAAATCACTTATCACTCTTTGCTTCAAATTTATACAGTACCATATTAATGAATAAACTTTTAAAGCAATTTAAAGATCTGGATCAAAAACTCCGAAAATACATGGCAGATACAATTTCCGAATAAGATGACACAAATAGAAGACTCATAGAGAACTAAGGATCAAGTCTTGATTGTGTTAGAATCCTTAAACCTTGCACCTGTCAGCAAAGTGTGATGATTGATGAAGATACCCATAAAATAAATAAAGCCCGTATCGTAATTAATATTATCGGTTTCATAGGACATGTTCAGAAGTGGCTACCGAGGTCACTAAAAAAAAATATGTAAAAAGGGTTACAAGCCAGGAGAGTATGCTTTCTGATTCCTGGCCATGTGAGCCAGTCGGTCGGCTAATACAAAACGACGTTATTCAATTTATATATGGCAAGAGAGGGCCAGCAAATAACTGAACGAAACAGCCGAACCTCTGTTACAAGGTGCTTGAGGGTCGTTAGGATTGCAAACAAAGAACTTGCAAGAGGCCTTAATTTAGTGTTAAATATTTCCTGTGAAAATTGCTGCACATTCAAGGCAATGACGAAGCAGTTATTTTGTTTTTAAAGTGTGTTCACAATTAGGTTTCATTATTATGAACGCTGAGATTATTAATAGTGGGTATCATCTTCCCTTGACATAATAACCACGCATCACATAGCACGCGCCGATTCCTGCACTGAGAAAAAATCTCGAATCAAAGAAATCATCGCACTGACTATATCCTAAAAAAATTTCTTTAATACAAAGACATGGTTTCATCTAAGCCAAAAGTATTAAATTACTGTTGAAAATTAATATTGATTTCAGCCAGTGAAATATTAACTAAGCGAAGGTACGTTGTTATTGGTCTAAAGAAATGAGAGATTTGAGTTTAAAAATGAGGTACTTTTCATATAATCAAATGTGATTTTAAATCAAGAAAATATTTACTTTCAACAAATCAAAGTCCATCGGATGAATTGAAAGTATTTCTTAATTGAAAGATGTGGTTCCTCGGTTCAAAGGAGCATACCCCGAATTTGAGCAAATATTTCTTGGAAACAAAGAAAGGGGCTTTTTAATATTAGTATATATTTATGTGATCCTGAGCTAAAATGAATTTTCAGAATAAGCACGTAACAAAGTTGACAAAATATTCATTAATTCAAAGAACCAAGTCCTTGATTTAAATAAAAAAAAGAGTTGTTTTAAATACAACAATTTGCATAATTTTTGTTCAAAACTCTAATGTAATAATAATTATAATTTAATATTATATACACATGTATTAATTACTTAATTTAAATACGTTTTTATCATTTCAAAGAATCGATTTTATTAAAATGAGGAAATATTTCTTAAGATTTGAAAACAGATTCAAAGACATTATAAAGTGATCATTTCGTTGACTTGATAATTTTCATATTTTTTGTAAAGAAATACTTTTTTATATTAATGAAATATCACAAAAGAAATTATTGCTTTGATTCGAAACATGAGTCTTTTGCCTGTAAAAAATATTTACTCAACTGAAGTAAATAAATCTTTATTAAAAGAAAAAACAAACAAAGAACCGCATTTCCTTCAATCCATTAATTTTTTTCAGTGTGTGGATGATGCGAGATGCAGGAGATCATGTTCGTAAGATTAAGGTATTTTTAAGTGAGATTAAGAAAACTGCCAGATAGGGTCTGGAGGGCTGGGAAAGATATCAAAAATAGATTTTTTTATTATATTTATGATTTTCCTTCTTTTCAACTATTCCAGGCCTCATATTCCCTGCGGGATAAAAAAGTAAGTATAAAAGGTATTATTCACGTTCATAGTGTAGTATTTTTACGCCTAAAGAGTACCCTTTTTTATACAAAAAAAAAGTATGAACAGAAGTTATTAAAGGCAGTAGATTTTTCATAAATATAGACAGTCAATTTTCTTTTTTTAATTAATTTTTCAAATTTTCAAAATCCTTTAAGGCAGCTCAAGATTGCTGAATAATTAAAATACATTAAACAAATTTAAAAGAGCTGAAAACATTAAAAATAGATAAACAAAATAATTTGAGATATAATTTTTTAGTATATTTTCTTTCAATTCTAAAAAATAAGATTAAAAAGAAAAAAATTTAATTTTTGGAAAAAACGACACAAGAGACGAAAAAAATTAAAATACAAAAGTTGCTTAATGAAAAAATATCTACAAGTTTGATTCGAATGCGATCGCGCATCGAGCAGATTTTTAAAAATTGAAAATCCATACATTTGATGTAGGATTTAATTATTTTGTTGAAAATTCACGTTTATATATACAAAGTTTACTATTTGATTTTTGGTTAGAAATTGATCCTTTATCAGTATAAAATTCAATTATTTTGTTGAAAATTGATATTTTTGCCAGATAATCTTGTTTGTTGAAAATGCAGCTTTTTGGTTCAGGATTCAACTAATTGGTTGAAAATTCGCCTGCTTTGGTTGAATTAAACAGGTTTAAAATTATTGTATTGTTGTAGAAAATTGATTTATTCAAATAAAAATTCGACGATTCCAATTATGGGTTGAAAAAATCTTTTTCACGTGAAAGTTGAACTATTTTGTTTAAAATTCATTTCTATTATTTGAAAATTCATCTACTTGGTTGAGAATTCAAACATATGGTTACAGATTCGTATGTTTCGTTTAACTCGACTACATAAAAATTCGTCTTTTGATAGAAAAGTCATCTTTCTGTCATTTTTATTGTTTGAAAATTCATCATTATTGCTTAAAAATCCACTGTTTTATGAAAATTGAGCTCAATTTAAAAAAAATGATCTTATTCGGTTGAAAATTCACCTCGTTTGATAGAAAACCTTTTTTGGTTGAAAATTCCACTATTTTGTTGAAAATGAAATATATTTCGGCCAGAAATCTTAGCAATTTAAAACGTTTTATATTTACAGCAATCTGGTAATCACATTAATTTTATTAGCAATAATTTATTCCCCTATTGATCGTCTAATTCCACCCTATACCCTCTTAAGAATTTTGTGCTACGTTAACGAGGTGGTAGATTTCCAAAAATTGCCAGGGTGCTTAAAAATATCAAAAATGAACTCTAAAAAAAGAATCTTTTTTCTCATCATTCAGTCAGTCTTTTCGAGCCCTAATCGGGCGGTGATCTCATTCAAATATTTTTTTCTACATTTCTAAAAAGAGCCAGGGTATTTCAAAATATCAAAAATGAAGAATGAACTCTAAAAAAAGTATACTTCTCATCATCTAGTAAGTCTTTTCGCATCCCAATCAGGTGCTGACTAGCCTATCAGGACCACTTTTTTTAAATTTTCGAATCCAAATATTTTTAAGCACATTT
Organism: Belonocnema kinseyi; assembly: GCF_010883055.1. NCBI lineage: Eukaryota > Metazoa > Arthropoda > Insecta > Hymenoptera > Cynipidae > Belonocnema > Belonocnema kinseyi. The sequence goes on along the minus strand of NC_046660.1, from coordinate 77,456,568 downwards.
CCCAAAATATCAAGTGCGTTTAAAAAAATAAAAAATGAAAAATTAATATTAAAAACAAATAATTTTTTCATCAAGACAGTATTTGAAATAATTGTTAACATCAACCATCCAAAATAGACTTTCACAAGACCGACTGACTAGCACCAGATTAGTTCGTGCAGACTAGCGTTTAACCATACAAAATGTTTCGCTTCCACTCAGCTCCATAATAGACCGTCCTGACAGTGCCACATTACCGCTGAGGACAGTTTAGCCTGGCCCCGAATAGTTCCCCGATAATTTTCGACATGAGTGATGGTAAACTCCTTCAATAATCGATGCTAAAATATCTTTCTGAATTTTCGCTCCAGGGTATTATTATCATTTATCTTCCCTACAGCATATTTCCTTTGTATGGTGACGACCCTGAATTCCGGATGGAACGATAATGACAGCCGAGGAAACGAGAGTGCGAATAACGCGAAAACAAACGCGGAAGCTGAGGGCCTTGGCATCACCATTTTCAGAAGAGAAGTCCCTCAACACTCCATATAAAGATTATAAAGCAACGATCTTATGCTTAAATATATCTCCTCCACGTTCGAGCGCAACGATAAATTGCAATTCGTCAAGGTGCGAGGTGAGGGAGGCCCTATCTGGCCGGCGGCACGAGGTGTCATGCGAGTTGCAACGTATCATTAATTGGATGACAATTAAGTGACCAATGAGGCGGGGGCCGAGGCATCCCGAGGCGTCGGAACCTTTCTTTCATGTCAAACCAAGATAATTGAGAATTCCCGATAAAACTGGTTGACAGATTGTCAGATGACGTGGCCCAAGGTCGCTCCCTGAATATTACCAGAGTGCATGAAGAACGTGCTAACGTGGGTAAACGTAAAAAAAATCTGGAAATAGATACTCAACAACTTGTTCATTCAGGTTAAGGAGATTTTAATCCAAAGAATTTTAAATAACTTCCTTCATCTTTTACATATCTATTAGTTCTTTTTCTGCGACGAAAAAAAGGCTGACACGATCCCAAAGATAATTAGTCTCTGATTTACATACTTTAATCTGAATCTGTATTATTTTATCTCTGAATACTACGGAAGCATCTATGATCATTAATAATAGTTATAATTAAATATTGTTTTGTTGGCACTTAGCTATTAATAGGAGAAGGGTCGAAAACTATTAAAAAAACAAAGTTAGTAGACCAGGGCGGTCCGAACTTATACCTGTTAAAGTTTTTTATGTTTGTGATAGATACGTTAACTCGTGCCCTCGGGTTTTTAAAATTAACATGGGATTTTAAATAGGAAAAGCTCAATTTATGAAAAAAAAATTTTTTAAGTGACAAGATTCAAAGTATTTTCGAATAAATTTTCAGATATTTAAACCGTTAGTATTTGTTTGAACAATTTTTTTCATTAAATCGTCAAAAGTTATTATTTTTCGGGATAAAGCCTATCCCACGAAAAACATCTGCAATGCAAAAAATCTACTAAGTACAAATTTAATTTTTGTGATATCAAAGTTGTTTAAGTACTTTGAAGATAAAATTATATATAAAAAACATATAAAGACATTCTTTTATAAATAGCCTTACAGAATTTTTGCAATAAATTAAAAAAATCCAAATTACTATTATACAACATGGCGGGATTATATTACACCATCAATCTCTTATAAACAACATTTTTTATTAACTTATAACAATCTTATAACAATCACTCCCGCCAGGTTTTATGATGTCTAACATGGCTTCTTGAAATTTAATTAAAATTATTTATTCTTCAATTCAATTAAGTAGTAGTCTAAGATTCATAGTGAATAATGTCGACTAGGAATTATCAATTCAAAATGAAAAGAGTGGCTAGGTTCACTCAACTTAAGCAATAATTCATTTTCTATAAGATTTCATGGAAATGTTTGTATTGCCTTCAATAAACAATAAATTATTGTTGAAGGAGTATTAAAACATTTTATTTTTCACAGTGTAAGAGATTCAAAAGAACTTATCAAAATATATCATTCATTCTAGAAAATAGTGGAAAATAGTAACTTTCCAAGATTTACAGTGGAAAAAATTGTTTAGAAAAATAAAAATTATTTACATGATTGCGGAATATATTTAAAAAAGTATATTTCCCTCAAAATTTATCAATTGTATCATTAATTCCGGAAACTAATTACTTTTCACAATTTACAGCGGGGAAACTGTTTAAAAAATGTTTAATGTTTAAATAATTTCCAAACATGTTAAGAAGGAAATATTACTCTTGAATTTCATAAACTGTATCATTTATCCCAAAAATAATAACTTTTTACGATTTACAAGTAAAAGATTTTGTTTGAACGAATAATAATTGTTTAAACGATAAAAATATGAAGGTAGTATGAATTTTTCATAAAACTTGTATGAACCGATTTAAAAAAATGTAATTTCTTCTCTCGGGTAACGAACAAATTGTGGGGGGGGGGGGGGCTGATCGCTAAAAATAGAAAGACCATATTTGGACCACCCTATTAAAAGAAAATGGGATGGTTGAAAAAATATCAACTTGTAACAAATAGCGATGGACCTTCGTATTTTTTTTTATAAGTCATGAAAAAAAATTTCTTTAGTTGAAAATATTTATAAAACAAAAACTGATAAAAACCTTATAACTGAATTTACTCTTACACTTTACACTATTTTCCACAATTTTATGCATGCCTACATATGTATTTGTAGATGATAAAATCATAGAAGTTCTTTAAGAAATTATAAAATTTTTAAAATAGGTCTCTAAATACGCCTTAGATTTCTCTCTATTTTCAAAAGATTTATAAACCACAATAATCTTAATATTTGATTAAGAAATACGGAAAATACAAAATATAAATTTGATTTTCATCAAATTCACCAATACAATCGTACTCCTCTTGTAAATATGAAAATTTTTTTTAAATATTTCAATGTTATTCAAAAACAATATTGTGAAAGTTATTAATTGTTTAAAGGGACTGAGCGGTATATTTGAAGAAAAAATTTTATTTTTTGCATTTTCCATATTTTTAATGATATGTTGAGCTTATTGTGGATTATAAATCATCTTAATTTATCGTGAATCCTAAGGCGAATTCAGATACCTATATTTAAAATGACCTATCTATTAATTTGAGCGCTGTTTGGGGAGCACTACAAATATAATCCCATTTGCCTCTAATTTATACAATAATCTTTTCTGATGGTTTAGAAAAAAAATCTCAAGGTGCACCGATATTTTTTCAACTTGTTTTTTTTTAAACTTGATGTTTTTTCAAATCGCCCTACTTTTTAGACTGTTAAGAATTAAATATTTGCCATTAAAAATAACTTAAGATATGTAAAACAAACTGTTATTTGATATTCGTCAAGGGAAGAAGCTTAATTTGTGGATAAAATAATGACAAACTTTATATTCAAACTAAAGAAAAATAAGAACTTCAGCTTTTACATTCAATTGAAGCTAAAATAAAAATCAGTAGAACTTTTTTAAATGAGAAATTTGAACCTAAACTGCTTTTGTGTTTAAAGGAAACTTAGATTTATACTTAAAAAATTGACAACAATTAACAATAGGTCTATTATCGTTGATTTTAGTCATCATTATAAATATTGGATGAATGTTGAGATTGAGTCTTCCGTAAGGGAAGCTCACAAGAATTCGATAGGATTTTATTTTTAAGAGATGTAAAATTATTCAAGGATTTCAAAATACTTAAATTAACAAACAAAAATTACATAAATTACATGAAATTTTTTAATAATTCTGGGAATAAGAACAGATTTTTAAAGATCGAATAATAAAAATAAAAAATGTTCAAATTCAGCAAATTTTAAAAATATTGTTGAAATTAGAATTATTACACTCATATGAATTCTCGATTTAGTTTCAAAATTTGTATTTTTCAAACAAAACCCACAAGAGAAGATAATAATCAATAAAAAAATTTTCAATTATTTTCTGACAGTATACGCCTTTTATAAAAAGCGGCAAATGAGTCAATAAATTTGAATACTTGATACAAGTTTCTAAGAGTGTTAGATGTATTGTAAATTTGGAATATAAAATTAAACGATTTGAATGATGTCATAAGATTTGAAGAATTTCACAGATTGTAAATGATTGCATCATTATATGAAAATATTATGTATAGCGCATTAAAATTCTCCAAGCTGGATACTTACATTTTATTATAAAGGTTATAAAAGAATAAAAAAACACCAGAATGTTAATAAGCTAATGTGCACTTAATAAAATAATAATTAATTTGCATTATTCTTCAAATGAAAATATCGACACAAAAAATTATTCTAACCTTTATTTCCCTTTCCCATTTCCTAAATCCCTTTCCTTCATAATTATATATTTTATTCCACAAATGTCTTTTAATAATCCTCCTTTCTCTGTTGCATTAGTAAATTTCTTTCAACTCTGTAATGGAATTTGCATGTTTTATTTGAAAATAAAGAAGAGAAAACAGAGAAAGCATCTTATGCATTCAAAGCCTACCGCACTTATTTTCTTTCTTAAAAATTAAATGTACCTAAAATTACAACGGAATGTAAAAAAACTGCAGGGTATTTACTAATTTCTGACCGCTGAACTCCTGGTTTTCCCAAGTTCTTACTGGGTTTAAATATCAAATTACAATTAGTTGCTTCAAAGTTCAGACATTACAGTTTAATTATAATTAGATGTGTTCATAAAATGGCTAATATAAAATTCACTTAGTATTAAAATAAATCATATTTATTAAGTTTTTTGCAATAACTCTTCTAAGTGTGTAAAGAATTTCGGGATGTACAATTTCTTTCTTCTAAATGTAATCCATAATCAATCTTTATTAATAAAGACATTAAAAACTCTGTCATGATTTATTGCTCGAAATCTTTAGAAACCTACATTTATTACATTTTTTGAAACCTTTACAAGTTTTAAATTATTTTTCAGTTTTTTCAAAACTTCTGAATATCTTTTGGACATACTATGATCATTGTTTCTAATATTTTGTAATAATGAAAAATTGTAAGATTTTTCTTTCAAATTCTTTTTTGACATTTTAAGAAATCATTTGAAATGTTTGGAAATCTTTTTCACTTTTCTCTTCGAATTTTTTTTCAAAATTAAAAACAAAATGAAATATTTCCATGATTCATAAAAAATCATTTATAATCATTTGAAACCTTAGAAAATTCATAAAACATTCCTAAATCTTGTTTAAAAATCTTGATAAACCCACATATTGTTAACAATGTTTTGAAATATTTTCAAATTTTTGTTATTTTTGAAAAAACAATTTTCAATAAAATAATTTAGGCTTCAACAAAAAATATTATTTTCCAACCAGTTGCAATTTTAACCAAATAAGAAATATTTTACCAGGATGTTTTCTGGAAAATAGATCAATTTTGTATTGAAACATGAATTTTTAACCAAAATACTATTATTGCATTTTTAACAAATTACATTTCAATTCAACCACAAAAGACAAATCTTCAACAAACTAGTTAAATCCTAAATTAAAAAATTAATCTTCAACAAAAGAATTGCATTTTTCACAGAAAAGGTGAAATTTCATATTTTAAATTATTAAAAGAAAAGCAATGTTCTACCTCAGCTAAAAAGGATTACTTTCAACCAATTGCAATTTTAGCCAGAAATATGACATTTTTACTAACAGGAACAAATTTCTACAAAATAGTTTATTTTCTTAACCTAAACAATGAATTTTCAATAAAAATTATGAATTTTCGAAAAAGAATTAATTTTTAAGAAAGTAGTTCAACTTTTAACCAAGTAGTTAAACTTTCAACCAATGAACAGGAATTCTATAAGAAAAATGAAATAGTCGATATTTGAATTAAAAAAGATTTTAATTTTTATTGAAAAAAAGACTTGAATTCAGCCAAGAAAGACAAATCTTTAACAACATACTTAAATCCTAAACTAAACAAATTAATTTTTAATGAAATAACAGCATTTTTATTCTAAAAGGTAAAATTTCTACAAAGAGAAGAATTTAAAAACCCCTTTTAAACTGACTCTAATTATTCCCCCAATAATCGAAAGAACAAAATTGCGCTAAAAACTTCTAAAATTGTTCGATATTTTTCGAAATCTTTTGAAATGTTTTACAATTTGCTTTAAAGATTAATTTAAACAAAAATAGAAAGTCATTTATATCTTTTAATATGATAATATTTTTACTAATATTAAAAAAAAATCCTGCGTAAACAGAAAAATTAAGTTTTAAAAATGAAAACGGATTTAAAATTGTTCCAGAAATCTTAGAAACTTTGTTATTTTATTTTTTTGCAGCCTTTTAAATTTTAAATTTTTCAAAACTTTAAATGTGATTCCCGACTTGATTTTTTACTCTTGGTTAATGCCGGGTTAGCAGACACCTTGTAAACTTCATCCTTTCCATAAATAAAATCATATTTTTGACAGAAACATATGTCTGCAGATTCAACTTGATTACAGGCTACAAAAAAAAATAAATTTCACAGTGTAAGATGATCACCGGAGATAGTTGTGTTAGAAGGTACATAAAAACTTTTACGAGAGAAAATGAAGAAAAAAAAAACGCTGTCCTTTTTGTCCATTCCGACTAAGCAAAGAACGACTTCCGTTTGGAGTCGACCGGAAATCGTGGTTCCCGCGCCTCTTGGTATAAGCATAAGCCATAAGGTTTGCAAGAAGCATTGACATTATGGGAGACCTCTATTCCAGGGACTGCGACTAATTGTTCGTTTTACACGGCACCCGACATTTGCCTCTTTCCTGATTCCCGGGTCCCTCCCCCTCAACCCTGTCGTCCCATTAGTAGTAAAGAGTTCAAGAAGACGCGACAAACGCTCGAGTCACTTGGGTACCTTTTGCTCTCCTTGCATTCGCCGCAGGTCGAAAGTTCGTGCGACCAACGCTGATTATTTTCAGCCCGGAACCACGTCCTCGGGATTCCGCGGCGAGACCGCAATGATTATTCGATGCCGGGAACTCTAGCCATTATTTCTCAGCAAGATTTGCTCAAATGGAGGCAGTATTTGGATTAGGGATGATTTGAATGGTCTCAGTAGAGGAATGTAGTTAAGGGTTAAGACGGATTTTGTTTTTCACCCATAACTTTTTTCCATGATAATGTTTTTGGGCTTTCATCACACCAATTTCAAGGTTTATTAAACAACTTACTTTTTGTAAACAAAACTTATATAGTCACAATTCAAACAAAACAAATACAGTCGATATTCTGAAGGTCTTCTAATCTGCCAAAAAAATCTTTATAGTGTAGATTGGGACACTTCTTAAAACATAAAAAATAAGTGTAAAAATAATGAGCCATTACAAATATCAGTTTTATCCATTTTGTCAGCTTAATCCGATTGACAGTTTTTCCAGGCGGAAAAAAAAATAATACGCATATTGTAAGCGCACTGTTTGGTATAGCTGGAACAATCATGAACCATCTCCTCGACTTAACATAGAAAGTGAGCTACTTATGACACTAATTTTTGACAGTAATAACAGGTCGCACCAGTTTAAAAAATTGAGAAAAGGCGCTGTCCCAACCTATATGCAGTCTCCCAACTTCCACGACACTTCCCTACTATTTCACAGTATTCACGGTCAAAAATTGAATTTTTCACAATTGACTTTTAAGCGTTTATAGTAGTAATTATTGACTACTAATTGCTTTATAGGTAAAATATATCATGTGCATTACTGTAAAAGTGATTTTAAACTGCACAGAATGAAATGAATGAATTTTCGACCAAACACAGTCGAATCTGGATTTCGTGTTTCCAAAAATTGAAGCCGCGCGGTGGTGATGTGCGAGAGGAACTACGGGGGGATGAGCGATGGTCACTCAGGCGACACAAAACAGAGAGAGAGAGAGAAACAAGAGAGAGAAAAATCAGGAGAGACAAAATCCCGTGTAGAAATTTTGGTGTGGCGCCGGTCGGGGCCCGATCGGGAAAAATGTGGGCCCGATAGGGTAATCTGTCTAGCGCCAGACCGTAAATGAAACGCTCTACCCGACCGGGCCCAGATTCGGGCATCCAAAAGGTGAACCCGATCTGGCCCAGATATGGCCTTCCAATTTTTTATTTCTATAATTAGTCAAATTTCAAAAGTTTTAATATTAATATTTTTTCAACTTTGCATTTTACAAAACTTCAATTTTTCAATATTCTACATTGTATGTCATTAAACATTATATCTCATTTTAAATATACTACATTACATTATCTGTTTGTATTGCTTGAATTTAGCGATAAGAGTTCATACATGTGGTATAAGGTAATCTCTATTTTCAGAATATCAGCAACAAAATATGAAATTCTAAAAAGCTGGAAAACATTTTTTTATTCACATAAATAGTAAATGCGCGATGTTGATTTTATAGCGATTTAAAGCATAGCGTTGCCTTCATTGCGGATATAAGAAATCTCACCAACAATTCTGTGATTCAAAACTCGCAATGTACTATTTGCTTTTGGAATTTTAAGTTATATGAAAGAAAAACAATATCACGAGGATAACAGAAAACTTGACATAATCTTGTCTAACCTAACCCGACCCGACGTGATTCTGACGCGAGCCACATCATCTGCCCCCTTGAGGCCAAATGTTGAAAATCCGATCAGGCCCCGATCGGAACTCGGGGATACGTTGGACAATTTCTGCAAGGGATAATTCCGAGACTCTGGATTTAATGTCGCGGTCAGCCCCAAAACTGACATTAAATCCAGGTTTGACTTTATTTGCATTTAAAACCGAACAGTTTAAATTTTAAGCCATAGAAATATTTCAATTGAAAATAATTTACCTTTCAACCAAAAGAGACGAATTTTCAATCAAATAATTAAATTTTCAACAAACTAGTAGAATTTGCAACCTGAAAAATAAATCTTAGACCGAAAATAAAATAGTAGACTTATCAATTGAAAAAAATTGAATTTCAAACAAAAAAGATGAACTCTTAATCCAAAAGGACGGTCTTCTACTCAAAAAGACGAATTTTCAACAAAGCAGTTGAACTTTTGAGAAAAAAGGTGACTTTCCAAATAAATAGAAAAACTTTCAAAGAAAATAGATTACTTTTTAATTAAATAGTTGATTTCTCAACAAATAGTTGGATTTTGAAAATATTGGTACGATAATCGTCTTACTATTTTTTAAGTTTTCAATTATAACCCTAACCTCACTGACACAGTTGCTCTCAATTGTGTTATCAAACGCATCGTATTCTATGCCGCAGTTGTGATGCCCTATAGCTCCATCTCCGAATAATTCCCTATAAGAGTCTCACAAAGCGTCTAGTATCCCGTCTGTATAATATATCATTTCACCTTTGCTATTTCTCATTCCGAAGAACTCTGTACTTTTACTTCCCTTCATATGTTTATGCACTCTCTAAATCTGAATCAGTAAAATTTCACTGATTCAAATAGCTAGACATCAGTCACTGACAATCAGTAAGAGGTTACTTATTGATTCAGTAAAATAACCACGCTTTAGGGTTGGCAGTGCTGCACCATGTCAACTTAGCAATCATAATAAAATAGTATTTTAGTACATTCAATCAAAGAATCATAGTAAAAACTTCAAACCGATAAATATTATCAAATATTAAAAAAGGTGAAAAGTTTCGATGCTTTTAAATGAATAACAATCTCATATATTACTTTAATTTCAATCAGTGAATTTTGCACTGATTCATATTTAGTGAGCATGAAATTACTTATTCAGAAATTATCCGGGTTGTTATATTACAATGAATCAGTCTATAACTTCTGAACTACATATTTACGCTAGAATATTCTTCTTTTCTTTTTAGTTGGGAAATATGTGGAATTTTGTTTCCGCTTCAGAACTTTTACGTAAAATGCAACACAAATACAGAACAATAAAAAAACTGATTTCTTTAGAAAAATGTAGAAAATCTAAATGGAAGCGGAAAATCATCCAATATTATTCACATAGAAACTTTTTTTTGGATACAAAATGAAAGATTGTAAACAAAAGACGTGATTAACGCAATTTTAACAATTTTAGAGAAAGTTGAAAATGGTCTAATAATCAAAGCTTCAAAGAATTAAAGGAAAGTTTTCAATTTTAAAAAAAATTTAGATATAAATTTTAAAATGCCATATGATTCTTAGACTAGTTTTCTGTACAGTAAAAAGACTGAAGCCAATCAGTGGAAGAAAAATGTGTGACTGAAATAAACGCCCTTTGAAATATCGGAAAAATATTTTCAATAATAATAACCCGCATAAAACAAACATAAAGTCCATCAAGTCTGCCAGGAGTGAGACAGCCAATCAGAAATCGAGTAGTGAAAGGTCGTTAAATCAGTTATTTAAGCGTGACTCACGTTACATTCGGACAACCGACCTTTTCTTCGTTAATACTCAGGGTTAACAAGATTATATTCAATTAAACCAACAATTTCAACAATTGTTTTTAGGAGCAATTTTGCAATTAAATGTTGCTGGTATTCAAATCTAAATATTTTTCAAACGAGATATTATACTTATTATTTATCTCTAATCAAATTTTTCAATTCGTATGCGGTGGGTTTCCAGATTTTTTCAATTTTCTCGCTCTTATGGGTTTTTTATGAGAGTCTTAACAATTTATTAATTATTTTTATTTCGCGTTCTAGAAAAGATAATTGTAATTATATTTAAATATTGTCTCCATATTATTTTTAAATACTAATGAAATCAAGGAGCTCCAAGAATTAAAATTCAATATCAGGTTTTGAACACATGGGGCTACTTTTTCTCAATTATCTTGCCAAATTAATAGAGTTCGAAAGATTTAAATGATTTTAAATGGTTTTTGAAGATTTCAAAGGATTTTAAAAGATTTCCAAGATTTTTATTTGAAAGAAGGAATTTTTGAAAAGAATTGTATTCTGAGTTTGAACAGGGATTCTCTGTCTTAAAATGCACATTATAATTTTTTTACGGAAATTCCCTGTTCCAAGTCCCGATCTGATTTATTACAAAAAAATCCCTGTTTCAAGTCAGATTTATATTTATTTACAACAGTTTCTATTATATTTCAAAAATAGTGTAACTCGTCGTTTTTCTAAAATTTAGATGAAAATAGTTTCATATTCTGGCAAATTATTATTTGCAGAAAAAAATCATTTTTAAATTCAAACAAATTCTGATCTGAAACCAGGAATTTTCATAGTCTGGCGAATTTTTATTTGGAACAGCGATTGTTGATGGCATTTCGCTTATTGTACATCAGGATTATAGTTATTTTCCCACATTTCTCGTTCATTGTGCTTAATTTTAGTTTTTAAATATAACGAGAAATTTGGGCAAAAGAGTTTGAAACAAAAATCAAAATAATTGTTGTTCTCATGAAAAACAAAAAAATACCAAATGAAAAATTAAGTATAAGTACACTATAATAGTAACTATTATTTTTCAAAATTTCAGGAGAACATGTGGATAAATTAAAACAAGAAAACCTAAAAACCTCAAAAATGGCACAATTTTTATTGTAAATTTGGCAAAAAAATCATTTTACCCTTAAAGCCATGTGACGGTGGGTCACGTGATCAGATTCCTACCTTACCGCCACCTTTCTTATTTCTCAACATATTTTCACACTAAGAGCCACATCGAGTTGAAAAATTGAGATAATAAATAAGAAGCACTAAGAAATGTGGGTCTGGTCATAAACTTTAATAATTATAAAAAAACCAAAAAAAATATTTAACAAAAAACTTTTTTTATAATTATACAAATTTAGGACCAAACCCACCAGGCGTTTCGTGTGTGTATAAGTTGGGAAATAAACAAAGTTGTGGTAAGGTAGGAATCTGGTCACGTGACTCACTCATCACATGGCCTTCACATTTTAAAATAATCGTAAAAAAATGTCGCTATATCAATTTCAAAAAAATACGTGTATCCATATTTTCCACGTACAAATTAGTGGATTATGCAACAAGGAGCGAAAGGAGCAGATTTTGACCGCGCATGGGTTTACTAGCCGATTGAGAAGATTTTCTCCGGGGTGCGTAAGTAAACCCGAGCGAAGCGAGGGCAGTCATTACCAGGGGTAAAATATTCTCGCGAGGGCAGTAATTACCCAAAGGAAAAATCTACTTTCGTCCCGTGTTGCATATAGCATTTTGTTCCACTCTCGACCGTGGCCACCTTTTGGCCCTGAAAAGCGGGTCCGACGCATTTTTCTATAGCTTTGTTCGCGCCTCGAATTCTGATCGACTAATTTTTACTTTCGCCACGCACATTTTACTTTCGTCCCGCAAATATTTTTCGCCCCGCTAATTTTATTTTCGCCCCGCAAATGTTACTTTCGCCCTGCTGATTTTACATTCGTCCCGCTAATTTTATTTTCGCCCAAAAATTTTACTTTTGCACCGCTAATTTTACTTTCGCCCCGCTGGTTTTATTTTCGGTCCGCTAATTTTACTTTCGCCCCGCGAATTGTATTTTTACACCGCTAATTTTACTGTTGCCTTGCTGATTTTACATTCGTCCCGCTAATTTTACTTTCGCCCACAAATTTTACTTTTGCACCGCTAATTTTACTTTTGCCCCTCTAATTTTACTTTCGCCCCGCTGGTTTTATTTTCGGTCCGCTAATTTTACTTTCGCCCCGCTAATTTTATTTTTGCCCCGCAAATTTTACTTTCTTCTCGCTGATTTTACTTTCGTCCCGATAAATTTACTTTCGCCCGCAAATTTTACTTTCGTACCGTTAATTTTACTTTCGCCCGCCAATGCGGTTAGCGGGAAATATATGCTACTTTCGCCCCAGTTTTCAGGGGCAAAGGGTGGCCATTTCAGTCAAGTGTGGCATAAAGATATTCCATTGACAATCCAATCTTAAAATTTTCACCCGCCATCCTTTATGACTTGAAGTGGATTCGCTAACAATTTACCTTTTTAAAAACATACTCTCGCAATATGTATGCAATTTCGCAAGTATATTATAAATAATACCTTGTTCATTATGTAGAGATTCAATTAATAGCTTCAATTTTTAGAAAGCTTCGGCAAACTATATTACACGATATTCTTAAATATATTAGCACCATCAATTAATTAAATAATAAAAAATAATAGGAACATAATTAATCGTTTCTCTTTGAAGTCCATGAATTTCAATTAAACTTATGAATTTTCAACTAAAATTATGAATATTTAACTTGAATAGATGAACTTTAAACCGAAAACGTCAATTTTTAAAAAAATTTCATAATACATGCATCAAAAAGCTGACTTTCGATGCCCCCCTAGCGGGTCGAAAGTTGTGTTTTCAACCCTAGACTAGAGACTTGAAACAGGCGAATGCGAAAGTCACTTTACGCCGTAACCGGTATTGAAAGTATATACATTCTATTTTATCTGCAGTTGTCTGCAGCCATTTCCCTTTTATCGAACCTCCTTTCGAGAATAGAGGCTAACTTCAGTCTCCACTTTCGATCGTGAACGTGCAAAACTTTGTTCTGTGAAGCTTATCGATAAAGTTGGAGACAATTTTTTTTACTTCTTATTGTAAGAATGGTTAAACTTTCACTTGACTTTTAAATCAAAAAGATGAATTTTCAACTTAAATTTTGAATATTTAGCTGGATACATTTCCAACCAACAAGGTTTATTTCAAAGAAAAAGATGAGTTTTCAGTCAAATACATGAATTCCAAACTACAAAAAGTCAATTGTCAATCAAAAATTTTAATAGTTAAATTATCAGTTTAAGAAACTGTTATTTAATTGAAAAGACATATTTTTAACTAAAAAAAAAGTAAATTGTCAAAGAGAAATTGATTAGTTAAATTATTGGTTAAAAAATTGTTTTTCAAGCGAAGAGAAAAGCTTTCAACTAAACTAATCTATTTTCAAAAGCAATAGTTTAATTTTTAACCAGAAAGATTAATTTTTTAACTAAAATGATGAATCTTAAATTAGAATAATTGAATTTTCAAACAAAAAGTTGAAATTTTAACCAAGGAGATTAATTTCTACCAAAAAATAAGATTTTTCAACTAAAAAATATAATTTTTCAAACTGAAAATTGAATAGTCAAATTTTTAGTTAAAAAAAATCATGTTTTGACCAAAGAGATGAAGTTTTAACAAAAATGATGGAATATTCAACTGAAATAGTTACATTTTCAGTTTAAAAAATTCTTTTTCAACCGAAAATTAAAAAAATTTCAATAAAATAATTAAAGCTTGAATTGGAATTCTGGAATACTTAAATTGTCAGTAAAAAAAATCAGTCAAAGAAAAAGGAGTTTTCAAAACAAGCTCATTTTTCAACCAAAGAAATAAATTTTCAATTAAAAACAGTTGGATTCAAACAAAAAATATGGCTTTTTTTACAAGAGTTGAATTTTCTACTGAAAAAGATTTCGCAGCCAAGAAAGAGAAACAATTGCAAATAAACTGTTGAATTATCAAGCAAAAATATGATTTTTCAAACAAAAAGATTAATTTTCTATTCAGACGAAAAGATTTCCAAAAAAATAGTTGAAAGTTCAACTAGCTACTTGAATTTTCATCTGAAAATGATCCATTTTTAACAAAAATAGAATCTTTAAATTTCTGGCTAAAAAATTAATAGAAAACCAAAAAATTATTGTTAACAAAATCGTTAAATAGATTATTCTCAATCTAATTTTACAAATGAAGAACCATTGTTATTCAGTTTCATATTGCAATTTGAATAAAATTAATGTAAAAATTCTTCGAAAATTCCAGATTTTCCAGGTTTTCCAGGTGGGGCAGACACTGACTAGACACCCTGAAATAAAAATGTTAATAAATCATCCGCAATCACTTTCAGGCGTAATTAATTTGATGAAAAATGACCAAATCAGTATTTATATCTGAGGATGAAACTCTTATCCATTTGCATCTGCTCTTTAAGTTGTTTTGCTTCATTCAGGTCAGTTGCATTAGCTTCAAATGAAATACGCATTGGACAAGTGATATATAAATAGACCTGATCTATGGGTGCAATGCTCAATAGAGCTGCACTTACTACAGTAGCGGTAAAACTGGACATTTAAGGGAATAAGCTACTTTTTCTCGATCATTCTGACAAGGTACACTCTGCCTTGAATTATGGAAGCATTTGACCAACCACAACCGGTCCATCGTCAATATTCACGCTCAGCTTCAAAGTTTCTCGTATTTACCTCGCGAAACCTCCGATTCATTTCCTTTTTACTGATCCGAAAATGGATCGCGTGAAATCGATCGTTACAACTATAAAGCATCAGAAAACGCGATCCAATGTTTTTGCCTAATGCTTTTTTCTCCAATATGCAATGCATATTTCGAAGCACGTAGCTCAAATTGGCTTGGACCAGGCTTTACGTCTTTATCGAGGTAAAATAACTTTGGAAAGTAAAAAGGGTTGCAAGGTATTCCAATCACGTTTCTTTAAAAATGTAAGGTCAGTCCTCTGAACTGGACTATTGAATTTTAAAGAACCATTTGTGTAAGTACATATATAATATATTTAATGCATAGGACAAAAAATTGACAAAAAGTTACGAATCTTCTGGCCCAATCTTTGCCAGATTTTCGTTGCGAAATACATTAAAACCCTTGTACACAATTAAGAAAACTAAATATTATTGGACAGATTGAATATTTCATAATTAAGCAATGTAAAAATATCTTGTCTTTTGTACAACTTAATTCTATTTAAACAATCCCAATTTCGAAAAAGTAACACCAGCGTTGCTGCGAAATCCTAATTTTATTATAAATTTTTCTTTTATGTATAAAAACAACCTTACATCTAGGAGTAATCAATGAATCTCTATTCAAACATTAACTTTCAACCAAGACAAAAAGGAATTTTGACCAAAATTGTTAAATTTTCAACCAATGTGATAAATCTTCGATAAAAAAAATGAATTCTCAGAAAAAAGTGTATATATAGTTGGTGTGTTCTCCGAAAAATATTTTATTTTTCAGTCAAAAAACAGTTCAGTTATACAAAAAAATAAACAATTTTAAACAAATTAGTTGAATTCCAAACCTAATAGACTCATTTTCAAACCAAGAAGAGGGTAACATCAAAAGAGTCCAATTTGCAACCAAGAAAGATTTTTCAGTCAATAAAGAAAACAAATTTTATTCAAAATGTTGAATTTTCTAGCCCAAAATTCAATTTTCCTTCAAGAGAGTTTAGTTCTTAATCCCCAAATGTCAATTTTTAACTAAAAAGTTGGATTTAAAACACAAAATATGAATTTTTTACGGAATTAATTTAATTTTAAGCCCAAAAAAGACGACTTTTTGACAAGAAAAGTGAACTTTCCCCAACAAAAAGATGAATTTGCAACAAATGAGGTTACTCTTTTACCAAAGAAGATTAATCTTCAACAAAATAGTGGATTTTTTTTACATAAAATAGATAAATTTTAAATTTAAATATAGAATAGTTGAAATCTCAGTAAAAAAATTAATTTTCAACCAAATAAAATTAATTTTCAACGTGTAGTTCAAATAAGCAAAAAAGATGAATTTTTAACAAAATAAATGGATTTTCAGCCGAATGATTTAATTAACAAAATTTCCAACGTAATAGATAAATTTTTAACGATAGAAAGACAGTTTCAACCAAAAATAGTCAAGTTAAATTTTCAGTAAAAAAAATCTGCCAAATAAATTTATTTTTCAACCAAATACATCAATTTATGACAAAAAGATTGATTTTCAACTATAATGATTTATATTCAACCAAAAAAATTAATTTTTAACCAAATACCTGTACTTTTAAGCCAAAAGACAAATTTTCTACTAACAAAAATTCTCAACAAAATACATGAATTTCCGATTAAAAAAGACAAATTTTCAACTAAAGAAATCAAATTTCAACCAAGAAGATTAATTTTCCATAAAAAATACATACTTTTCATCAAAATGCATGAATTTTCAACCGAATATTTTAATTTGAATAATTTCCAACCGAATAGTTAAATTTTCAACCAAAGAAATGAATATTAAACAAAAAATATAAATCAGTAAACAAAAAAATTAATAATCTACAAGAAAAGATGAATTTTAAACAAAATATAGAAATTTTCAAACCAAATAGTTGACATCTGAGCAAAAGAAAATAAATTTTTCACACAACATGGAATAGATCAATTTTTAGCTAAAATAATTCATTTTCAACCGAAAAAGATTTTAATTTGAAACCGAAAACAGTTCAACTCAAATAAAAAATACAAATTTTCAACAAAATAGTTGAATTTCCAACCCAACAGAATGACTTTTTAACAAAATTGTGGAATTTTCAACAAAATATTAAAATCAGCCTCAACTTCATTCAATCGAAAATTTCCTGACATTCCCTGAATTTCCCTATCCAGTTTCAAATTTCCTGCCTTTCTGGAATTCCTTGACCTGTAACAACTTTGGTAACAATCGCAACCCCTTAATTTTTCAAATTTCAAAAATTAGGAAGCAAATCTTTTTTTAACCAACCACACTTATATTTTTCTTCATACGTATATTATCAATAAAAGCGTGAGAAAGATTTTTTCCTCAACTCGTAAATTCGCTAGAGGATGTTGTTACTGGTCAAACCGACCTATTTACGAAGCCTTTAAGTACATGTAATTTATGGTTAATGATATAATTATCAGAATCACACGTGTATTTTTTGTGCCTTAAAGAGGTGCCCATATTATCATAACATCTTGGTAATGGAAAACTATAAATCTTTATGTTTCAACTCCAGATACGCCCCACCTCCTTAATAATATTGATTCCTGGACGACCTTCAATCATACCTTTCCAGGGCATAATTATCGCGAATTATGTAGCTGGGCGAGAAAACTGCCGAGGTTCGAAAGACATTACAGATTACACATATGTGTTTGTCGCAGAGGCCTCGCGTACAACGTTTATTCAAACGTAGTCAGCAATTTTTAATAAAACTGAAAAAGGAAGTTCAGTAAGGCACTGAGAATAAAAAAACACTTAAAACATTATTCCATTTGCGACAACTTGCGTATAAGCAGTATTGACTGAAAATTTATCATCTAGAATATCGACATGATTCACTGAGAGAAATTTCCTCTTGTGTCAAAACGATATATCTCTTGACACAAATGAAATATCCTTTTAAAGTTAAGGGTAAACAGATATTTATTTGCCCCAAAAACAATCTTTTTACGCTTTTCACCACAAAGATTATTCCCTTTTGACAAACGTTACCTACCACCTAATTCTGTTTGTCTGAAAAAAATACCTATGTGGTTCAAAACAAAATACGTAAGAGGACGATGACTTTTTTACAAGACAACTATTTGTTTGAGTGTTTCTAAGAAAAAACTTATATTATTTAAATTTATAAATGATTTAATTTTAATAAATACTAAGCTCCCATTTAGTGAAATTAGATCAAAAACGACCCAAGCGAGAAATATATTTGTGGATCAAAAAATGTCTGATATATTTCTGACATTCTTTACGAAATTATCAAAAAATCTTTTCTTAAAGAGTGACACCAAAGTTTGCCTATGTTTTGGACCTCCCTAGCGATCTGGTTTTAGAAGATCCCAAAAAAATTAAAAAATAGGAAATACCACTAATTATAAAATCATTTTTTCTTGATTGATAAGGGGTTGATGTGGGTTAAAAATTTACCGCAAAGATCTCCTATTGGGTGAAATCATTCCTAAAATCCCTAAAGTCATTCAGGGGATGATTTCATCCCCTTCATAGCGGTGATTTTCAATCAAAAAGTTTTAGGATTATAAGGGTGAGTTATCTTGAGTCTTTTGTAAGAAAAATATTAAATACAATTTTTTTAAATTTTTTAGATTTTCCATTATCTCCTTCTTAATGGGGTTGGTTTTACCCTTTGTAGGGATTGCTTTCTCATTGAGACATATATAATATTGGTGTGTTATATATTTTATGACTTTAAACATTGAAATATATTTTTGCGGAATTTCAGAAAATTTTTCTTTTTCTTCATGTTTTAGGGATGATTTAGCCCCATTGAAGAGTTTGGGGGTGAATTTTTAACCCACATTAACCGCTTATCAATCAAGAAAATACGCGATTTTACTGTTGTAAGGTTTATTTTATAGAAAGAATACAATGAGCAATGATTTTATAATTATTGGCATTTCCTATTTTCAATTTTTTGGGGTCTTCTCAACCCCTAAATAGGGTTAATTTTTAAAATTAAAAAAAAAAACAACAAAAAGCGATGCTCAATTTGGTTTTTAATGACGAGTAATTTTATACCTGTAACATTTTTCTGGACAATTTTCTAGGAAAATCCACTGGCAAATTGAGTTTATTTTTTAAAATCCCACGAAATTCCAGCCACGAAAAAAAATGAGTCTGCTAAAGTTACAGGCTTTCTAGTTAAAATATGGACAAATTTACGGATACTTTCTGTAAAATTAACAGACTTTTTCATTACATTTTATAACTTTACGTAGTGAATTTGACAGAAAAATTTGGTACGTGCTAAAGAAAATATCCTTAAATTTATAAAATATAACTAAAAAATTTTATAAATTCTGCAGATAATTTTTCTATTTTAACTGAAAATCCTGCAACTTTAGCAGAATTTTTTCGGCGTGAGATAACTTATTTTTTCCGAAATTTTTTTCTAGTAACAATACTAGCTGAAGTTTTCCATACGCATATTTTTGTAAGTGTTCCTAAAGTGCCTAAATTTTTATAATAACATGAATTTCTGGCCCGTATAATAGCACGAAAGTAATGAAATTTGCGTCTCACGAAGCGAAGTTAAACGAAAAATGTCAATTTAATCAAATACATTGAAACTCTCCTATAGTTTCGATTTTGGGGCTAACGGTGGGTGGGAACTGGCTCATTATAGCACGCTCCGATTTTGTCTGTTCACGCCTGAATGCTCGCCTGAGTGACAACCGCAGAACCCGCGTACCCTGCGCAGCTCCTGTTGCACCAACCTAGGTGCGGCGTCGATTCTCGGAAGGGCTATAAGAGGGAGGGCTATTGAAGGGTTTCACTGTAATAAGCAAAAAAATATCAAATTTCAGTGTTTTAAAAAAACTGGAATAACTATAGAAACAGTTAACATTGTTTAAAGTTATTAGACTTCTAATAAAGGCAAGGCTTTACAGGATTTTGTTACATTCTTTATATATGTTTCAGAATTTTTCCCCTAGATTCTACCCTAGGGTCGAACTTGGTGCAAAAAAGTGGCAAAATTTCCAATACTGATTGAACTCGACGAAAAATTAAAAAAAAATTTAAGATAACATTTTCAAAGTATCACCCAAGAAGATTTAAAAAAATTTATTATTTTCAAAGTTACATCAATTTTTCGAAACCATCCATTTGACCTTTTCTGCAATATATTTTTTTATGAAATTGATATAGGAGATTTTCAAGAACTTTCTTCAGTGGGCAATTTCTATAAAATTTTAATAAAAGTGATACATGCATTTCTTAGTGAAATCCTCGAAACTGTCTAGAAAATCAAAACATTTCAGAGAAATTTTACAAACTTCCATGGGCAGTTTCCAAATCCCAAAGGACAATTACCAATAAATTTCCTCAAGTTTCTCTGGAATTTGAAGGAAATTTATTAACCAGTTTCTACCATTTCTCCGAGAAATCCCCAATGAACTCCGGAGATATTCCTATAATTTTCTTAGAATGTTCCAAGGAAATTTCTGAGAATCGATTAAAAACTTCCTTCCAAGATTGCCGGAGTTTTTTGTAAAACACATGGGGTTTCAGAAAATTGTAGAAAAATTCCCTGTGTCTTATCAAAATCGATCATTTCACTTTAATAATCGAATTACGGGAAGAGGCGCCACGTCTCGTCTAAATAATTAGTTACCAAATAAATACAAATACAACATATGTATTAAACTTTTTTTTCAATTTTCGACTTTAGCAGAACGTAAATAAATTCATAAAAATGACAACTGGATAAGAGCTAAAACTCTATCTACGGTAATTTTTAACTATAAAATTGATTTGAATTCAAAACATGTCATTACACCGTAGTTAATGTTGAAATAATCGGAAAACAATGAGAAAATTTGTAATATTTTCGATTGTAGCTTTGTGATTATTTACCGTGATGAAATCAGCCGTGTTTTCATGCTTTCAAAACTAAAGAAAAACTTTGGAAATCGAATTAAAACATGGCGGAGTTATGAATTATTATATACGCGTGTTACAAAAAAAAACTACAAAAAAACTGTTTTCTGAATTTAGAATAAAATTTTGGTGGTGTATGCCAAATTTCGGATACGAAACATTTTTTAGGATTACTAAATCTACAATGTCTGTACTATGTCTCGTGAAAAGTATACTAATTTTTTTATGTAACACAGTGTTATAAAAGCATGTGTTTCACAAGAACTCCACATTGAAGATGTGAAAACATTATGAAACATTTTTTCTATGTGGGAGGAGTTTATAAAAATACCAGAATAAGAGTTTAAAAACAAGACCAAAAATAAAATTCTTTTTGTTCTGCATGATGGTCAATTTACTAAAAACCAAAGAAGAATGTGGCCATTAATTATGACATATTCCAAATATGTGACGTTCCGCAAGAAAAGAATTCATTTTGTCGATCGAAAATTATACTTTAGTATATGCTCTATCTGTTTACAGTATACATATGTCCCTGATGTGATCGGAAATGGATAAATTTGGTGTTTGAACAAAAAATGTAATACATGCGTTTTTCTCGAAAAGCGGGCTTTTGAAGTTCCAGCTTCAAAAGTACGCCGGCGACTTGTTTTTCTATCTAAAGTATTGTTCCGTAAATCAGACACAAAATGTCCAAATTACAAGGGTTCATCTCGGAGAGACCAAATTAAAAGGTTTTAACTCGTACAAACAAAATAAAAAGCTCCTAACTCGGGTGGTAAATTCTCGAATCTTCAACATCCCACATGAATTGTGATGGGAACATAAGGTCCCTCAACTCCTTAGCACCTTTTAATTTGGTCTCTCCAAGCTAAGCCCTTGTCATTTAGAAAATTCGATATCCATAGATAAACAGTGTCCTAAATTACTTGAAATCGCTAAAAACAGAATTTCGAAAAGTAGGACCTTATCCAGTTGTCATTGGCATGTCTTGAAATGTTTTTAATAGCCTGATGAAGAACAGGTCTTTCTCTATGCCCGAAATTGACACATTACGGAGCCCAAGGGTAATTATAATTGGTCTGGATGCCAAGCTTCGACCAGACTAAAGAAAAATAAAAAAGTTTGTTATTTTCTTTTGGGTCTGGGCCTGCGGCCATCTGGACTATGGAGGATTTACCCGCAGCTTAGCGTCGTCCCGTGACCATGGTCTTGTGCCAAATTTAACTGCCGAGAGAAACACCTCCATCCTCCACTACTATAGTATATGATCCTCTATGGTATTTCTGGAGAAAGAGCCAAATACGTATTACTCATGGCCACGCTGTCCGCGGCCCTGAGCGAATGTGTGACTAAGATCAGTGACTTTTAAAGTCGTCAGAGAAGCCGTGAACTCCGGGGGCGATCAGAGACCGCGGTCCTTAGAACTCCCTTAGATGGTGAGATTTTTATTTGAAATTATTTCTCGCCGGAGGCCAATACAAGTAAAGAGACTTGAGAGACTAACAGATCCGAGAGCAGTCGGGCGCCTGACAAGGATACTACTTCCTATTAGCGATTTGCCGTATATGGTGGTATCGCTCGGGTCAACCGGTCGTAAATAAGTATCTGCGCATATAAGTATACAAATGGATAATCGTACATACTGCATACTATATATCACATCACCCTCTATCTATATCGACTCAAGGTCACTTCCTAAATATATTCGCAAACAGATCCGCTGACTGGGACTGCCTTTGGAGAACACTGAACTCATGTCTCACGAAAGTGAGGTTGATGCAAATACGGATTCGTGAACTCGTCAGCGAAAGGGAAAGGTTCCACGAGGACAGTAATTCTTTCTCCAGATACGCATCACTCAGTCTTCTTATTTTTATTTTATTTTTTTTTCATTTCAGCACACTTCTAAATTATATAAACTGAGCGGACCAAATTTTGTGATCTTTTAGCTTGAACTAAACCGAACATTTCCGTGTGCATTACATATATATATAGGAATCATTCATAAACTACGTTACCAATTTAAGGCAATTTTGACCCCTCCCCCCTTCCCCTCGATTACAACCGTTTATTGGGTTATGAGCTCCCCCTTTCCTGAAAGTAAGAAAGCCTTCAAGTAAAACCCATTTTCACGTTTATCCTGATTATTTATTGTGTTTAAACACAGAAAAAGCAAAAGATAAAGTTTACATCGATTTCAGTTGAAACATTCGCTGCAACAGAAATTAGCCTTATAGAATAAATTTTACATGAAACTGAGATAATTTCGAGTTTTTAAACTGTCTCGAAATAATTTTTCAGCGAGAAACCGTCGTCTGCTACATGCAAAATAAAGTTTTGTTGAGTCAAAGAAACTTTCTTTAAATCAAAAAAATTCTATAGTATTGATATACGGTCAAAGAAACATTTTTTTGATTTGAAAAAATTTGTTTGTTAATTTTTCTTTTATTAGATTTAAGGAAATATTCCGTTAAGTTAAACGGAAAATTTCTTTAAATTAAAGATACATTTCGTTCCTTCAAACCGAATATTTCTTTGAATTGAAGAAATAGTTGATTACTTCAAATGAAACATTTCTTGAAAACAAAGAAATAGAATTTTTTATTTGGCCTTCACATTTCTTTAAATGAAATAACTGTTTTGGTTGAAAAAAGAGAACAGGTTAGTTTAAAATGAATATAGATTTTCTTTGAATCCAATAATGAATTATAAATAAATTAGCTTTCTCACGAAGCAAATAATTATATTCAATTTAAAACTGTGATAATTCTAATTAAATAAAACAAAAAATTTTCGTTTTTCTTCGCATGAGAATATTTGTTTAATAATCGTATTCGACAACTCGAGTTTCAAGAAACTTGCATGGTCAATTTGTTCACCTGAGGAAAAAAGTTTATTTTTATAGTTGTTGTGTGTAAATTAATTTTATTTTTCCTTAATTTACAATTCCTCACGAAAATTTAAGATAAAAAGATAAATTGTGACGAAATTTTGCACAGAAGTAAAAAAATTTACATAAAAGCGAGGTTAGGTCGTGTTGTATAAAAGTATCTATTTACACGGTAGAAACGAATTTTGAACTAAATAGTTGAATTTTTAAATTAAATTATTGAAATTTCAAGAGAAAATAGATGAATTTTTAACTAAAATCTTAAATCGTCAATCAAAAAATGCAGTTTTAAGAAAGTAGTTTAACTTTAAAGCCTATTTCTTAAATTTTTAACTAATTTTTCAACTAAAATATATTAATTTTTAAACAAAAAATAATTTACTACCGAAAAAAAAAGAATTTTTTACGAAATACAAGAATTCTCAATCAAAAAGTTTAAGTTTCAACTAAAAAAGATGAATTTTTAAACAGAATGATTAGTTTACTATAAAAAAAGACGAATTTTCAATAAAATTCCAGAATTCTCAACCTAAATTTTGAATTATTAAGAAAGAGAGAACAAATTTATTCTTAAGAAAGTAGTTCAACTTGAAAACCTAATTATTAAATTTTTAACCAAAAAGATGCATTTTCTATCAAAAATTGTTTAAAACAAAAATCAAGAATTCTCAAACAAAAAGTTGAATTTTCAACTAAAAGGTTGAAGTTTTAAGCAAAAGCACTAATGTACTACCCAAAAAGACGAATTTTTAGCAAAATTCAAAAATTCTGAACCAAAAAGTTGAATTTTTATTTAAAAAATAAGAATTTTTGAACAAAAAGATTAATTTACTATCAAAAGACGAACTGTTTATAAAATGCAGGAATTCTCAACCAAAAAGTTTAATATTCAACTAAAATCTTAAATTTTTAAACAAGAAGATTGTTAAGAAATCAAACGTTTTTGTATAAAATATATATTTTCGACTCAAAAATTCAGCAATGTGGTAGAAAATTTAATTATTTAATTGAAAATTCTGATTTTTTGTAGAAAATCAATGTTTTTTTTGGTTTGTCGAAGATTCATGATTTTAGTGAACAATTCTGTTTTTTTTGTTTGTTAAAAATTAATTTTTTCAACTAAAAATATCACTATTTCGTTCAGCACTCAACTTATTTGTAAAAAATCAAATTTTTTGTATACAATTCATCTTCTGGACTTCAAAATTATACTTGCTTGTAAAAAACTATGTTTATCGATTGAAAATTTAACACTTTGGTAGAAAATTGAGCTATTTTACACAAACTTAAAATGTTTTGTGAAAAATTCGTTTGTGTATTCAAATTAATACTCCTCAATGAAAATCTAACTCCACCATTTTTGGTTAAAAATTGATATTTTTTGGTTTTAAAATTCTTCCATTCAGTATTTTTTTTATAAACTAGCCTCACATTCATTGTTTAAACTATTTAGTTTAAAATAATGTATTTTGTTGAAAATTTTATTTTTTGGTAGTGAAATAATATTCTGTGTTGAAAATTCGTTTTCTTTTTGATAAAAATTCATGTTTTTAACTGAAAATTTAACTATTCTGTTGAACATTGAACTTGTTGACTTGCTGAAATAGAAAATTCGACGTTTGTGATAGAAAATTAATCCTCCATGTCAAAAATATATTGCTTTAGCTGAATATTAATATTTTAACTTAAGATCTAACTGTTTTGTTGAACATTCAACTGATTGGTTAAGAATGAACTTTTTTGTTTTATAAACTCATATTCTCGAGTAGAAAAATCGTTTTTTTTTGCTTGGAAATCAGACTTTTAAAATATATAACATAGAATCATTGTTCTTATTATTTTGTAAAATCATACTTAAATAATTATATTTAGGTGGAAATAAACGATCAGATAACATTTAATGTGTGTTTTAATGCTATATGGTTGGTTTCTTCTAATTGTCTAAAGCACATTTCAGCTTTAGTATAAGTTCTCGATTAATTTGCCTGTAATATTTTTTCGTAAAGGTCGCGCAATTTCATGCAATTCATATAAAATCCGTAAAATTGCAATCACTTGAAATCTTTCAGCCTTGCATTCTAGTTTACACGAGAACTCGGAGTAATTAACCCCTCAGCAAAAACTAAACTTTTTTCTGTCCGTCATCTTCCCGGTTTCTCGATCGAGCGGCCTCCCTTGAGACGGTTCATTATGAACATAAATTAGGTTCATTTTTAATCCCTTTGTGCTGGTGAATATCATCAAAATTAGGCATTTTTATGCAAAAAGTATAAGTTGTAATTGCAGTTTTTCACATTGACAATTGAGACCAGTTTTTCTATGTGGAATCTTCAGAGCCCGGTGCACTCATCACGGGAAGAACATGAGAGGAGCCGCACGTGCATTGGTCATAAGAACGTGCGGTAGGTATGATGCACATGCGGTTAGTGACTTATCTCAGGACTATCCTCGTTTAACGAGGGAAAACACCTTCTCGTTCAAAGAAGTTGTGCAAAAAGCGTCACGCAAGTCATCGAACTGAATTCCGCGACTCCCATCGTTGAGGTATTAATAGATTACTCATTCGCCCAATTAGACTATATTCTCAAAGACTATTTACCTTTAATTCGTTCCACTGAATTCTCAGATTTCGTTTTTAACAAAACAGGAACTGGGTCTCACCCAATTAGTGCATTTCTGGAATCATTTCAAATATTAGAAAATTATCCATTTTCCAGCCCTTAGCTTATTATCTTGTACATTTTTTATTCTCTTTTTTGATCATTCTTTGAAAACACCATCATTATTTCCAGAGCTATTTCCTACCCTTCGTGTGATTACACATACAGGGTGGCCGTTTTAATGGAGGAACAAACTTCCAGTTCATTTTCACTTCGCAAACAATTTTCATGGTTATTGTAATTTTAAAGAATCGAACTCTTAAAGCTAAATTTTTTTTTTTATTTTAAGTAATATATTAAAGTGCGTAAAATGTAATTCTTTGATTTAAAATTTTCAAAATTAAATCTTAAAAAATTTGAAATTCGAAAGGTCAATAATTTGCCTTCGGATGACTGCTCGGCTGTGGATTGCGACAAAAAATTCAATTTTTAGTTAAAATAACAATCAAACATGCTCCCGACAATGAGAAATGCTGGATTATAAAAATATCCTGTTACAAATATGTAAGAATTTAAACGACAATAAGGAAATTATAAGATAAAATAATACTGTCACTAAGTTAAATTTTAACTGAATTTGAATTAAATTTTTATTACAATTTTTTTACTAAAATTTGGTTGAAAATTGAAAATAATACTTGTATTCAAGCAGGAAATTTTGAAAATATCCCTTTACCATAATGTGTATTTGATTTTTTAAACAATTTTGAACATAATAAATCCGTTTTCGATTAAAATGTTGCTTATTTATTTCTGTACTGTCACTCTTTATTTATACAGAAAAATCGAACACAATCACTTACCAGATAAAAAATTTTGTAATTGAAAAATTACAATTGAAAATTACAAGTTGAAATTTAGTGCTTTGAAATTTAATCTATCCAGGCCTTTCTATTTACAACCATTTAGTTTCAAATTGTTTAGTTTTAATTGCACCACTTATTATTGATCATATTAAAGGAAGAGTCCAATTCCTAAAGCTGAAAGGTATGAATTGATTAATGTTTAACAGATTTATTATGGTCTGGTAAATTCAGCTATTGCGAAATTTATAACACTTGAACTAGAGTTCAAATTTCAAAATAATTAATTTATATTTGTAAAGTTGATTAAACGAAAACCTTTTTTATCAATAATTTTCAATTTTAAACGCTTTGATTTTTTAAATGTTTGTCTTCAAAACTTAATTTTTAAATTATTTAAATTTAAAATATGTACTTAAAAATGAAGACCTGAAACGAATTGTTTTCAAAGTAAAAGATTTAAGGATTACTCATAATTAACTGAATAATTTTATAATTGAAAAAGTAAACTACTGAACTTAACATTAAAAAAAAGTAATATTCAAATAATATTCCAAGTGATTCGATTAATTTTTCTTTTAAAAATGTGCAATATCCCTAATTTACTGTGATTTCCCGATATTTCCCGGTCTTAGAAAATTCCTGTAATTCTCCGATTTTCCCGATCAAGCGGCCACCCTGAAATAAAATTTCCATTGCACATGCATAATTTCGGACCATTTGCTTCCTTGGGAAGAAAATTATGACGTCAGTGGTAAATAATGAAAATTATACACCTCACGATTTCGTTGAAATGACTTCAAAGCAAAGGTTGTGAAACATCTAAATTAAAAAAAATCAAACTAACCAATTTTTCTTAGAAACGAAGCCAGATATGGAAAAAGCTAAGAGAGATAGATTATTCATTGGAAAACTAATTGAAAATAGACCTCCTTACTAATTTTTATTCTGATTTCTCATTTAAAAAACTAGATTTTTTTGCATTTTAAGAAGTAAAAATTCGATTTTTTTACTTCATATACTTAGAATAAGAAATAAGGAAATAAGAATCTTATAATGAAATAGAAAAATCAAGTTTTTAAAGAAAAAGAAGCGAGATTTAAAATGATTAAGGGGGTCTTTCTCTAAAAATTTTTCTAAGGAATAATTTTGCTCTCCTAACTTTTTTCCATATATCGCTTCATTTTTGAGAAAAACTAGATACTTCGATTTTTTAAAATAGAAAATGAGTCAAATCAGGCACCGTGCTTCTTCATTTCACCTCACTCCCCTACTTACCAACCCCTCATTTTTCCTCACTTCCCTTACAGTCCGTACTCCCATACTTCTCCTCCTCAACTTCCCCTTCAATTTCCTTATATCCTCACCTCTCATGTCCCTCACAATCCCTCCCTTAAATTCGTATTAAAAACAGTTTGCAACAATCCTCCCTATAAGCAGAAATCATGTCGATGAGATGTTACAATAAACACCCGAAATCATACATATGTTACAAAAAATATCGTCTGCAACAAAGGGAAAAATATACTATACATAATTATTTTCTTAACTTTTTTTCTCCGTTTCAAAATCGTGATAAATTTCACGATAAATAATTAACAGAATTTAAATCTTGACACGAAATCTGCAGACTTGTTTCACTTATGTTTTTTCTTTTAAATTGTCATATCAATCAAAAAGAAAGAAGGCTATTATACTTCTGACATACAATTTTTATAGCGACGATATCTTATAGTTGCATCATAGTTTTGCCGCCCACACTCCTAAACTGTTGACAAGCTCAAACAGCAATAAACTAGAGAAGTTTGCTTTTCTTTCAATTTTCAAGATGAAGTAACAAGTAATAAGTAACAAGTAATAAGTAACAAGTAACAAATAACCGATCGTAAAGCTCCAGGTGGAAAATATGAACCCTTCTAATCTCTTCTCTCTTCCTCTTTTTTCTGTCGCAGTCGACCGAAGAAGGAAGGAGGCAGGAGCCCTGCCAGGAGGCAGCCGCTAGGCGTGAGTCATCGCGAGACAAGATCTCAAGTAAGGAGGCGGCCTTCATGCTGCAAAACTGTTCGCAATATCGGAACCGCTAAACCGCTCGCAGCCGCTCGGATATCGCGGCCACGATCGTGCCCTGAGCTCTCCGTCTCAACCTCGCAGGAAGTCTCGGAAAGCTTTCCTCCTTCTTCTTCGAAGTGTAAACTGTAGTCTACAGACACTGCCTCCACGTAACTGATTACTAGGCAGGGCCAAATCGACGGGAAACGTGCCCCGAGTGCCAAGGATCCTCGGGATGCGGCACTTTTCGTCTTCTTCTTACTCTTACAGGAAGCAGGAAGCTTCATCCGGTTTTTCCACTTTTTATCTCCATGCCAAATTCACCCTTTGGACTGTTTGGAGAAGCATTACAGCCATATGACCAATCAGGGTAGCGACTTGGCGGACGATTTACAATTCCAGGTCATTTCCCGGTCAATTTTCCCGGTCAACTAAAAGTAACATATTTATATTTGTAACAAAGCGTAAACATTTGTTTTAAATCATGTAATTAATTTTAAAAAATATCTTTCACACAACAGAGCAAAAAATTATAAAATAAGTTAACTTTCAAATAAAATTATGAATCTTCAACTAGAATAGTGGAACTTGAAACCAAGTAGATACATTTTAAACTAAAATGATGAATATTTAACTGAAATACTTTAATTTTTAACCAAAAATATTAATTATTAAACAATAAGATTAAATTTTAGCAAAAGTTTAATTTTTTACAAAAAATACAATTTTTCAATAAATTACATGAGTTTTAACGAAATAGTTGAATTTCACATGCCCACAAAAAGTTGTCCGCACGAGACAAGTGCCTAGACTAGCCTTATGGATGTTGGGCCGCTGAATCCAAATATGGCCTTAGAATTTAGCCTACACGTCCCAGTTTTCCCCTAGATGCAAAAAGTTGGAAAAAGCCTAGATATTGTCTAGTCAGACAGGCAATACAAAAAATTTGTTAGCACGAGAGAAGTGACTAGGTTAATCTTATGGATTTTCAGCTCATAAATCCAAATCTGGCCTCAGAATTTCTGCTACGCATCGCAGTTTTCCCCTAGGTGCAGAAAATAGGGAGAAACCTAGGAATATTCTGAATATTATTTTGATATTACCAGTATACGAAAGAATAAACGTACTGGTGTCATATTCTTATGTGTTGGGACTCGTGAAGACCAAATTTATCCACAAAAATACCCTGGTGTGCTTACCGTTTCCCCTAGCTAGGATAAATCTAGTGAAATTGAAGGTCTTGCGCATGTTATACTGACTTATAAACCAAAAAATAAGAAAAATGCTTCTTCCTTGGCAGTTTTGCGCTCTCAATCTGAATTTGATCAATAAATTTTTCGATTTTTACCATTTTCTCCCTAGATGCAAAAAGTATGGAAAAGCCTAGATATTTTCTGTTCAAACAGGCCATAAGAAAATTTGCCTGTAAGAAACAAGTGACTGGGCTAACCGTATGGATTTGGAGCCGCTGAATCCAAATCTAGCCTCAGAATTTCTCGTACACGTCTCAGTTTTCCCCAAGATGCAGAAAAAAGGAAAGAACCTAGGGATATTCTGGACGTTATTTTTATAATACTAGTATACGCGAAAATAGATACATGGATGTTATATTCTTATGTGTCGCGACTTATAGAGACTTAATTTGTACACAGAAATGCTCTAGTGTGCCTTCTGTTTCCCCTAGCTTGGGTAACTCTATAGAAATTGAAGATCTTCCTCATATTATATAGATTTGTGCGGGGGGAAAAATGCCATATCCTTTGCAGATTTGCGTGCTAAATCTAAACTTTAACCCCAAATTTTTCGGGCTTGTTCCATTTTCTCTTTAGATGCAAAATGCTAAGAAAAGCCTAGGGAATTTCTGATCGTACAGGCCCACCAAAAAAAAAATTGAGCGGGACATGTGACTGATTTTGTACGCAAAACTGTAAGGGATATTAGGTTTTTTATTTTTTTCCGTGTAAATCTATATAATTTGAGAAAACCCTTTAATTTCCGTAGAATTACTCAAGCTAGGGGAAGTAGAAGGCACACTAAAGAATTTCTGTGTACAAATTAAGTCTCTACAAGTCGTTGCACTTAACAATTTACTATCGATGTGCCTTTTTTCGCGCCTGTGTGACCAGAAAATTCCGAAGATTTTCCCTACTTATTGTATCTAAGGAAAAACTGAGACGTGTAGGACAAATTCTAGAGCCATATTCGGATTCAGCGGCTCAAAATCCATGAGGGTAGCCTAATCACTTGTCTCGCACAGACAAATTTTTTGTATGGCCTGTGTGACTAGAAAATCTCCAAGGTTTTCCCCTATTTTCTGCATCTAGGGGAAAACTGAGACGTGTAGGATAAATTCTAAAGCCATATTCGGATTCAGCAGCTCGAAATCCATCAGATTACCCTAGTCACTTCTCTCGTGCTGACAAATTTTTTGTATTGCCTGTGTGTCTAGAAAATCTCTAGGCTTTTCCCTACTTTTTGCATCTAGGGAAAAACTGGGACGTGTAGGGCAAACTCTAAGGACATATTTGGATTCAGCGGCCCAGAATCCATAACGGCAGCCTAGTCACTTGTCTCGTGCAGACAATTTTTTTTCTTGTGGGCCTGTGTTTTTAATCAAAGGAGTCAAATCTTCAACCAAATAGATGAATTTTGAACTAGAAAAAAATTAAATTTCAGCAGAAAATGGAATAGTTACATATCTAGTGAAAAAACTTTTATTTTCATCTTAACTGAGGAATTTTGAACTGAAATAGTTAAACTTTCAAAAGCAAAAAAAATAGTTTTTACTAAAAGAGCTAAATTGTCAACCAAAACTTAAATCATTAAGTGTTAAGTTAAGAAAATCAATGTTCAACCAAAGAAGAAACAAATTTCCAATAAAATAGGTAAATGTTCGGTAAAACAATTTCTATTCATCGCAAGAAAAAACAGAGGACTTGATTTTGAGTAGATCTAAAAAACATTGCTCTAGTTCTAATAGAACCAAAAATATGGCATTTTGAATATGACCCTTTTTTAATGAAATTTTGTTTAACATCAATTTTATAAATAAAGAGTCATATTCAAAAGGCCATAATTTGGGTTCTATAAGAGCTAGAGCAATGTTTTTTTAGATCTACTCAAAATAAAGTCTTCTTCAATTAATTATTCAGAAGTTTTTACCAGAAATGCATAGGAAATAAGTTATTGAAGGGTTTCAGTTCTCGTAAGATGTTCAGCACCGGCATTCCCTTTTCGGATGCCAGGCTGAATAGTTGGAGCTAATCAAATTCCACGTTCAACTTAATTTTATTCAAATTTGTTGATTAACCTCTTCCAAAAAATAAAAAAAAAACAGTTTTCTCAAAAAACGGCCTGAGCGATTCCTTTTTTTTTGCTCAAAATGATCGTCGGCTATCCCAGAAGTATATTCAGAAAAAAAACTAGCATATGCAAGCCCCTTTGGGTTGAAGTCAGTTGAGGCACACCGTGCATATTTTCAATATTACAATTTTGGAACATTTCCAAATAATTAAAAAGAGCTATACTTAAATAAAATTGGATAACGATTTTTTTCTGTATAAAGGAGAGAACAATTATGTTAAGTTTCAGGTTCATTGACTTAACACATTTAACAAAATGTTAATAAATTTAAAATACAATTTGAGTTTAAGTAAAAATATTTAACATAACTTCAACTTGACTGAATGTATCAGGTGATCGACATTTCATACACTTTATCTATTTTTCTTTCGTGTACGAACATTAATTTTTAATCTCAAATTCATAAATAACTTATCAATTAATTCTTTAAATGGCCATAAATAAGTAAACTTCTCAAATCCAGTGGAAACCTTCTATTGCGCCCATTTTGCAGCTGAAGGTGGATGGGAACTAACTCATTATAGCCCGCTCCGTTTTTGTTCACGCCTGAGTGCTCGCCTGAGTGACAGCCGCAGAACCCGCGCACCCCGTGATGCTCCTGATACACATACCTATGGCGCGGCGTCAATTCTCGAAAGGGCTATAGAACGGAGGGCTATTGAAGGGTTCCAATGTATTTACAGGCGTTATTTGACTTAATCATACATGTAATATCTCGGATATCTCAGTTAAACATTTTGGATGTTAGAGAGCATCATCTCACCTTTTAAGATCTACAGATGTTAACTTTAAACATGTAGATTGCTGTCCTATAGTTAAACATACAATATGCTAACCTTGAACATCTAGATGTTACGTTTGAACTTCCATTTTTCTCCGTACAGCAGTGCAGCGACATGGGGGCAGTTCACGGGTACTCAAGCGCGTATATCGCGTAATATTATGTATTCCAATTGGAAATGGTTCACACGGCCCTGACTGTTTACGTTTGGGGGCTCTGGAAATAGATTCAATGCCAATTGCAGGCCATGCTCGAAACCGTAATTAAATCCAGGTTCCAGCGTATTTAATAAATATGCCCTCAGATTTGATTATCTATAATTAGGGTCTTTAGCGAGCGGAAATTTGATCCCAAATACTAATTTGCAAGATGTCTCGTTTCCACTACTATGAGAAACGAGACATATGGCAAATGAGTATTTGCGGCCGAATTTCCCCTCGCTGAAGGGCCCTGATCTATAATATAAAAAATGATAATTCAAACAATTTTTTACAATTTTCTTTCATTTTCACACTTTTTGCGTACATTTGTGTAAAAATATTTTTTTGGGCATATCAGTAATAACAGAAATAAAAATTGTTCAAATATGGTCCAATTTTCAATGAAGAATATCTGCCGAGGTAATAAAAATTTTGCAAAACCTCCAACCAGACAATTTATGTAGTACCCCAAACACTACACAATCTCAAAAAAGAAAGGAAATCGATGACCCACTTTTTCCTTATCAGATGGGTTTCGCGTCCCTGTTATCCAGTCATCACGCATTTTATCGATTAAGGTCCATTAAAAAAGTACCTAATATCTTAAGGGCTCCTTCGAAATTTATTTTTTCAGTTAAATAGAGTTTCTTTGTATTTTAGGCAGTGATCAGTAATTTTAGATAGTACATTTTCTAGAGAAATAAATTTTTTTTGAAGTTCAGCTGCAACAGAAAATTATTTAGTACAATTAAAAGTTCGGAATTAGGTGAAATTATTCGAATTTTCATATGCTGGCCTGTAAATGACTACAGATTCTGGGAAATTTATATTTTCATTTAGAACATTTTCTTTGGATTTTATATAGAAACTTTCCTGGAGAAACCAAATTTGCAGTAACTTTTCTGAAGAAAACAGTATTTTTGAAGTCATAAGATCAGCATGAATTTATTTATAATAGGTTAAAATGCGGGTGTAGGTGAAATAAATAGAATATTCCGATTGTGGCCTATAAATGATTACAGCTTCTATAGAATTTTTTTTCATTTAGAACAGAGTTTTCTTGCATTTCAAATAGTAATTTTCATGGAGAACACCTGCTGCAGTTTCACACATGAGTAAGCAACACTCATTCAATCGCATCTTTTTTCGGAATTATTCAATCCGAGGTAACTAATTCCAGTTCCCAGTGTAGTTTTAATTTAAGAGATAAAATTTTCAGAGAAGATTTCTGGCTTCCTAGGAGCAATTTTTTTTAGGAAATTTTGGCATTCGGGTTGGATAAAAAAGTCAATTTTCTATATTTCTGATTATAAAATCACTATATCACCTTCTGGATTGACTTTATCACATCGAGGGATTTTTTGAAAATTCTAAATAGTTCTTTCCTGAAGGCTTCAAAATTTCCAACGGTCTAAGAGTAACATTGTATTTTATTACAAAACATTGAATACCGGAGAAGGATGAAAAATAAAAAGTTGCCTATGATGAATTTAAGTTTAAAATGACTTTGATATATTAAGTGATATATATTAAATTACTGAAATGGTCTTTCACATAAAAATGGACTAGTCTTTTGATCACCCCCTTCAAATAAAAATGAGAAAGTGGCCTGTGAATTAAAACACAGGAGAATATAGTAATAAAAATAAAATTTCAATCTACAAAAATAAAGTAAATACGAATAAATGTATTCAGTTTGCTACAATCAAGACTTTCTTGCCCGCATTTTAATTCAGGAAGGACCATGAGCCACAAAGGTTCAAGAGCAATTTAAACCGTCGACCGCTTTTCGAACTCATCGGAAATTTCTTTCGTTCATTGGCAAGGATAATATATATCTGACTCAAAGATCTCTGTATCTTTCAGTCAAAAAATACGAGTGATTAATGGCTTTAAGACTGTTTAACGGGTTTGAATTTTATTACGATTTCTATGAATCCTAATCTTTTAAAATTGCTCTCAATTAATTTGGTCAAAAATGACATTTTTGGAAAAGAATCTTTGAATTAAGATTATTCATTTTATAAGGCAAAAAAAGATTTTTGAAACTCAATCGGATATGTCTCCCTTTTTTTGTTGATTTTTTTTTTATTTTCCCAATGTCTTAAAAATGCATGAATTAAATTTTTATGAATATATCGTTATAACCTTTTATATTACCATCATTGTACAAAATTTAGTGAAAATCTTTCACACCATCCTTAAGAAAAATAAATATTTCATTTTAGTTTTGTTTCGAATTTTTATTTTTAAATTTATCATACTGTGTTCCAATTACAACATACAATACATAAATTTTAAAAAGTTACTTATTATAGAAAGATTTTAAACAAATAAGGGCCCATCCACAAATTAAGTATCACATTTGTTGCCAATTTTGTACCCATCCTGACGTAAAAAGGCGTAACAAAAAAATGGTTTGGACCCCCGGTCTATGTTATGTAATTTTATCAAAAAATACAGTTAAGTCGCTTTATACCCAAAAATCCTAAATTTTACCAATCTGTTTTTTATGCAACATAACGTATGTTATATATATGAAAAATTAATAGGAATTCCAAAAAGTAAGTCAATGCTGTCCTTTTTACAGTTCACAATTTTGAAGAATTTTTAATTTCAATTCTACAGAATTAAGAAAATTTCGATAATAAACCTAGAAAATTGAACTATTTACAAAAAGCATTCAAAGTTGCAATATTTTTTATCCTGCAAATCAAATATTGAAGAATCTTCAATTGCAAATCTTAAACACTGAATAATTTCCCATTGTAAGTCTTTAAGGTTAAACTACGTACACTGTGAGAAAAAAGGTTACTTGATTCAAAGAAATGTAGTACTGAATACGTCCAATCAAATATTGTTTTGATCGAATACAATTTTTCTTATTTCAAGAAATAATGTTTTTTTTTAAATAAGAAACTTACTTTTTTTATAAGCAAAATTTCTTTAGATCAAAAAAATATTTGATTGGACGTGTTCAGTACTGCATTTCTTTGAATCAAGTAATCTTTTTTCTCAGTGTATTAAAAAAAACGTTCAAAATTATCAATCTTTTTAAAATATACATATTACAAATTAATGAATCCCTAATAGTAAATATTTAAAATGAAAGAGTTTTAAATTATAAATCCTTAAAATTTAACAAGTTTCAATCATCAAAATTTGAGCTATTAAAAACGTTCAAAATTTAAATACCATCAAAACATAAATCTTGAAAACTGTTACTCTTCAAAACTTTATAATTATAAATTCTAAATTATTTGAATTGTAAATTTTTGAACATTTACAATTAAATATCATACAGGCTTAAAATTTTTCAATTTAAAAATTCTATAATTCTGATGATTTACATTCAAAATTTCTTCAATTTTAAAGATTTATAATTGACAGGTCTTGACTTTCGATCTTTAAAACCATTCAAATTTAAGAATTTTTATTTAGAAATCTTTAAAATCTTATAATCTTTAAGAATGTAGCTATTTTTAAATCCATTGGAATATACATTTTAATTTATGATTATTAATTATATTTTATAGTACTTAAAGAACGATTGCGATCACCATGAACGCTAAATAAAGAGTAATGACACGAGATTCTATAATTTTGTCAAATCTTCTATCAAAGTAATTAACTTTTAATTTTTTAAACAATTTACAATACTGAAATTCTTTACTAAAGGTTTTTAATTATTTCGAATTCCTGTTTAATCTGTCACCAAATTTAGAAAGTAAATGACGAAATCTAAGAATATATTTAATTAACATTCGTGGTAATATAAAAGGGGATGACAAAAAAACAACAAAGAAGACAAACCTCAAATAAATCATATTTGTTTAAAAATTTGTTTCTTTAGAAAAACGCGTTGACTAAAAATGTACAACTTAAGCTAGTGTCCGTGTTCAAATGCGAAACTC
This sequence comes from Belonocnema kinseyi, assembly GCF_010883055.1. Lineage (NCBI taxonomy): Eukaryota > Metazoa > Arthropoda > Insecta > Hymenoptera > Cynipidae > Belonocnema > Belonocnema kinseyi. Next base: position 77,418,744 of record NC_046660.1, on the reverse strand, counting down.
ATTTTTTTTTCGGCTTACTATGTATGTATGGTATGTACATACATGTATAAAACATTAAAAATACGAATTTTAAATTATACTAAATACATGTAAAATTCGAGTCTTGACATGAATGATAAATTAATTGTGTTCTCTAAAATCTCTATTCTACCCGAGTATTTTGCGAATGCCACAAGGACGAGGTTATTGCCCGTGATCTGCTTATGTTAAGTATTACAAAATAGGAGAAAACTACCATTTACTGTAGGACAATGTTGACATTGGTATTTAACCTCGTAAAACATTATCACGAAATAGAATCGAGCAAGATGAGGCCAAACACATAGACGATTCTATATATAGCACGTAAGATGTATTAATAATAATAGTGAAAATAATTTTTATTATTGAAGAAAAACCTGATAGAAAATTCTAAATCTAGTTAATTGTTTAGATCAGGTATAAATAATATGTCCGACTGACGTTATAGTGATCAGGGATTTAGAACTTCCACGTTTTTTCGCCCCCCCCCCCCCACCAATTTAAAGGTGCCTTTTTGTAATTTGTTCCAAACCCATGTATCGAAATGGGAAATTTAACATAATATGCATAACGATACTAAATTTATGTCTTAAACAAAACAATTGTTGATTTATCACAGACTGAAGTCATAAATACAAAGTGTCTAGCGAAATTTCGTTTTCAAATTCTCGCGACAAATTCCCGGTTCAGAATTAACGTCTTTCCAAACTTTTTATCGCGATTCAATAAATAAAACCAGAAACGTTAATCAAAAATGGTTGGTTAATGAACTTGTCCTTTCTTCAGGCTTTAAAACAGTATACGAAAGGGTAATTTAGTAGGATAATTTTTTCGAAAGTTATGGTGTTCATAAACGCAATCGAAGTCGTCGACAGACACCGAAGTAAAATTCATTTTTTCTCAATCAGTGTGTCCAAAAACGCCGAAATTGGTTGAAATCCGGGAAAGAGGATTTTCAAATAAAACCAATAAAAAATTACTAAAAAATACTTGAAAAATTTACAAAATTAATATTTTTTTGTCAGGAAATTCAAAACGTACATTTGTATCAGAAAAATGGATGTTTACAACTTTTAAACTAAAATTTTCAATAAAGCAAAAAATAACTTTTGAGAGCATGAATACGATTGTATAAGATATAAAACACAATGGATTTATGAAATATTTGATAATTTAAAGTCATTACGACTTATTTATTCAAAAATATTTGGTAAAAAATACTTCAACCTAGTATTATTTTACGCAGAAATTTAATATCTTTCATCCTACTTTGAAAAAAGTAATTTTATGAAACTAACAAATACCAGACAGTCCCATGATTCTTCTCGGTACCATATATTAAAAAAATGGTATGAAATACGTTTAATGCACTAATTAATTGTTATTCTTATTTCAATTACTATTTGTTTCATTTTTCTATTATTCTTGTATTTCTGAAGCCAAGTTTTAAATGCAATTTTCGAACTTCAAATTGACGATTACTCAAAACGAAACATACAAAAAGAATAACGAAATTTAAAAAAATTTATTGGGAAACTTCCACCTTACATGCGTTGATTTTAATTAGTATAAAAAATAGTTAAATAAATATTAGTATGAATTAAACGTAAAATTTTAAAAGAAACTTTTATATGTAAAAATTTGTCAGCACAAATAAATATACTTTAATGTTCAATTTAATTAAAAAATTAATTTTTTTAAAATTGAAAATGCAAATAAAAATTAATTGTTTATTTTCAGAATTAAAGTGTAGTTTGAGTATGAAAAATTTCATAATAATTAATTTTACAGGGCGATTATGAATCTATTCAAATTTAAAAATAAAAAAATTTACCAATTCTAAATCTAAAAAATTTAATGTTTCAATTCGAAAACCTTTATAGTTAAAAAAATGTAAACATCTTATTAAAACTATATAAACTATTTTCAATTTTCGCATACCTTAAAATTAATAGATTCATAATATGAAACGAATAGATTCGTAATTTTTAAACTATTGTTTCATTCTAAAATATTCCATTTGGAACCCATTCAATTAAAAGAAATGTAATTGAAAAAAGGAGATTTCTTCAATATTTAGCAATATTTGACTGTTCATAATGAGAAATTATGAATTAAACATTACAAAACAACCTTATTATCTGCACGATAGGTAACCCACGTCTCCATACTGTCTCGAAAACTATACTTTCATCGTCGAAGATGGTAACTCTAAGACAATTGTCCAAGAATATAATAAATAGTTATTAAGACAATAAATAAAAAAGTAGGCAAAAATTTTTGTTATGAGCCTCTCCGAAATCACAAACTCAAACTCAATAATTGTTAAAGAATGTTAATACAATTTCTAAATATTTGATGTTGACAGATATCACTTATGTTAAGTTGATAAAGATAAAAAACAAAAGGAGAGTTCAATATTTTATAGTTGAGGATCTGCCTGGTCCCGCTATAGTGCCATTTTAAGAAAACTCGAAAATAATTATTGAAACTATTCATACTGCGGGCTGAAATTGTTAATTTTATACTTATGAAGATTTAAGTAACACTCTATATTAATTTATGATACTATGAAATGAGAGAATACATTGAAACCCTTGACTCAAAATTCGTTTAATGATGAATCTGTTAGTTTTTTAAGAACTTGAAAAATAAAAATAGTTTATAAAGTTTCAAAATGGGACGTTTAAATTTACTTAATGTCGTTGCTACAGGTACCGAAATTTCGGTACTAATAGCCGGTTTCTTTCTTAAATTGTTTAGTTTTTATCAGACTTAGAATCGTTTTGTAAAATGAATTTTTGTTCAATGATCTATACGCGAACTACAGTTAAATTAATAACAATGAGAAATCGAATTTAATAATAAAAAAGGTAAAATCAAACTTTCTTAAATTGTATTATATTATGTAACAAAAAATAAATGACCTTTCAAGTGATTGAATACATTTTTCATGTGATAATAATTGGTCAAATTCTCGGTAAAAAAATTATTTCAATGCCATATTTCTTTTTTTTCCCGGTATCAAAAAACGGTACCGAATTTTTGATTCTATTTACCCCTCAAAACATGTCATCCTTCGTTGAAGAACGTAATTCTGTGGTTAAAGATGAAATTAATAAAATAATTTAATTTTTAACCTATAAAGATGCATTTTCAATCAAATAGTTGAACTTTTAACAAAAATATAATTTGCAACAAAGGAAGATGAATTTATTAAAAAAGTTTAATTTTCAACAGAAAAATAAATGTTTGAAGCAAAGTAGTTGAATTTTTAATCATATAGCTAAATTTTTATTTAAATAGCTGAATTTTTAACCTACAAAGATCATTTTTTGAGCAAGCAAATTAATTTTCTACCAAAAGACGAATAGCCAATAAACCAAGTGAGATTTTCACGTAAAAAATACCAGTCTTCAACCTAAAATTAAATCATTAAACTTTCCGTTTGAAAAAATATTTTGAACAAAAAAAAATTCAACCAGTTAGATTGAATAAAAAAAGACAAATTTACCAAAAAAGTCTTAAGTCTTTAAACAAATATATTTAAAAAATTAGTTTAACTTTTAACCGAGTAGATCAATTTTTCACCAAAATGTTATATTTTCAAAGAAAAAAATAAATTTTTAACCAAGAAGATTAATTTTTTACCAAAAAAGTATATTTTTCAACAATTAAGCCAAAGAGACGAATTTTCTACAAAGCAATTAAATCTCAAAATAAACCAGACTAATTTTTAACCAAACAGTGAAATTTTTAACCAAAAAGGATGATAATTCAATTAATTAGATTGATTTTCTATGAAATTGTTGAATTTCCAAGACAAAACACAAATTTTTTACAAATTAATTGAATCTTGAACCCGAATGTGTGAAATTCATCTAAATAGACGAATTTTCTACAAAATAGTTGAATTCTACAAAAAAACAGATTAATTTTCAACAAAAAATTCAAATTTTCAACCAAAAAAGATGCTGTTTCAAAGAAATAGTTTAATTTTCTACCAAACTGCTTAATTGCTTAACCCTAAACCAATCCAGATTCATTGTCAGCCAATAAGATTCATTTTTTTTACCAGAAAAGTCTCATTTTCAACAAAATACATGAATTGTAAACTAAATTGCTGAATTCTCTGCCAGAATAGTTGAATTTATAAAAAAATATGCGAAGTGGGACGATGGTCGTGGGGGCTAAAGCGTAGGCTTGGGAACCACTCCGTCGGCTTTTGCGGTTTCGATTCCCGCCTCGCACTCTGGAAGAGCCTCGGCGGGCCCATGCGGTGAACACTAGCCTCGAAAAGGAGTTGTTCATCTCCGGAGAGTCGTGGGACCCGTACATCTAGAGAAAAAGGTTTTCTCTAAGTACTTAAATCTGTTGCTCTTGGTTGTTCGGAACCCACCTTAAACTGTAGGTCCCCCTTCCACCACCAAGTAAGTATGTGGGGGGTGTGTGAAGGAATAAAGAAGGTGCAAGAAAAATGTCCCTTAGGGGACACATTAGAAGCTGCCATTCCAGTGAGTATAAAAAATATGCATTTTTAACAAAAAAATTCATTTTTAATTAAATAATTTAATTTTCTACCTAGATGTTGAATTTCCAAGCCAAAAAGATACATTTTCTACAGAGCAGTTAGATTTTCAACCTGAAAATGTGAAATTCAACAAAAAATACGAATTTTCGATTAAGTAGTTGAATCCTAAACCAAAACAAATTAATTTTTATCCAAACAGTAACATTTTTAACAAAAAAGGATGAGTTTTTAACCAAGAAGATGAATTTTCTATCAAAAAGACTAAATTTAAAAAAAAATACATTAACTTTCCACCAAATAGTGGAATTTTTAACTAGAACATATTAATTGTCAATTTAAATTATTAAAAAATTAAAACTATGAATGGAATAGTTACATTTTCTGTTAAAAAATTAATTCTCAACAAAAAAAAAGGTTATTTTCTATACAAACAGACTAATTTTGAAGCAAAAACATTGATAACATAAATTTTCTACCAACAAGACGAATCTTCCACCAAACAGTTTTCTCAAATACCAAACGAATCTTCAACTAAACTATTTTTTATCCAAATAGTAGAATTTTTACTAAAAAATATCAATATTCAACAATAAATGGAATAGTTAAATTTTCTGTTAAGAAAATTAATTTTCTACCAAAAATGAATTATTAACAAAAAAAGTTAATCTTTCAACCAAGTATGTTGAATTTTTGAATAAAAGTTCATATACTTTAACAACACAGTTGCATTTTCAAAAAAATAATTAACTTCTCAACCAAATAGTAGAATTTTTAACTAAAAATATAATAGTAGATTATTCAACAAAAAACGAGAAAAGGAAGGAAAGGGGAATCCTTTAAAAAAATGGGAAAAGCAGGGAATCAGAGAAAGTGCGTGAGGTCTGAAATAGGAAAGTGATTTTCAAACTTATTACGTTATTATTTAACTGCACCGTTACAGGCCCATATTTCGCGAAATTCGCAAACTATTAAGATCTATCATCGCGAAACGTTCTAAATGTTTAGCAATTTTCCTGAATTTGTCTCGTTACAGTGTTCCTTGCACATTCCTTTTAAATTGAGCATGGATTGCTTAAAAATAAAAATTGTTTAAACATTGACACGACGTTTTTAACCAAATTCACTACTCGAAATCATTCAATATTATGTTCAATTCAGAAATTTCAACCCAATAGTTTTCAATAGATTTCAGTGTAATTCAACGGATTTCAACAATTTTCAATTTTCAGATAAACCAATTTTATTTAAAATTGTCTATTCTTTTTTTACATACCTGAAATATTCCAAAATTTTCTTGGCTAATTGAAAAACGTAACCTTATGGATTAATGCAGCTATAAGCAGCATTAAAAAAAAATTTGGCCAAGTTTGAATTTATAAAGATGTACGCAACGCTTTCCAATATACTAAACGAAGTAAATGTTTTATCAAGATTACTTCAAGGAGAAAATATAGATTTAAGTCGTGCACTTAAAATCTTAAACACTGCAAGGAAACATTAAAAGAAGTACAGACTTAAGTATGAAAAGTTGAAGAAAGAAACTCCACAAATATCTCAAAAATGGTGTATTGAACCAGTCTTTGTAGAAAAACGAAAACCAAAGCGTGAGAAACATTTTTAAATTAGTGAAGAATTTAAAAAAATCAATGTCTTTAATCACACCTTAAGGTTTCTAAGCCCTAAGGTCTAATTAGGCATTGTGAATACATAGTTTAGAGAAATTATAGATTCGATATTATGAGGAATTCACAAAAGAATTCCTCTTGGAAGTCATCAAATTTATTCCATGTTTAAATAGTAACGAGTTCACGGAGACGTTGCAGTAAACGATGTTTTCTGCACTTTACTCATTAAATACAGCTTCATGGAAAGCGATTATTCAGAAGTAATCCCTTAAGAATTTCTTTAACTCGGCATGTTAGAGTATAGCGAATTGCGAAAGGACGTTTAGCAAATAAAAAATTATAAAATCCTATTTAAGGAATAGAATGCATCAAAATCGATTCTTAAATCTATATCTCTACTGACAATCGAACTTAATGATGCAAAATAATTGGATGTCGAAATTGTTATTAATAAGTTTGGCAAAATTAGATCAAGACGAATTGCAATATAGCAACGTGCAGATAATTTTGTTAACGGTACAATACTAATTTTTAAGTCAGAACTATTTATAATTTATTATATATATTGTCTAAAATAAAATATAATTTGTGATATATTATAAAAAGAACTATGTCAGATACATTATTTGCTTAAATGCATTTCAGTTACACTTATACGCTGCTTGATTTTTATTTTTATAAGAGGGGCCTCCTAAATATTTCTGCGGGGGGGGGGGGGCTACACGGTTGTAGTTACACCACTATCTCGTTAGAATTTAGATTCTCTCATTTATTTCTGTATCCACTAAAGTCGAAAAAGTGGAGCAAATTCTAGTTTTTCGAATCTCTTACACTCTGTCACTTAACATTAAGTTTTTTCTCATCTTTATTAATAAAGAGATGTACTTAAATTACGAATATTTTTAATATCGGAAAACGGAATTAAACAATATTTCATATGCGATTTTGAAATTTTCAAGTTAACTTATTTATACAAACAAAATTATTTTTCTAGCATAAAATATGAAATTTAAAAAAAAGACTTGAATTTTCAACAAAATCATTAAATTTACAAGAAAATGATACCTAAATTTTAGAATACTCAAGCCAAAAAAATTAATTTTCTGTACAAAAATTCAATTTTCAACCAGAAAAAATTAATTCTTAGCAAAAAAAATTAATTTTCAACAAAATATTTTCAATCAGAGATAAATCTCCATTCAAAAAATAAATTTTTAAGAAAGCAGTTCAAATTTTACCCACGCAGTTAAATTTCGAATTAAAAAAAAATTCAGTAAAACAGTTACACTTTGAACTAAAGAGATAAATTTTCAACTAAAAATATGAATCGTCCACAAAAAGTTATTTCTTAAGAAAGCGGTTTAGCCAAAATTTTCAACAAAAAAAACCTAAATCCTCAATTTTATTTTGACGTTTTAATATCAAAATATGAGCATTCAACAAGAAGTAAATTTTCTACGAAGATATTTGAATTTTCAAATCAAAAAGACACATTTTTAACAAAACAGATGAATTTTCATCCAATAAAAAGTTCAGTTGACCTTTTCACACCAAAATATGAATTTTAAACAGAAAGTAATTTTTTTCGAAATAGTTCAATTTTCAGCCCAAAATTATGACTTTTTAACAAAATTGTGAAATTTTTTTCAAATAGAGATGTAATTTCCATTAAAATATATATATTTTTAAAGTTGAAAAAAATGTTCAAACAAAATATTTGAATTTTGACCCAGAAAAGATTTTAATTAACTTTTCCATCATTTTCAATAAAAAAGGATACCTTTTTGACCAAATTTTCGAATTTTCAAAAAAATAATAAAATGTATAACTAAAAAGATAATCTTTAGGAGGAAGCAGCTGCAAGAAAAAAGAAATATAAATATAAGGCAAATAAATTATTAGCAAGAATATTGTACCAAGATTACTGCAAAACTTTATTTTAGAAATTTCTTAATTTTCTTCTGAAAATTTTTCATTTTCCCTGATCATTAATATTCAAATACCAGAATGTTAAACTTGTAACATTTTTAACCTAGAATCTTTTATAAACGGATTAAAACTATTTTAAATTGAAATTGCAAATTTTCAACTTTATGCTTTTTGACAGTTATTTAAAGTTATAGAAATTCTCTGACTTTTACAAGATTTTTTTTGTTGATTCCCTGACTTTTCCATGACCAATAAAATTCCCTGACTTTTTAAAAAATTGTTTTTGGCTAAGTGCGTTTTCCACTCACCAGGTTTCTTTGGCAAAAAAACTAAAATTATACCCATCTTTCCTATGAAAAGGAGCATGAAAAAATGTTGTAATTTTTATTACTAATTAATTAACTTCTACGTTATTAATAATTACTTAATGGATATTAATTATTATTATTTGTGTTATTATTTGTTATTAACATTTATTAGTTATTTTCTTTACCTATCAAAAATCGAAATTCAAATTTTTACAGGTATAAATCTGGACTTTCGAAACCATGAAATGCTGGCTGCAAAAATATTTTTTTTTCTCGAAAATTTTAATTTTTTACGTAAATTTTAAGTCTGGAACATTAAATATGACATTTATTAACGATGTCATTAATACCAGAAAATAAAAACTTTTCACCAGTTACAGAGGAAAAAATGATTTCAAGAAATCAAAACTGTTTTAACAATGGCTAAATATTTTAAACAAAGAAATATTACTTTTGAAATTTGTCAATTGTAATGAATTCCAGAAAATACTAACTTTTCACACTTTGGTGTAAAAATTATAGAAATTGAAATTATTTTAAAAAATTCCAAATGTCTTTTGCAAAAAAATACATTAAAATTGTAAATTTTAATGTAAACTCAAGTAAAATTTTAAAAAATTTGTCATATTAATTGTTATTAATTATGTAAGTATTATTTTATTAATTAAAAAAAAATTTCTAATTCTGCTTCTTTATTTAATTTATTATTTGTTTGATTATTAGTTACTGAATATGAATTATTATTGTTTTTATTATTATTTAATTTGTTCTTTAAAAAAACTCAAATTTTTACAAGTATAAATTTGGACCAGCCTAGTATTCAATTCTTGATAACATGAAACTTTAACTTAAAAAATTTATATTTAAGCATGATTTTAATCTTTTCAAACATTTTGACTTTTCACGTAAATTTTAAGTTTACAACATTAAATATTACATTCCTCAATTGTATCATTTATCCCGAAAAATGGTCACTTTTCACAATTTACTGCGAAAAAATATTGTGTACACAAATAATAATTGTTTAAACAATTGAAAAATAGTTTTACAATACTTGTGGAAACTTGCAACTTATAAAATAGAAATGACTAATGTTGAAGAATTTTTAACAAATATTGTATTTAGCAAAAATTTGACATAAAACTGCTATTTTGAATTTTTTGGGCATATCCGGGCACCATTGGGGATCAAGATTAAAATGTTATAAGTGTTAAATATTTCTCGAACATTCCTCGAGAAGTGACTACATTTTAATTTACAAAAAGTTAATATCAAGGATTTCGCATTTCTATTTTTTCTGAAAGCCGGGAATTTCTTTCTCCGGAAAACAAAAAAATTGGGGTAGATCGATCACTAAAAATTGAAAGTCAAATTTTTGGAATGCCCTACTGAATGAACCTGCCTTTATAATTTATTGATATAAAAAAATATGAAATACCTGTTCATAAGAATATTGGCCCAATCAGGGCGAACTCGCGACGGAAGGAATATTGAACTAGAATTACACTGTGTAAAAATGTAAATTAATTAATTCTATTCGACGATTCTAACCTTTTTTCGTATGTCGTATTACGCGAAAATGCATGTGAGAACATAACAAACAATTTAAATTGATCAATTTCGCATTAAAAAGTTATACGGTAACCGTAAAATCACGTTAGAAAATATTAATCAACGGAAAATTATATTAAATTCTTGAAAACACCGGAGCAGTAAACACGGTAAATACGTTAGGTTCCATTTACTTTTTTCATATCTGTAAGCTTCATGTCGTTAATTCGACTATCGATTATTTCTCGAAGATCACTTGAAATGGCAGTTTGAATTAGTTGCAGTTTCGAAATACGACAAGATATAAAATGCACAAAAGCAGAGAAAGAGACTTCTACCTAAATTAAATAATAAATTATTAATAAATAACGTATTACTTAATAATTACATAATTATTTTATACAACATGATTTCCGCTTCTGACTTTTCGCGCTTAAGCAATTTTAAAATTTCAATCGAGAGGGCTTCTGGGTAAATTCTTGTCTTTGTCGTGTCGTTTGGCGCGGAGATACCAGGGCTTAGTAGAGTTGGATGAAAATTGGCGATATATACAATTGAAAGTTCGTATTCTGTATCTGATTCGAGCTAAATAGAAACATTAAGTTTGTAGTTAGTTAAGATTACTTTAATTGCGTTTGAAAGTTTATACATATTTCGTTCGACGGTTCAATCAAAAAAGTTAGGTTATAATTTGTCAAATTGCGGAATCTGTTCACGTGGTTAATGATTGAGAACTAGTGTTGACCAATGTTTCAACTGAATCCGAATCATACGAGGAATTATTTTTTTGGTGTTTTTTGGTTTTTCTAAATCTTTAGTGTGAAAATTCGTCATTCAAAGAAAAGTGGGCAAACATCAAATTTTGCAAGTTTCAACCTGTCGAGAGTCGTGCATCATGCCGAACTTTATAATCATTTTAAGTGCTATGAATAGTTAATTTTCAATTTTTATAACCTATTTTTCTGTTAATGATAAAATGAGACTTTAAGTTTTATAAATTTAAATAAACATATCGGTTTTCGGTGTACGCGAGTGAATTTAGGTTCATCTAAACTAAACAATCGAGATGTTTATTTTCGGATTCTGCTCGAAATTACAGGTATACTATACATTGTTATAATTATTATAGTAATTGATAGGGTGACTAGACGTCCTGATTTTTCTGATATTTTGTGCTGTGGCGTGATTTTTCATGCCCGAAAATCATAATTTACGATTTTATTATCAGTTCAGTTCAATTGCAAAAACTTAACGCATGTCTGGAATTTTGCTAATATTTAAAAAGAAAGAAAAACATTGAATTGTCTAAAAAAAGTCGAAGACTGAATAACCGCGAAAAATAAAATTCAAAACCCTGTAAAAATCCTGAATTGGAAAATTCTCGTCAGACAATTGATGAATCCTAAGATATCAAAAATAAACATTTTTTCTCAGTAAATATTGTTGATTTTTTAAATAAATATACAATAATTAAATATTTTATCGAAGACACTTTTGTGAATGTTTAAAGATTTTTAACCATTGTTTGAATTAAAAATAATAATTTATGCATACAAATGGTTAAAAAAAATAAAATTGCAAACATTTCTTACTCGAACGAACAAAAAATTTCTCGCTAAATTTTTTCCAAACCTAAATAAAATTTATCTAAAAAAATCGTTTTTTGAGAAAGCTTTTTGTAATTACCTTAAATGCTATGCACATTTTCAAACAAAAAATTTCATACAGAAATATATATATTTTTTCAATTATTGTTATTTTAAATTCAATACATAATTTGCAAAACTTTGAACATTAAATTCTAACATTAAAACATTAAAGAAAGCTCAACTTTTTTAATAGTTTGAGTTCGGAAATTTTCTAGTTCAAATATCTTATAATTCGGCAACTTCCTCTCAGGATTTAAATTTTTCGGGACTTTTCATATTCGGTAATATTATATGATGTTGGGAATGCTTATAAGTGAGCAATTCATAAATTGGGGAATTTGATTATTCGGAAATTTTACAGCACCGGAAAATTTATTGTTCGAGATTTTTCAGCCGTGCCCTGAAAAATTGGAACTTCAAAAAAGTGTTCAGAATAATTGAATAATTACTATTAGTTATTGTACACGTTGTACTTAATTATTTCAATTAAAAAGTTATTTGTATGATTTAATGTATATTTTTTAATAACTTGGGGAATGAACATACAATCTTATTTTGTTCGGAATTCAATAATTTGGTTGAAAAGTCGTCTTTCTAGTGTTTATAATTCAACAATTTGGTCAAATGTTACCTTTGTGTTAAAAATTCATATTTTCGGTTTAAAAATGTAATTATTTAGTAAAAATTTCGTTTTTCTTTAATGAAAATTCCACATTTTAGATGGTCAGAGGAAAGTTGGGGAAAGTTAGGGAATTTTGAAATTGGTATTTTGTAGCAACCCTGTTTTTTAAATAACGTGCCTTCATTAGAGGTTGAACGGGGTGAAAAGTGTGATAAAAGTCCTCCGGATTTTCAGATCAAGCCATCAGGTCACCCCAGTGGGCACACAAGTCCTAAACTTTTCCTATATAGGTCTTTCGGCGGACGTCTTAAAGGCGTCCTGAGGACCTTTTAAAGACATTAAAATATCCAAAGGATTTCTTAGAGACGTCAAATCATATGACATAGAGGTACATTCTAAGGACGTCTTTAGAACGTCCCGGTGTCCACTGGGACCCTAGTAATTACAAATTACTTAAATTGCTATAAGATATTATTCCTACGATTTTTTGTAATAAAAGCAATATTAGGTTTGTAAATGTATTGATTCCTTATTTTAAGAAACATTAATTGTAAACATTTGCTACACAATACTAAAATGTAAATGAATTAATTTTTCTTGATTTACCTTCGTAAATTTTATCCCATTGTTCTAAGAAATGTTAGTTACTCCACGAAATTAAATAGGCAATCTTGTTTTTTTTTAGAATAATAATAATTGCGTTTTTATTTATTTCTAATTTTTTCAGGTTGTCTTGATATGAGCTTGATTTACGAACATCAAAAGATTTTTAATTTGGTATCAGAATCTGGATGTAAGTATAGTTATTTATTTATTATAAATAACCAAAGTAAAGTAGTAAGTAAGCTTTAGAGTAAAAGGCCATGTCATTCCCTAAAATTAGTAAATAAACGTAAGAACCACAGGAGCAATATTGTTTGCATTATTTGTCACAGTTAATTTAACTTTTGTAAATTGAAATGTTAATAATTAATATTTATAATTAAGTTAATTATTTTCATTTATTATTTTTTTATTTTTTTATAACATTAAAGAAAATAAATACTTTCTTTATAAATATTGGCCAACAAGCACATGCGCTATGTGTGCGATTATTGAATATTTTCATCTTTTTATTACTAAGTCGTATTTGTAAAAAATGCATATTTTTATTTATTTAAACTCATTAATTATAAGATCCCGCACTTAAAATATGGCAATATAGCAGAAAATACCTACTAATTATTTGAAATTTCTTGAAGTCTTCCGAAGGCTCATGAAACCCTATAAATTTCGCTAAAACCCCTAAAAAACTCTTAAAATGATTTCACATACTTTGAAAAACTTCAAAATTTAAAAAAATGCGTCATATAAGTTAATAAACACGATCCTTAAAAATAACTTAAAATCTTGTGAAATCCCTTGAAATATTTTGAAATGCATCGAAAATTCTTCGAATCTTTCAAGATACTTGGGGTCTCTAGAAATCTCTTGAAATCCGTTGGCATTGTTTTAAACCACTTGAAACCTTTAGACGTTTCGTAATAAAATTTTACTGCGCTCATTTTATAAGGATTTGCTTCCTCTTAAGTATCAAATAACTTTGATTTCTCATAGAGGAAGAGCTTCGCCCGCAAGTTTGAGCGCGCCTAGGGCGTGCGACTGTTGGTTCTCGCGCTTCGCGCTCGTTAATGTATTTACCTCGCGCTACGCGCTCGGCCTTGTGCACAGACTTTTTAAAACTAAAGGTCAAATCATCGACAACAGTCATTTGGTGATTGTAAATTCTCTTTTGTTAAAGCTCCTTCGGCCCTGACGAACACATTCTCATCACGTATCTCGTGCTTCGCACCCCCAGAGCAAAATCCTAATACTCGTCCAGTCCTCCCTGCATGCTCTGTCACGAAAAATAGAGTTCTGCGCGAGGTTTAGTCCGGGAGCTGGGTATGTTCCCGTATGCATTCAAGAGGCAAAAGGTAAAAACTAGTTAATCTTATGTATTTTGACCCGCTGAATCCAATGGTACCGGTTAATTTTACGAGAAGTGGATAGGTTTTGTTTAAAACGCAATTGTTTAAACAAATAGGAAAAAATGGTTTTTCTTTATGGGACAAGTTTTTTTTAGCAAATATGGACAATTCTAAGCATAAAAGTTCTCTTGAAACTTTTTTGTTAAATGCGTATTTACAAAGTTATAAATTTTCAAAGTTCAAAATTTGACGTTTTTTGCAAACTTTGAGTATCGATTATTCTTGACCTATTGAATATTTTTCGAAAATTAAAGAAGCAACTTATTCTTTGAAAGCTCCTCTACCTATTAATTGTACGCGACATTGGATTAACCAGTCGGAAGCCTAGTTATCGCAATTTACAAGTAGCGCCTTTTGTGCGCGCGACAGTGCGTTTGGCGCTTATGGCCGGC